>NW_006911896.1:16079-32504 GCF_000338995.1 Bipolaris sorokiniana ND90Pr | reverse complement strand
CGCAGCTCATCTGCGACGCGCTGATCGAAGATAAACTAGACACGATACTCGTTCAGGTTGACAGCGCCTAGCATGTTGAAAGTTGGCAGTACAGCGCCTAGCGTCGTACGAGTCAGAGCCTGGTGGGCAGCGTCGAAGATTTGGTTAGCCACGTTGTTAATAGTGTCATTGGGGCCACCGTCAGTGCAAAACTGCAAACTGTTGGTGTTTGCGTTGGCCCAAACACCGCGAGGGGGTGGTTGCGCTTTCGGCGGCATCGTACGAGTGTGGTCAGAAAGAAAAGAAGAAATCTGTGTAGTAGTGGAGTCAAATTGATTTAACACAAAGGAAGAAAAAGCTGAAGGAGAGAGACGGCAGCTCTACATATCGTACGGAGGGAGCGTTTGCTCTCGTGGAAATCCTCCTTCACTAGAGCAAACAAACGCCGCTGCTCCACCGCAAGTTAGGCAGCCGCGTGCTCCTAGGAAAACAAACAAACGCAAACATGTCCGTACGAGTGGAGGAGGGGAGTATTGTAAAGGGCTGCGCCCGTGATCTCTACTGAAGAGGATCACGTGATCTTCGACCACGTGATATACCTTCTGTACGGACACGTGATCAGAAGCGAGCAGGTATAAGAGAAGTCTGTACTTAGTTATCTTCTCTTTTTCTTATCTTTTAGCTTCTGTACGATAGGTAGAAGCATACTCGTTCGCTAGGCCTCTCCGCCCATAACAATAATAATAGGCTAGTTTATAATCTTACCTATTATAAAACTAGTTTTATTAAGGTTATAGACGTCCTCGTTATAGATACTATACTTAGCCTTTATCTACTCTATAAGATTAAACTAGCTCTTAATTAAGACTAGATATTTATATAGAGCTCTCTACCTATCATAAGCATAACTAAAACGCGTCCTAAGACTATCTATAAGTTAATAAAGTTACGCGGCTATACTAACCTAGCTTGCGCTACGCGTAGTAAGGAGTCTATTAGCTATATTACGCACGGCTGCATAGGTGGGTAAAAATCTACGTAGATCTAGATTAACTATATAGTTGTCGCAGAACCAATGGGTCGGTTGGTCGGTGACCAACCTGACCCAGATCACATGATCCGTCCGATCCTTTGATCCATCTGATCTTATCAGATGGAGGAATGGTGGATCAGATGAAGACTGAGATGGATTACTTAATGGAGTTAGACTTAGTTAAATAAGTATATAGTCTGACTGATCTACTGATCCAGATCAGCAGATTGATCGGTCCATCATTCTCAATACATTCCATTTGTTCAAAGTTCTCCAGCCTTCAACAATAGTTAACTATCACCTCTTCTTCTACCTTAGTAAGCTTTTTTGAGTTAGGTCGGCAATCGCGTTGGGTAAGCATACCAGTGCATCGACGCTGTAACGTTGTTCGAGAGACTTCGTAGACTTTTGCCGTACCTCTTTGAAACTTAATTTGATCTTGATTGATAGTTATACTTAAAAACACGACAAACAGCGAGAAATCAATTTTTGGAATTATCGTCGAGAAAGACTGGAAACACACCCGCCAATGGCCGCAATGGTCTCTGCAAGCCATCGCGCGTCCCCTCGCGTCGGTTTGGCACTTGTAGAGCCGCTGTTGCGGCCCTGACTGGCATAGATAGCAAAATTTGCGAGCAAGCTACTTAACATAACACGTCTACTAAATACAGCGGCAGCTATCTAGCTACAACACAGTAACATAAGACGCGACGACGGAGCCTAGACATCCTATTTAGTATTATGATTACATCACGTACATATAAAGTCATTAATAGGCTCCCTGGCTAGCCTATTACTATCTGACAATGTCTGCAACGTCCCGCATCGACGAGCCCTCTAGCTAAACGACATCGTCTCTTACGCGAAATACCTTATAGACACCCGGTATACTACTATTAGTGCTACTACATACTTATAGATCACTAGACAGCCTCGTCCACTGTCGCCCCATATATTAAAGAACTGGTCCCCCTTTAACATACTTAATAAGGTCTGAGGAGGCTCGCATGAGAGCCCTTATGCTTAGTAGGCTTAACGACACGTATAAGTAGGGTATCGCTCCTGCGAATCTGCGTTATGACGAAATGCCGCTACTGCTATACCTGGTGGCAGGTTACACTACAAGATACGGCTATATAGGAACCTAGTGGACGGTATTATAACACTTAAAGAATATTAGAGATCGGGGAACATATTCTAAGCCCTAGGGGTATTAGGGCAAGCTACTATATACGACAGCTGAACACTAGGGGGAGACTGAAGGTATTATAGACGTAAAGTATGAGGCAACTATGCCTCTACGAGCCTTGAGTAATGCTGCATATATAAGGCTTCGAGTACAGTATGCATATAGAAACATAGTTCCCAGAATATAAATAGTTATAGGCAAAAGACGTTACTTCTAGAGACGAAATGTACATAGTCGTAGATAGAAGCTAGACAACGGCAGGCCTCTGGGGACAGATGGTTCTTTCGAGAGTGAAGTGGGACGTTGTGGACTTACGTCCGCATCGCGTCGGCTGTCTGCCATGCCTGTCATCCGGGCATACCTGTGGAGATCACGGCTGAAACCAAGTAGGACAAAATCAATCAATCATTGTCTATACTTCACAACTGTGACATGGATTAGCCCCATCACTTGTCTTAATACATAGTATTAGTATATTCCTCCAAAATTAGAATTAGGATAGCATACATCAAATCTTTTCCATACGACACTCCTTACATACGCCTCTCCTACGTGCTAATCTGGGACGGTCAGTGTCTGCTTGGGGGTGTCTGCTTGAGAGCTCATGATATTGATTAGTCTAAAAGGGCCGCAGAGTCTGGACACGTCAGGCTGTTACCTTGTATAGTGCTGAACGGAATTACCCAGTTGCTAGTTAGCGTATATTGTTTGTTCTAAGTGCACGGTTGTTCTTCAGGGTACATATCCGATATATGATGTCTGTGCGCCTAATTAGCGCAGCGCCGGCTATCGCAGTGACACGCTACTGTCTAGACCTTTAGACTATTCATGATCCACCGACAACAACGTGTTCATAGTTTCGCTATCGTATGATAAGCTAGGAAGACGAACTGATAAAAGAGACTAGAGACTAGCGCGAAGGCAGCTGGCTCGGCCCGACCCACATAATGAATCGCGTCTGGGTGTGCGGCCACTCAATTATCAAGAGTATCATAGTAATTGCGTTGATTATGTGGTAGGGGGTCCTGTGACCTATATTCCCAGCCCCTAGTTAGATTGTAACGTGTTAGATCGGGAGACAAGACACCGCTTATGTCCATCGTTCTATAAAAGGCCGATAGACCACAAGTAAACTTCAATTTCCAAAATCCTTAGTGAACACTTCTAACTACGAAGTACGTTTCTGTACTCACCACCATGGCTTCCCAATCGTCGCTTAAAGTCATTCTTGGGACTCACATGGTAGGTAATCTTATCTCAAACCTAGATACTGCACTCTTTTGACACAATGACAGATTGGAGACACTAGTAAAGACCCCGGAACCGTTCGCTTTGATAAGGATGAAGATATCCAAGCTCTTTTGGACGCATTCCATAGCCGTGGATATACTCATCTCGATACTGCCCGTGACTATTCTCCGGGAGATCAAGGTGCTTCAGAATCACGCCTTGGTCGGGTCAATGCAGTATCCAGATTTAATGTGCACACAAAAGTGCACAGCGCTAATCCTGGAGATCACGAGCCTGCAAAGCTTGAGTTCAGTATTAGCCAGTCGCTTCATGACCTTCAGGCACCTAGTGTAGAGACCATGTTCCTGCATTTTCCAGATCGTCAGACTCCCTTTGAAGATACAGCAAAGGCAATGAACAATGCCATTCAGCAAGGAAAGTTCAGGAACTTTGGATTGTCTAACTATTCGGCTACCGAAGTGGAAAGGTTCCTTACAATCTGCGAGGAGCGTGGCTACGCAAAACCCAGCGTGTATGAGGGGCATTACAACGCCATTGCAAGAGGATGCGAGAAGGAGCTATTTCCGCTCTTGCGCAAACATAGCATGTCGTTCTATTGTTATAGGTATGTCAGTGCCAATTATCACGACAAGTCCGATCTGATTCGGTATTAGTCCTGCGGCCGGCGGTCTATTCTCGGAACACTCGGAAACCTCAGGGCGCTGGCAGGAAGATGTAAGCCCCCAGCTCCAGCGAACTTATACCTATTCAACTCTAATAATATAGAACTTTATCGGGAGGCCTTACAATATCATGTATAGGAAACCCCCAGTACACGCCGCAGTAGCTACCATCCTTGAGCTCGCAAAGGAACACGGCATGAATGGGCATGCATCTGCAATACGATGGACTGCTTTTCATAGCAACTTGGATGGAACGTATGGCGACGGCATTATTTTCGGAGTTTCAAGCGTTGGGCAGCTTAACAAAACTCTCGACGCACTCGAGGCGGGCCCTCTTCCTCCTGAGCTCGCAGAAGCCATCACCGAAGTCTATGAGATAGTCGAGGGCGCTGAACCTCTCTATTATCTATAGAACGCGTGTTAATGTGGGATACATATCCACTAGGGTCTGTTCCAAATAGTTTAGAGTGGCAATTCATTACCTTACCGTATTCTTCTTCGCAATATAGAACTGACTATATCTCCTTGGCATCAACGATGTGTTACAAATAAAAGGAAGGATTCCTTCATTCACGAGGGGCGAATGGTTGAAGGCCAACTACTATCCATATCAGAAGGTAATGATCATCGCGGAGCGCAACGGTCACGTCATTGACATCTAGCCAAGAGGCGACATCCGAGGGATGGCAAGATCCAAAGCAACTGGTACAAAGAATGGATAAATTTTATTTTTTACTCTTATTACAATCAACTCTGATGATTTCTTCTCTTACCTGGATTAATACTAACTGTAAGCTTAGAGTATCGTATAGAGTCACGTGGTTGCCTACTGACTAACTATGTTGCATCTCAACTTACTTTTAGCAACATACATAAGAGGACAACACAAACTTCTTATAAAATCAACAGCTTACAGCTATGAGCCTAGCATAATCCGCATATTTCTTCAGTCAATTTGACTACCTACCTAACTATCCCATTATGTCGATGCGCACAGTTCGTTCAGATATCATCCTCTAAGGACAGCAATTGGGAGCTTTGGTGCTTCATCATCAAACGCATTGCAGAAGTAGGAGACGTATGGAAAAACGTTGATCGCAATCAACCACGCAATTCTTCACGAAAGCCTGTTCAGTCTACCAAACCAGCATATACCGTCAATGCGGACGGATCACCTGTAACTCTACCCTCTGAACAAGACTTACTACAGTACAGCCAAAATTGTAGCAGCTATTACAAGGAGACTAAAAGATACAGACATCTCCGAGATAAGCTAGGACAAGTTGAAGCTCACACTACTAAGATAATTTAACAGGAACTAGTATATCATATTAAAGACAAGGCAATAGTCCACGATCAAATCAAGACACTCCAAGATCTCTTCTTCCTGACTACTTCTGATATGGAGCTTTGAGTGCAGGAAGACCATGAAGCAGCAAGATTTTATATGCCTAACCATCAGACATCCAAGATTGGTGCAACAAATTTCTCACAGCACACAGTAAAGCTGTAAGTGGTTAAAGGTGTAAGAAGTATCGTCTATTTTGATGTGTATCATCATGGGAGCAAGTTTAAATACAGCGTTATTTTTCAGTGAGTAACTACGTGACTATACATGGTACTTCTGCGCTTACATAGTTTAAAGGCACTTTTGCTTTGGTCTTGACAGAGTTTACTGCAAGTTGTTAGTACAGTAGACGAGGTAGCGGACCAATTGTCTGCCCCTGTAGATTTTCAACTAAGTATTAAAAGAACGACAGATAAGTAAGGATAGCACCCAGCTATACCATTCGAAGGGTAAAAGGTCCTTTATTATTGGGATTTCGTAACAAAGAAACAAGTTGAGGTAACTATGATTTTCCATTTCTAGATGGATTACAATCCGACGACATGTACAGTATGGATGAGATTGGTTGTCGGATCGGGGTTACAAGCAGCCGGTACGTATACAGCGCTGGCGGCTAGCAAGTCTTTGCCACCAACGCCAATAACCGTGAGCTTATTACCCTCGTTGAATGTACCTGTTCTACTGGATTTGCAATCGGGTCAATGTTCATTATTTAGGCAGCAACAATTATGGAGCAGTGGGTAGTTGATCTGCCTGACAATTACCTCAATGCGACCTCAGAGAGTGGCTACAGCAACGATCAGTTCGCGCTCGCCTGGTTGGAGTAATTTAATCGTCGGACAAAGCAGCGGTCTAGTTACTAGCGCGTGGCGATTACTACTAGTAGACGGACACGGCTCTCACTTAATTAGAGAGTTTATTTAATACGTTGAGCAGCGGCATATACAGCTCTTTACGCTACCACCGTACACTACACATCTCCTCCAACCGCTTGACATTAGCTGTTTTCACCCACTCAATTGGAATTACGGCCGCTGCTTAGAGTGGGTGTTTTGTACGGGCTCAAAAGACGTCAACAAAGCAGACTTTCTGGCGACTCTTGCTGAGATTCAGCGCCTTACCTTCACGCGCACCACTATACAGAGCGGCTGGCGGCGAACTGGTCTTGACCAGTTGCAGGTGCGTGACACTGACAACGAGTACGAGCGCACTACACCACAGCCAGCTCAGTTGTGACAGACGACACCATACATACAAAGCTCTCCGCCTCCTTTAGGCTCATTACCGTTATGTCCACCGCCGTTGCAGCGCTTCACACAGGTTCGGATGGCGCTACAGGGCGAGCAATTGAGCGCGCCCCGCTGTCGTCCGCGCACACGAGGAGAGCGCGATGAGCTTGACTGGGACACAACACCAGAGCCAGAGAACCCACGACCCGGCGACGCTGCGTTACACTAAAAACCGTCCGCCAGATTCAAGCGCAAGAGCCCTTTGTCTACGCCGTGCTTCGTGAGCACCTCCCACGCGACATTGCTGCCAGCATTATCAAACACCAGCATGGTGTCTCAGCAATGTTACGCGCTGGCAGTACGGTATTAACGACTACAGCTACGACACTAAGGCACAATATAATTACAGCGTATGCAAAAGGATTGCAGTATAAGTATAACCAGAGTGTGCTTACAATTGACTATACAGAGGCAGCAGAGGTAGCTGCGGTGGTCCGCCATGAAGTCTGCCCGTACTGGCTGCTCTGCCAACTCTCTCAACATCAAAATGATGGCAGCGATGATAACACAGCAGACAAGGAAGACGAGCTACTAGATGTATACCAAATCGGTTCTCCTTGCCCAAGAATTGAGTCGCAATAGTCACTTCTAAGCTTAATAATACTAAGTAAGATGGCTAGCTAGGTGGGTAGCAGCGACTGCGATCGCGACTATGATAGCGACGTATATAGTGGCTGCAGTCAAAATGACTAGGGAGTATCTTAAAATGTGAATTTTACAATTAGCAAATTATTCTATCTAAAATTCTTATACAAACACACCAAAACTTGTAACTGAAGTTGTAAGCCCAGAAGTACCATGTAATCGATGTGAGCACCAGCGCCCACTAAGCCAATACTACGTGGCAACGACTCGGCCGCAACCAACCTACCAGCAAAAGGTAAGCACGAGAATAACTTGAACTGATTATTCTAGTGTAGTATAATATATAGGCATGTAACTCTGTTACAATTTATAGTCACGTGGTTACTCACTGACTAATAACGCTGTATTTAAACTTGCTCCTATCATGATACAAACATGAATAGACAATACTTCTTACACTCTTAACTGCTTACAGATCCTAAGAATAAGTTTGAATACAGCATTCTTAGTTAGTGGGAAACTACGTGATTTTACATAGTATTATGTATTAAGAATAAGTATACAGCGCGCTAGAGGTGCCGGACGGGCCAACGCCGTGGACGGGCCAACGCCGGATTTTTCCCCAACAGTACTATCACAAACTTGAAGCTGTAGAGCTCTACATAAAAGCTACTATCGCGAGAAATTTTAGTGTAGTAATTTCGTAGTATTATTTATCTAATATATCTACTAATATTTAATTAGCAGCTTAATAGGGCGGCCTAAACGCGAGCTTGGTAATGGTGGTGCAGCTAATCGATCGGCTGGCTGCGCACCACCACTACTACTACCAACGATAGAAATTTTAATACCAGCTTAGTACGGCGCTTAGAGCTAGGCTTCTTACCTATTTAAGAGATTTTGATAGCTTTTTAAAGTCGTTTGTGGGTGGCTTAGCGGGCTATCTAGTAAGCAGCTGCTTTAGCTTTCTACCTCTCACGATCTAGTTTTGCCTGTGCCCGCGCCCGCCGCCGCGTATCTAGTTCTTAAGCTTTAAGTAGCTTCCTCTTCTTTCTAGCTTTAATTATAATAGCTTTTTAGCATTATAACTTCTCATAATCGCGCTGTTTCTGCTTATATTAGTGGCGAGCTTCTCGCACTTTCCATAGAGACTAGAAAGTAGCTCTACTATAATAATTATCGGACAGCTTAAGCATACTAGGCTAGATACGCTTCTTTCTCTATCTCTTATCTATAAGAGCTACCCAGAGCTGCTTATTATTCTATTAAAGAAACGCTATATCAGCGGATAGTTTTATTATAATTCTATTAAGCGCTAAGTGTAATAGGCTGCGCCCGTGAGTGAAACACGTGATTGTATTACGTATTCTCTTTATACCGCTTAGTTACGAAACCTTCTTTATACGAAGGAATCTAAGGCAAGAGTATAAAGCGAGGGACGTCGTACGATAGCTTTGCTTTCTTTATCTTTCTTCTTCTGTAATATAGGTTAATGCATACTCGTTCGAAGGCCTCTTCGCCCTTAACACATTGTACAATGAGATAAGAGATTTGCGTAAAGTGGATGGGATGTGCTGCTTGCTTATGACCGCTACTTTCTTATAAAAAACGTTGGCAGAAGCAGAGGATTAACTCTAGCTATTGAATTGTTAAGTTATTCACATCTAAGGATACGTTGCTGCATTCCGTGCGCATTTCGATGGTGGGACACGTTACTATTAAATATTAATTTTCTAATTGTCTGATGTCCTTCTCTCGTAGGGCTACAAGGATACAATTTGTCGCAGTCTAAAAATATGTCGCAATATTTTGACCTAGTCGTTTAGATGCCGGACAACAGTCAACATAACCTAAGGATAGCTAACGTCAGTCCCTGTGCAATGAGAAACCCGGTGAACCGAGAACAACTAATGAAACTGTAAGGATAACGGTGTTTGCAAGAAAGCGTTGTGTCTCATTAGCTCTTCTTGGTCCACAGGGTTTCTCGCTGCACAGGGGACTGATGTTAGACACCTTATGTAGTTATCTCTGGAAGCGAGGGCATAGCCCGCTGATAAGCTGAAGATCAGTAACAAGACTGGATGCCATAGTCTACTTAATATAGAATATTATACATTGATGAGACCTTTAATTGTATGATTTTCCTCCGGGTGCTCTGTTTTGAAAGACCTGATGATGTATACATACTGCTCATTTCTGGGCCTAATGCTAAATGGAAAGTCACGCACACGCATGATCAAGCCAGGGCTGCCAACTCTCTGCGGTATAATTTCTTTGCCTGATTTGTCGACAGCGTTTCTAATGTCAAATACCGCCAACATACGAGCGACAGTAATGAAAAGAGTTTGATCTGCCACAAACCGACCAGGACAAGTCCTGCGGCCAAATCCAAAGTTTGCATAAGTAGGGTCCGGCTCATTGCGAGGCTCTAGAAACCGATCAGGATCAAAAGAAGATGGATTTGAATATGTCTGCGGATCATTCAAGAGCCACCAAACTGACCCTATAATATACGCTCCTTTTGGGATTTGAAAACCTCTGTAACTGATCTCTTCATCGACCTTATGGGGTATAGCTAGCGGTGCAACAGGATGCCACCGAAAGATTTCATTGACTACAGCGTTGATGTACGGCAACTGGTCTCGATCTTCGAACTGGGGCAATCTATTACCGCCGACAACGGTATCGATTTCCTTTTGGGCCTTCTTCTGAACTTCTGGGAATAATATCATTGCCAGAATAAATGCATGAATGGATGCAACAGTTGTATCGGACCCACCACCATACATTACAGCGGCAGTCTTCTTGATGACATCTTCTCTAGTTGCGTCTATTACAACCGCTTCACCATTAGCTTCTTTGTCCTGCTCGATGAGTGACGAGACGTATGAAGGGATGTGGGTTCCTTTGGCCATCTCCTGCCGAACAAAATCGTAGGGAACATTGAGCGTCTTGTAGACTAGCTTGCTCCATTCTCGGGCCGTCTTCTTAAAGGACGTGCCTGGAAACCCTTCGGGAAGATGTTTGAGGAAAGGAAGAGCGTTAACTGGCCAAGTAAGAAGGTCAGATGCAAGACCAAAGGCGTCCATTGTTTCCTCAATTAACGAAACCAATGGATCGGAGCCATGCGGGATTATGGAGTAACCATATGTGATACGTAGAATGATGGCGCTCGCCTCGCTATAAAGGCAGAACTGCTTAGTAGGGATAACAGGCACAAAGACTAACTGAACTTACGATTTAACGTGCTCTAACAGATTAGTTGGGTCATCCAGCGTTTTTAAAAGGAAGCGGTGTGATTCTATAGATTCAGCGTCCTTGAAACATTCTGCTGCTGTCTTGGTACCGAAACGTTTGTGAATCATCTGACGCTGTAGGCGGTATGTAGAGTTGTATGGTAGAAGGTTTAGAAGCGCCCCAAACCCGCACATGTCGGCAAAAGCGAAGGAAGGTCGAGATGAGGTAATTTTTGATGATCTCACCAAGAGATCCCGAACTGCATCATGTTCGTGAAGAAAGATAATTGGCTGTCCAAGCAAGCTTATGGAGCTTATGGGGCCGTAAAGATCCTTGAATTTAAGCCAATGCTGATACTCAGGAATATCACTGGGAGGCAAATCTCTCACATTGCCAATGATAGGAAGTGGCTTGGGGCCAGGTGGAAGATTTCCGTTGTTTCCCTGCAACTTCCTCCAAAGTTGAAGGCCTAGGAGGAGACCCAGCAAGACAACAAGGAGAGATAGCATCTTAATGCTTATAGCTCAAAGCTTGGAATAACTGTTGTGTTTTTGAACTAGTCTTGGAAATCGGTGGCAGGATATCAAAGTTAGAAGTCGTTGTCCAGTAGGTTGGTAGAATTGTGCTGCAGGTACCCTAACCTGAACATGATTTAAGTACAATGCTTATAACTTCATACTTTTAGCTTGAGTGAGACTTCTTGGCTTCTGCGTATCGCCGGCAAAACTCTGCCCGCACGGTGAAATACTCGGTTAGACACCTGGTTGAACACTCGGTTAGACACCTGGTTGAACACTCGGTTAGACACCTGGTTGAACACTCGGTTAGACACCTGGTTGAACACTCGGTTAGACACCTAGTTAAACACTCGGTTAGACACCCGGTTAACTACTCGGACCACAGATTTCCTGATACGATTCTGTTATGCGCACGGACCTAACACGTGAGACTACCTTTGGATTTACTATAGTGAATTACTATATTCAAGAAACCAATTGAGAATCAAGATTTCTGGCTAAGTAGACCGGTAAAAAGCTTTCGCTATGGCTTCAAGGTTGCCAAGCTTTAGTAAAAGCCGACTAACATGATAAGGCTAATCACCACCAATTATATAGTTATATTTGTCCATTCTCTACCCTTCCTTCACAACATTACAGAACATAACATGAACACCATTTCATCGCGACAGAGTTTTCAGCTCCGCCCCTTAGGATGGGAGCATGATCCTGCAGAAGAAAGATTCAAACTATCTACCATTGACCACACGCTCAATTGTGCCTATACTCATTACGCTATCTTTTTTCGTTTAGAAGATGCGAGGAAGACCGATGCTGTCGACGTTCTCAGAGCCGGGCTCGAAAGAACACTCAGCCAGGCAAGGCACATGTGCGGCACTATCGAGCCTGATCCTGAGGGCGGGCTTTCTTTTGTCAAGAGAAGAGATTCAACCGTGCAATTCGTTGTTCATTGGTTAGATCCCCTTGGTCAGCATCCATCCTTGGACGACATTGAGAAGGCTCACTTTTCTGGCCGCGATGGGTTGCGCGATATCAACTTATGGAGTAGGTAGACTTATGTACCCTGTGAAGCCTTTCCAAACCACTAACGTGTCTCGTGCGAATAGGTATACCTGAATTGACTTGGGGCGAAAGACCAGAGGCCGAGCCAGACCGCAGCCCAGTGGTATCAGCATACCAAATCACTCTGACCAAAGGCGGCCTGGTCTTGAGCATGCATCATCATCACTATTCTTGCGATGTCATGGGCTGGAATGCCTTCACGCGCCAGCTTTCTGCAAATTGCTATGCCATCGCGAATTCTTCTAGTTTTCCACTATGGGACCCTGCATGCCTTGATGTCTCGCGCTTCACCAAAGATGTACCAAAGGATAGCCTCGTGGAGGGACCTCCTGTTGCGCAGAAACACGCCGGCCACCTGGAGCAGCAATCTGTACTGTTCCATTTGCCTAAGAGCAAGGCCGCCGCGCTGAAGGAGCTGGCGAAACCGGCAGGCTCCATGTCTCCTTGGATATCCACTTATGACGCCGTCTGTGCATACATCTGGCGGATGCTGTCCAGCATCCGGGCTCCTCGTTACAAGACTGATCCCTCGACGATCCTTTGGGTGGGTGAGGCTGTTAACATGCGGCCTCATCTAAGTGATCCTCTCCCGGAGCGCACTGTCCGCAATGTTGTTGCCGGCGCATTTTCGGACATGGCCCCTATTCCACCCCTCACAGCTGGAGAGGTCATCTCAGACGCACCGCTCTCGACGCTAGCAGTCTATATCCGGAGGCTGACGGAAAGCTGTAACGAAGCGCGTTTTCTTAGCCTCATTAATGCGATAGCCCCCATCAGAAACAAACGAGCACTAGCCCACAGTCCAGACACACGTCCACCCATGAGTATGTTTGTTAGCGATCACCGCTCGGCTGACGTAAGTAACTTTGACTTTGGTTTCGCAAAACCCATTACATACCGCCATCTATGGGGAGATGCGAAGTCAGCAGGGGTGGTTGTAATATATGCTCCGGTGTCGTCGAGCGCAAACCCGGACGAGGGTTGGATGTTTACATTGACAATGGAGAAGGAGCTTGTACCCAAGCTGATTGAGACTCCAGAGTGGGCTAAATACTTTGAATACCGGGGAATTGATTAGCTAGCCATGTATTTTAGATCAAGGCTTTTTCTAAAGATCCTGTAATGCCTTTAGTTGTTAGGCAGTCTGGCCATTTGCTAGTTATTCTAAAGATGTCCATGACTTTATTTCTGGTGGCCTTGTTCATTGCTTATATAGCTACTTTGATCTGCAATTCCTTGGTGTTTGATTAATTGGTTTGATTTAATTAAGTCCTACTCCGTTTTAGCCGCGTTCTGCGCAGCTATGACCGGAGTAACAGGCACGGCAGACGGCTGACGCGGTGTATTTAGATGCTGATCCACACCACTTCATCCCCAAAGGACCATCTGTCCTCGAAAACCTGCCGTTTTCCCTTAACTAACGTTTGTCCCTGCATAGCGGGACAGACGTCACAATTTACAAATCGTTTGCTAGGCTATCTAGATACTGGTTGTATAAGCTGGTAATATTTGGAGCTGCTCGATTGAAAAAAAAGTTGTTGAGACCTATTTTCTCTGTCCGCAGTTGTACCAACAGTGTGCTCTCTCGTTTGGCAAGTCTCTCATAGAGCTAGAGCACCTTCTTAGTTGGCGTTAGTGTGTGTCTATAGGTCGCCCGTCCTTTCTTGTCAGCTCTCCACGTTCTTATCTAGGCTTTCTCTGCCTGTATTTTGCACCACCTTCTGAGTGTCATTCGGAGTGGGTACAGCTAAGACAGTGAGTCTTCTGGTGGCTGTTTCCGCCCGTTTTCTCTCCATCCGGTGACCTCCTTAGCGGCCTGACCAACGGCCTCGTTTCCTGGGATGTCTACATGAGCCGGTATCCAGCGGACGATCACTGTCCATCCTCTCTCCTGGAGCTCCAGGACCCATCGTGCGATTCCTATAAGGAATTATCCTCCCGATCCTCCTTCCGCCTTGGCTATGGACTATATAGCGGCTTGGTTGCCTGTATATGTGGTTATCCCTCTTCGTTTACTATTTCCATTTGCGTACTCCTGTGCGATCTGCAGTGCCAGGTTAATGCCTTGCAGTTCTGCTGCATACACTACAGATAGTGTGTCGGACCCCATATGTCCTGATCGTGTCTGCTGCATGAGTGGGCACACTGCTGCGGGCCCAATCTCGCCGTCGATGCCACTGCCGTCCGTGTAGATACTGAGACTCTTGTCTGTTACGCATTCTTTGTCGTAACGGTCGCGGGCCTTATCCGCGTTGTCATTGATGTAGGTGTGTGGTCCTCTTCGGCATGCAGGCGTGACGAATAATAGAATAGGCTCCTGCTTGTCGAGGTAGTGTGCCTGTTTGCTCAGAAGTTCTTCTTTAACCTTCTACTAGGGGATTTTGCGTAGGCTGCGATTTTTCTTTGCAGTTGCAGAAGCAGACTCGCTTAGTTCAAAGCCTGCGGTCTTCGCAATTTCCTGGCAAGATGGCATCTGCGTTGTACCTCCAGATATACTGTTCGATCGGAAGTAAGAACACCTCCACATTCAGCGCAGCCGCCGGTGTGGCTTTGTAAGCACTACAAATACTTGCTCCACAACTTGCGGAAAAGGAGGGTCGACGTGAAGTAAAGTAACTAGTAAAAAAGTACAATTTGAGTTGACCACAACGAGAGTAATAATGAAATTCATCCATCCTTATATCTTCATTGCTTCCAGTCCTGCCATCCCTTACTTCTCAGCCATCCCGGGGATGGTTGCTCTTGGCGGGATGGCACATCACGTGACCTAACCCCGTGATGATCATTACCTTCTGACATGGACGTCCATAGGCCTTCAGCCATCTCGTCACTCGTCAAGGAGGGAATCCTTCTTGTTACTTGTAACACCCTAGTCACTCTCTCAATATTGCTATTGCTAGTAACTAAGGGAAACAGCTAGAGCGCATTACTCGATCTGTAACGGCGCAGGCAAGACTGCTCGGATCAGTATCGGCGGTAGTGTCACTCAGAGGCATATGGGAGTGCGTGGGACATTAAACGAGCCTTGATTCGAATAGACACCTATAGGCCTTGTACGAAAGGATATTAAAAGTCTATAGAGCTAGCTACAGGGAGTGTCTCCTTATATACTTATCTTAATCGGATCCGAATCAGATCTAACCCCACAACGAGTAGTTGGTGAAGAGGGCGGCGAATGCTACCTCCGATCCGGCTCTGGGATTAGTCCGATACTTAACGAAGTTGTAACATCGTTACAGTTTTATGCAGCTGCTTGTCTGCAGCTAGAAATACCTCCGCAGCGGCGGCTTAGCGTTCCTGGGTTATCACTATATTTTTTTGCAATTTGAGAATATATAATCTTTCTATTAGGCTTTAAGAGTTGAAAGCAGTAAGCGCAGCGTTAATTAATTACATTGTGGTTACGTTATGGGTGGTTGAAGTGGATAGAATAATTGGTGTTGGAGGACATAATCCGGCGTTGGCCCGTTCGCGGCGTTGGCCCGTCCGGCACCTCTATCTTGAATAGTACCGAAATATGACCGAAATACAGACAGCCGAATCTTAACGCTCTCTTAGCAGACCCCTGCCTTCCTTGTACTCATTCCCACCACTATGTTCAAGGACCTTTTGAACGTGGATAGGAATCCTGTCTATCTAAGCTTGGATCTGCGACTATAGGAGATCTTTTCAAGCCTGCTCCCATACTTAGTTTGCCTCACCTTTGTTCTTTGGAGCTCCTTTCTTCGTTGTTTTCTCTTCAACCATGGCCAGGCTAGCTCAATAGCGTAAGGTCAGGTAAATTGCCACACCAAGAGAGCCTGTCAAACAAGGCCAACCGCAGCACAGACAACTTCGAGTTTTCTAGAATAGGTGTAATTTTAGTCAAATATATATAAACCCCTCGCGAGAAATCGATTACAATCACCTTTAAAGCGTGCACGCCACGCGCTGTGGAGCTATAGGCTGTTAAAGTGATCACTTTAGACACGTCTTATTTTTCACCGAAAAACACACAGACCAGGTGGATTAGTAATCAAAATGCCACCCGATAGTGATACTATCGACGTACACGTGCCAGGCACCCAGGCGAGAGCAGAAATCGAAGCTCAGATCCAGAATGAGATAGATATGGAAACCACGGAACCAGCGACGCCTACGCAGACTACTATACCTAGCGTAGTTGAAATACCAATCCTCCCACCAAATAAACGGCAGGCAAACTTCTCGCCAGAAATACGCACTAGGAGCAACTTCTCACCATTTAGAGGAGCTACGCTTAGATTCAGTACT
>NW_006911896.1:8113-11210 GCF_000338995.1 Bipolaris sorokiniana ND90Pr | reverse complement strand
CCATCTTGGCGGGAGGTCTGGGATGGCGCTGCCATCCCTTTATGCACTGCCATCCCGGATGGCCAGCCTTGGCGGGATGGCACATCACGTGACTCCGAGCCCCGCAATGTCCATTACCTTTTGACGTGGACGTCCCTAGGCTCGCAGCCATCTCGTCATTTGTCAAGGAAAGAATCCTTCTTGTTACTTGTAACATTACCTCCCTTCTTAGGGCTATCGTCCCGATACCCTGGAATATCGTTTCGCCGTGCCGCGTGTTGAATCGCTGGCTGCATATAAGGTCGGTAGGCCCCGGGCCATTGTAACCGTTCCTTCCTGACTCCAGCCTTCCTAACCATGCCCAAGGTCCCGTCTTCCCGCACCCGTGTTCGCGCTCAAAAGTCGAACGAAGAGCGTTATTCCCGTGCTGATCGTGTAATAGAGCAAGGGAACGAGATGACTTCTTATCGCTGTTCTCGTTGTGAAGAGAAGAACCTTCGTTGTTTCGTGGACACTGCAACTGGCCGTTGCGCTAGTTGTATTTCTGTGAAAGCTGAGTGTAGCTTGTTTGTTTCCGAGGAAGAGTGGGAGAAAATTCAGCAAGAGCGTGAGCAAAAGGAGCTTGAGGTTGCTCGAGCTGAGGAGGACGCCGCGCGTCTTCGTTGTGAACTTCTAGAGGTGAAATCTTGCGAGCGCTTGTTCGCTCGTCGCGATCTCGCCGTTCTTGCGTTCTAAGATCGTGCAAAAGAAAAGGCTGAGGGGAGCTTAGCCCCTGGTACGGATTCTCTGTCAACTGGACCATCGCTATTCGGACCCTCGACTGACCTGGGCTGGTTACAGGCTGATTATTCTTCTTCTCATGATTCTTTGTCCCTTGACTTCTTCCTTTCTTATGAGAATCCCATTCTCGCTTCCGTGGATGTTTCTGATGGTACTTACGTACTAGTGACTTACAGTTCGTTAGGTTTCCTTTAGGTTCCTAAGTGTTATGGCTATCCGGCCATTCTTGCCATTTAACTAAGTACTTCCACTGACTACCGATTTTCCGCAGGTCCTTAATTTCTTCGACCTCGTACTCGTCGTCTTCGAGCTCTATGTCCGTTGCTAGCTTGGTATCTGGAGGTGCTGGTTCTAGGAGTTTCTTGTGAAAGACAGGGTGGATTCGCATGCCTTGTGGGAGTTTTAACTTATAGTTTACTTTTTCTATTTCCTCTAGGATTTTGAATGGTCCTATTTGGAGGTTGTCTAATTTTCTGTATGGTCGTTTAGTTTTTAGGTTTTGTCGTGATAAGAAAACTTTGTCCCCCTTCTTAAAGATTGGTCTCTCAATCCTTAGTTTATTCGCTGCTTTGGATGTCGTGAGGTTTCGTTGAGCTATGTTCTTGCTTAATTCTTCGTGTAATTCTCGCATGAGCTTCGCCTTGTCGTCTGCTTCTACCGCGATACTTTCGATGTCCTTCGGATCTCGGTGAGCGGTCGGCTTATATCTGTAGTTCGCGTAGTGCGGCGAATGCTTTGTTATTGCTGATTTTGTACTGTTGTAGGCTAATTGCGCTGTCAGTAGTAACTCTACCTAGTTGTTCTGCAATTTGTTGGCGTACATCCGTAGGTACTGTTCTAATGTCTGGTTTGTGCGTTCCGTCTGGCCGTCTGTTTCTGGGTGAAAGCTTGTCGAAAGCTTCTTCTTAACACCTAACTTTGCTAGGAATGTGCTCTAGTATTTAGACGTAAACAGTTTATTACGATTGGTGATGAACTCTTTAGGTATCCCATGCTCTAATACTAATGCTTTAGTGACTTCGTACGCGCATTTATCTGCCGTAATAGTCTCTTCCGTAGGTATAAACTTTGCTGCTTTAGTTAATCGGTCTACGATTACTAGGATAGTGTCGTAAAATCGAGCTGATCCTAGTTCTAATGATTTCGGGAGCTTTACTATAAAGTCTATTGTTACGCTTGTCTATAGTCTAGATGGTGGCTGTAAGGGTTGTAATAGGCCGTAGGGCTTATGTCTCTTGGGCTTGTTCTGGTGACATGCTAAATAGTTGCCTAGTATTTCCTGCACCTTCGCTCGCAAGCGTGGTATCGTAAATACCTTAGCTAGTCGTCTAACTATTTCGTCCACACCTGCGTGTCTATATTCTGGGGACTCGTGTAGGGTCTTAATGAGTTCGGTTCTTATATGTGGGGGTATGTACGTGCTTGTACATTCTCTTAGAGCTTTAAGCTCTTTCCTATCGTTTGTTACTTCTGGCGGGTAGGGGTTCGTTTCTGACGCCTATAACGTTGCTTTTTCCTACTATTATTTCTGTAGTGTTTCTACCTACTCGGCTATCTTAGCTACCTTAGCTAGTTCCGGCTGGTTGTACTTCAGACTGCCATCGGGCATCGTCTTAAGTAAGACGTTATGTGGTTCTTTATAACCCTCTTCGCGCAAATTAGACCTTCTACTTAAAGCGTCTGCTGCTTTATTGAGCGTTCCCGCGCGGTGCGTAATCTTAAAGTTGAACTAGGCTAGCATCTTTGCCCATCACACTTGTCGTCAGTTGAGTTTTTTCGTTGTTATATTATTATTATTATTATTATTATTTGGTTTTACGTCCTGTCTCAGCCGGTGGGCTATATAAGACGTGCAGGCTAGGCCCGCAAGTATCTACGTAGTGCTATCACTTTGGTGTAGGTGGGGGAGGGGGCTATCTAAATCGAGGTGAGGCTCGTAGCCTAGTCTAGAGGGAGGTAGAAGGGGGTCTTGCGGGTAAAAGAGAGAGGTAGGGTGGGTGTAGGGCGAGGCCACCTAGTATAGGTGTTGCCCTAGTTCTCGAGGTTTCCTTTGTGCCAGGCCTGTGTTGCAGCCCTAGTTTCTTCAATAAAGGCAATAGTAGCCTGTATGCCTACGCTCGTGTTTAGCAGGAAGGCTAGCGATAGGGGGTCCTTGCTCGCCTCCTGCATCTTTATCCTAGCCTCCTTATATAGCGTACAGCTAAGGAGGATATGGGTAGGATCTTGAGTAGCTCTATAGTTGCAGGGGCAAACTTTAGAGTCTACTTTGTCTCGCGTAAAGAGAAAGTCTCTTAGGTAACAGTGGCCTAGCTTAAGTTGAAAGAAGGCGCTAGAGACT
>NW_006911896.1:0-7983 GCF_000338995.1 Bipolaris sorokiniana ND90Pr | reverse complement strand
TAGCGATAGGGGGTCCTTGCTCGCCTCCTGCATCTTTATCCTAGCCTCCTTATATAGCGTACAGCTAAGGAGGATATGGGTAGGATCTTGAGTAGCTCTATAGTTGCAGGGGCAAACTTTAGAGTCTACTTTGTCTCGCGTAAAGAGAAAGTCTCTTAGGTAACAGTGGCCTAGCTTAAGTTGAAAGAAGGCGCTAGAGACTTCTCTACTAGTAAGAGGAGGAGTGGCAATCTGCTTCCTAGTCTTCCACTTATACCTTGCAGCATAAGTAGTAGAGTTGAGGGCAATAGCCTTCCTCCTATATTGTTCTAGATAGCTGAGCCACTCTCGCTCGCCTAGCTGTTTTATTCGTGTGCCTATTACAGCTAGACTCGTCCTACTAGAGCTAGGATCTAGCTTTGTCGCCTCCTTTGCTAGCGCGTCTGCTTTCTCGTTTCCTATAATATCCTGGTGGCCAGGCACCCAGTGGATCGCGGGTGTTAGGCCTTTTTTCTTAAGTTTCTTAGCTGCTCTTATTTTCGTTGTTATAAAACTCGTTAAGTTCTGGTAATTGGTAAAAACCTCGATCTGTTTGGGGAGTCCTAATAGGTACACTTCCTATTGTTTAAAGGCATCAACTACTCTAAGTAGTTCCTTATCGTGAACGTCGTAGTTGAGTTCTACTCTAGAGAACTTCCGTGAATAGTAGAATACTAGTCTCTATTTCCTATCTAGGCACTACTGTGATAATACAGCTCCGAGTGCATAGTCGGACGCGTCGGTCTCAACTCTGGTGGGTTGTTAAGAGCTGTACATCTCGAGTACTGGCGCCTCCAGGAATATCTGCTTGATTCGATTGAAAGCCTCTTAATGTTCCTGTTCCTATTTAAAACCTATTTCCTTTTTCGTTACTTCCGTAAGGGGTGCTGTGATCTTTGAGTAATCTCTAATGAACTTTCAATAATAATTTGCAAATCCTAAAAAGGACTGAATATTCTTAACTGTTTTGGGTTTTGGCCATTCCTGTACAGTCTGTATCTTCTTTAAGTTCATTTTTACGCCTTTGGTTAATATAATGAATCCGAGAAATTCCGTTTTCTGTGTGTGGAATTCATATTTTTCTGGTTGAAGGTATAGCTTGTATTTCTTAAGCTTTCGTAAAACCTTCTTAATATGCTCGACATGTTCTTCGTGTGTGCCGCTAGAGTACACTAGTACGTCGTCTAGATACGCGGTAACAAAGATTCTGAGGTATTCGTGGAGAGCGTTATTAATGACTGATTGAAAGGTTGCCAGCGCATTTGTTAATCCGAACGGCATAACCGTGTACTTAAAGAGTCCGTACTTCGTTTTGAACGCTGTCATCTATTCGTGACCTTCTTTAATCCTAATTCGGTAAAATTCTTTCTGAACGTCGAACTTCGTAAACCACTTAGCTCTCTAGAGTTAATCTATGAGCTCTGTAATAAGTGGTAAGGGATATCAGTTCTTCTAAGTTACGCTGTTTAACCTTCTAAAGTCGACACATAATCGCCACTTCCCGTTAGGTTTCTTTACGAACAAGATGGGTGAGGCTATCGGGCCTGATCCTGGTCGGATAAATCCCTTTTTTAAGTTCTTTTAGATGTAATCCCGCAGCTTAGCATCATGCTCGGGCGCTATAGGGTATATTAGTTCTGGGCTTAACTTAGCTCCTTTATCAAGGATGATCTTGTGATCCCAATTCTGATGGTCTGCTAGGTCCGTTACCTTATTTTCCTCGAACAGTTCTCTAAACTCGTCCGTTTAGTATTCTGTTGGAATCGCCAACTGTAGTACCAATTCTTCCTTCGTGGTCGCGATCTGCCGTATCTAAATGACTCCTACACTCTGAGGGTCCTTCGCATAGATTCTCGCGATCTTATGTGGTGAGATTATACCGAATCTCCCGTCCTAGGTTGCGCGCTGATTCGTCGGGCGTATCTCGTGTCTTACTCCAGCAACCTTGTGCATAGGTTCTTGGCTGAGTAATGTCTTCTTTTACCAATTAATGGTAGGGTTATGCTTTAACAACCAATCGTAGCTAATTATTATCTCGGTCTCTCTAAGATCTATAATGCTAATCTTTTCTCAGCTTTCTTAACCGGCCAGGCGTAACGTTACTGTCTTGGTCTCAAGTCGGATCCAGCCGTTCCCGTATGTTATGGGACTATCGTCGGCTAATACTACTCGCATCGGTACCTTCTTATTCTGATAGGGTATGTTGTTTCCTTCCACTACTCGTGGAGATATGATAGTTCGTGCTGCCCCACTATCTATGAGCGCTAACACCTCATATCCGTCTACAAGTACTGTGGCTTTCAATTGTAACTCTTTTGCTCCCACTTCCTATACTTACTTAAGGGTCGTTTTAGGACTGCCTTTGCCAGCGTGACCCTATCCCTGGTAGTATCCTAGTTTTTTAACTGCCTGCTTCCCTTCTTCTTTGGGAAGTAGCCTTCGCCTACCTTGGCGGAATAGTGTATCGTATACTGATCGTTGTAGCAGAAGCTCCAATGGATATTCTTATAAGGTATCTTCTGTTGCGTGGCCCTCTTCTTTGGTTCCGGCTTCTTACTTTTGTGAATCGGGCAATCCTTTGCCTTACAAATATTTGCTGGTAGGATGCTATGGTAGTGGTTGTCTACCTGTCGAGTATTCTTAAACTGTTGTTGGTGCATAGCATAACCTTTCCTGCAATGCGTCCATAGGAGTTTACTGTGCTCTACTGGCGTTTCCCGTACTTGGGCCCTATGCATTCTGTAGTTCTTTGCTATGTATTTTTCGGCGGAAATCGTGCTATGGTAGTAGTCGTCTACCCTTCTAGCTTTCTGTCGCTATTCCTTGTGGAATTGGTAATCGATCGTGCACTTGATCCAGCATAGCTCTTCGTGAGCTTCCTTTTCTCTAGGCTAGTGTATGTGGTAATGCTGTACGCGACACTCGTTATGCTATAAATTAGTGTGGCAGTAATTGTCCTCGTTATCTCTGGTCTCTTCTCGCTTCCTTAAGTGGTAATTACACTGTCTTAGGCAGTCGACCCAACATAGGCGCTCGTGTTGCTCCATCCGTTCCTTGAACGTCCGAGGTATCTCCTCGTCATCAGGTTCCTTAAACCTAGGTTGTTCCTAGGCAGCCCTGCAGGCAATCTCATCTACTCAAGGTCCCGAGATTGTGACTCTTCCATTACAGTCGCAATCGTTGGCTTAGTGCGTGGTTAGTCCGCAGATCCAGCACTATTAATTTCTTAGGCGGCGTAGTACTTCGGCCCCTTCAATCTGCCAATCCGTTAGTAGTGGTGCGTCCCACTTAAAGTCTTAGAGTCCTATTGCCTCTTATACTAGCTCAAACGCCTCATCAGTGGCTTATCTTGCTTCTTCGTACAGGTCTAGGTCGCTAAGAGTTTCATCTAGCTCCTCAGTTAGGTATGGTGTTAGTATCCGAATCATCCCAATCTTGACCGCTCCTTGTCTAACTTCGTTTTTTAGGCAATCTCTACGGAAGTGTCCTACTTCACCGCATCGGAGACATGCCTTACTATCATAACGCTTCTTACGTTCTTCCGTAGAGAGTCCGTTATTATACTATCCTCAGGGTTTCTTATTCTTATCCTTAGACTTATCTTGTACCTTACCAGTCATAATAGTATCGCCATCTTTGTCGAACCAGCTACGCTGCCTCCTTATGTTAGCCACCGTAGGTTAAAATTGTTTCTTTTATCAGTTTCTTTCCCACAGCCTATTATCAATACGTATCGCTAACTCAATCAGCGCATAAAGCGTGTTTAGTTTATCGTGATGTACAAGTCCGTCTTTAACATTTTCCTTCAGACCTGCTTCGAACACCGTTCGAAGTGCTGCGTCGTCCCAGTCGATTCGTGCCTATAGCTGCTTAAACTCAGCTATATACGCTGATACTAAACTGGTCTACTTCAGGCGAGTTATCGCTTTCTCTGCCTAGTTCTGAGCATCCACTTCCCTAAAGATGTGTCCCATCTCTTTCTTGAATTCGGCCTAACTAGTGAACAAGGCGCGCGTCTCGTCCTTCGTTCCTCTATTCTTAATATTTAATAGATAGTCCTCCACGTATGGCTGCATCCAGCTTAACGCTCGTCCTTTTATGTGGGTGCTGGCCATGAGGATCTTTTCCTAGTCGTTAGGTACTTCGTTGAATTCGCAGTATAAGTCGATGTTAGTAAGGAATGTCCGCAACTTGGTGCGACTTCCATCGTACTTTTCTAGGGTTGCCATTTTTGGCTTCTTAAGTGGTTTCTCGTTCGGGGTGGCCATTAGTTGGCCCATAAGTTAGTTAATCGTATTCTGCAACTCAGCCATCTACCTTACTTAGGCTTAGCTCTCACGTCTAAGATTGACGAGTTCGTACTCAGGGCTCCCTGCCGCCGGCTCGTTATTTCCCCCTTAGGTACTACTAGTCATGTTAACATCTCCCTCAGGCGCCGGGCCTGGGATGTTAACGTATTCGCTTGAATTTCCTGACATGGTTCAATCTTATTTGGACGCTGTTGGTTAATCCTCCTTCCACTAGATCCGTGAGTGGTCAAAGTGTTACACGGGGTAAGGGTCTATACTTCTCTATCCTAGTCCGCACTAAGGCAAGTAAGTATTACGTTAGTATTCCGTGAGGCTTGTCTAGCGATGCAGTGAAGTTGGCGTGCTTAAGGAGGGTTTAACAAGACTAATCTATTTAATAGACTAACTTGTGACAATCTTGTTAAGTAAAGATACTAGTAAGAAAGTATAATTTGAGTTGACCACAACGAGAGTAATAATGAAATCTATCCATCCTTATATCCTCATTGCTTCCAGTCCTGCCATCCCGTCCATCCCATCTTAGCGGGAGGTCTGAGATAGCGCTGCCATCCCTTTATACACTGCCATCCCAGATAGCCAGCCTTGGCGGGATAGCACATCACGTGACTCCGAGCCCCGCAATGTCCATTACCTTTTAACGTAGACGTCCCTAGGCTCGCAGCCATCTCATCATTTATCAAGGAAAGAATCCTTCTTGTTACTTGTAACATTATGCGATTAAAGTTATAGTGCGTAACTTACTAATCGCTTAGTCTCTAGTAATAGATATATTATACGCTCTAAATAGCGTACGCTTTACATTCTCGCTAAGCTCTTTATTCTCTAGATAATAGTTAATATTGCGCTTAAGCGTCCGGACTGTTAGAGGTGTATTCAGCTCTAGTGGTGGTAGTGTTCCATCTATAGTAGTGTTACTACTACTATCACTACTACTACCAGTATCTTAGCAGTTAGCATCCTAATTAGCAAAATCTCTCTATATATTACTCTTAACGCGCCTAATATCTAATAGATATAATCCTAAGTCCCGCCAGCCTTTTTATATTATATAGGGCTTAAATATATAGGCGCGGATTAACTTAATAGTGTAACGATGTTACAACTTCGCCATGTATCGGACCAATCCCAGAGCCGGATCGGAGGTAGTACTCGCCGCCCTCTTCATCAACCACTCGTTGTGAGGTCGGATCCGATTCGGATCCGACTAAGATAAGTATATAAGGAGACACTCCCTGTAGCTAGCTCTGTAGACTTTTGATATCCTTTCGTACAAGGCCTATAGGTGTCTATTCGAATTAAGGCTCGTTTGATGTCCCACGCACTCCCATATGCCTCTGAGTGACACTACCGCCGATACTGATCCGAGTAGTCTTGCCTGCGCCGTTACAAATAGCAGCTAAGAACTTAACCTTATTAAAAGCTGTATAGCCTATTTAGGTTATATAATTAACAGCCTACGCGTACTAGTACTTATACGGCTAGAAATAGCCTATATTAAGTAGTTAGAGAAAGTAAGATATATATAGAGGTAACTAATAGGTAATAATCTTATAATCCTTAAGAATTTCTAGAAACTCTTAGGTGTAGTATAAATTAAATCCGTTAAATAGAAGCAGCTAATATACCTCTTAAGTATGCTTCTAACTCTATTATACGAAGTGCTTTACCCACTTATAGCTTAATTAATTATTTATATAGCTACTATTACTATACGCAATTAGATAGTTATTAGGCAAATTAGTAAAGTAGCGTTTAAGGAGCGCGTCGCCTTTAATAATAACTATTAGTAGAATAGCGTAGTCTACAGCGTTAACGCACTTAGTTATAGTTAATAATATATAATTATTAAGCGTTAGTAAATAGACATAGTGGTAAAGCTTAAAAGTAATAACCTACTAGTCTTTTCCGATTCTAATGCGAAAGCCAGTCTCGTTAAAGTTCTAGATATCTAATGGTAGGATACTATGCGTCTAAATTAAGTATATAAAGATATTAAACTACTCTATAATAGAGCCTAAGTTATGCGCAAGTACGCGATTAAGATTAAGTAATCTCTATCGCCGTACGTAAAGCTCAGGTTGCCGTTTAAGCCATTATTTTACTTATCGCGAGCTTATAGTTAGTAGAGAACTAGAACTATTATAAGCTTATTAAAGAAGATAATTAGTATATAATATAATTATAGGCAATCGTGTAAAGGGCTGCGCCCGTGATCTCTACTGAAGAGGATCACGTGATCTTCGACCACGTGATATACCTTCTGTACGGACACGTGATCAGAAGCGAGCAGGTATAAGAGAAGTCTGTACTTAGTTATCTTCTCTTTTTCTTATCTTTTAGCTTCTGTACGATAGGTAGAAGCATACTCATTCGCTAGGCCTCTCCGCCCATAACAAATCGTATACAAACGCTAAGTTCATTAAGGCGTATAATATAATCGTACAGCGCTTAGTCTTACGCCTTAGTAAGCTTATAGGTGCTAGAAGGACGTTAAGAATATATTAGGCGGCCCTTTAATTAGGCGAGTAATCGATAGTATAGAACACCGTATTCACGCGTAAGCTACTTAAAATTAGGCTTTGAGATATCTTTAATAGACTCTAAGATCTCTATAATACGGTTATTAATTAAAGCTTAAGATTAAGCTATTGTAGGGGCTATAAGTAGGGATTAAAGTAATAGAGTTGCGAAAAAATATCGTATTGACGGTAATATCGTATTGAGCGTCGGCACTTGCCTGCGGCGAGTGTCAGCGCAGCTAACGTAGCTTAGTTATAAGCTACGCCTTGGCACGGATAATGTTAAGGATTAGTCATCCGGCCAGATCAGTCATCCGGCCACCCCACCTAACTTAACCCAACGCTCTACACTACAATAGCTATGATATGATAATGACGCTCTCTATCGCCTTAAAGGCAAGGTAGACTTTGTTTTGTATTTTAATTAATTTAAAGACATTAAATTAAGAGTTAACGTAAAGCTGCAAAGCTATTTAATGTCCCCTGTTTAACGCTTTACGACCGCCCTCAAGGTAGCAAGCCTTAAGCTCTTACTAATGCTAAGAAGAGAAAGCTATTACCTAACCCCTAAGTATACGTCCAGTGAGCCCCCGGGGGGCTCACTGGAGCTATGCTTAGGCCCATTGGTGCACCGTGCGCGTTACCGAGGGGGCTCACTGGAGTGATCGGCGGGGGCTCACTGGAATGATCGCTGATTGGCTAGAATTATAACCCTACCCTAACCCTAAGCTACCAGCCATCTCTTTTTTATTATAGTATGATATAGAAGAGAGAGATGCGAGAGCAGCGTACTTGCTATGTATATAACTATGCTTACTTATCTCTCTACCTATAATATTCTTATCTGCCGCGAGCATCAGCGTGCTATCTATGGCGTGGACGAGCATTTCAAGCGGTACCATAAGCTACCATTAGAAGATAGAAAAGTGCTACTTAACGCGTATAGCAGCCTCTCTCTTCTATCACCAGACCAAGTGCCTCTACCTGCTCCCTATGGACCACCATTGCCAGAGCTTGGCGCGCCAGAAGACGCGCTTATCTGCTGCGATATCGGATGTAGATTTATTAGTACAAGCCGTAAATGGATGCAGCAGCACGTTAACCAGCAGCATAAAATTAAGCTTACTCGCTGGTCT
>NW_006911895.1:3636188-3642493 GCF_000338995.1 Bipolaris sorokiniana ND90Pr | reverse complement strand
CTAGAATAAGAAGATGATAGACTCTAGCTATACGAGCGGCTATATACTAGTTAAAGTATTTTACCTACTCTATACTAAGCTCGTCTATCGTCTAGCCGTTATCTAATACGCTAATAGTCTAGTTAAGTAGAAGTTCTTTATACTAGGCAGCCTAGTGGACTTTACTAGATAGTATTATAAATAGTAGAAGATACTAGCTAGATGTTACACGGGGTTGGGTGCTGATACTTCTCTAAGCTCGGTCCGGGTTAGGGCGAGTGAGATGGGATGAAGAGCTCCGTGAGGTTGTCTGGCGATTCGTAGTGGAAAAGAGTTATGGATGTAACCGGGTTTGACAACGCTAATCTATTGGATAGACTAACATGTAACTATCTTGTGAAGTAACAATACTAGTAAGAAAGTACAATTTGAGTTGACCACAACGAGAGTAATAATGAAATCCATCCATCCTTATATCCTCATTGCTTCCAGTCCTGCCATCTTGCCCATCTCTCCTTGGCGAGATGGTAGAGATGGCACTGCCATCTCTCGGCGTCCTGCCATCTCAGATGGCTGGCCTTGGCGAGATGGCACATCACGTGACTCCGAGCCCCGCGATGATCCATTACCTTTTGACGTGGACGTCCCTAGGCTTTCAGCCGTCTCGTCATTTGTCAAGGAGAGAATCCTTCTTGTTACTTGTAACACTAGACGCGTTAACGCACTTAATAGCTATTACCTACTTACGATTGCTTGGCTGGACGATAACTACTCTACCTACTCTATTAGCGCTAGTAACTACTTTTAACGTTCTAGCGATACCTATCGCGAATCTAGTCTCGTTAAAGTTGTAGATATCCTAATCTAGGACGCTATACGTCTGGCGCGTCTTCTCTATAAGCTTAAACTAGGCTATAATTGCGATAAGATCCTCGCAGAAGGCGCGCTAACTATATAGCTTTCTAGTCTACTTTATTTAAAGCTCTGGCTAGCTTTGGATAAAGCGCGATATCTAGTTCTTACTAATAGGTAGTGGAGATGGATCTTGACCACGCGCGGCGAGTAGAGCGTCTGCCATTCGTCGCACGTCAATAATATAAGGCGGAAATCCTCGTCTATCAAGGTCTAGAATCCACTACACAAGAGACTGCTCCTTAATAGGTGATAGCTTTTAGTTAACAGAGACTGTCTCTGAGCGTAGCTGGGTACCGCGGAGGCGCGTTCGTAGTGTTGATTCCGGCACATCGTACGCTACTGCAAAGGCGCGGAGAGATTTTTTTTAATTATTTTAATACGATAATACAGCAAGACAAAGTCTACCTTCACGAGCAGTCTGTACAGAACGTTGTTATCGCGGCATGGTGGTGGTTGTGTGGAGAGTCGCGTTAGGTTGAGTGGGGTGCGCAGCTTACTGGTGTGCGCAGCTTACTAGTGGGGTACGTTAACTATTATTACTATTTAGCTATATCTAAGTCGCTTTATAATTATGTATAGCATTCTATTAAGCAAACTATACTACTCTTACAGATTCACACTATACGGAAGCATTTATGTTTTATTTTTCATTAGGGGCTCGCTTGCGGCGATTAGTTGATCAAAATTTTGTTAGAAAAGCAACAGGCTGCCCCTTAACCCACTAAGAATTAACTATTAAAGAAAAGAACCTCTCTAAGTAAAGAAGAAATACAATGTATTTAAAAGAGTGTTTAGAAGTTACGGCTACACAGAAATGTACTCAGAATATAGACAAGTGCTGCTATAACCCTACTGCCTACCAAAGCAGGTCGAGTCGGCAGCACCATTCTGCTTACACTCATTCCAGAAGGCTTTTCCATCAACAAAGCCAGATGTTGCGTAGGCCTATAATATAAGTAAGTTACAAGCTAAGAGTTTTAACTAACTAACAGAGTTGCTTACATAATACCCAGTAAAGCGAGCGCCATACTCGCCGCGTGGAGTCTCTCGGATATCTGCTTTGTGTAAGTTTTAACTTCATACTATTTAATATTTTGCATAGACAAACCCATTTTCCACCTGTGCCCATTATAGCTAACGACACGCGTAGTAGTGTAATTATCTATGCCAGATTGAGAGGAGTACTGGCACGCGCAGTGCGTGTACCTCGCGCGTTTATCAAGTTCGCGGGCCTCAACTTCAGCCCCAACGGGGATAGAAGCTGCCTGTCCAAACCTAGAACAGACGTTAGAAAGATTCTGCAGATTCCTTTTATGAGTTGGGCTCACTTGGAGATGCAAGCCATAGCAAGAGCGAGGGTGGAGATAGAGAACTGCATTTTGAAGCAGATTGACTTGGAGGATTGTAGATAAAGAGAATTTAGAAGATTGAGATTCAAGCCTGTAGTGATGCTTCTACATGAACGAATTCAAAGCCTTCTTATATACCTTTCAAACCTCCATGATTACATAATTGGTGAATAGGTCTCTGTAGCCATCTCGCTCTTTCAGACATCACCTGTCTCTCGTCCGTGTGGATCCCACTATACGACGGATGGTTTTTCGGACATTGAACATGACCTGTCCAGTCAGTGTGAGGTCTTGGTATAGATTCGGATTCTGTATAAGGTCTGTGCATATATCGTATTCTCATCACGTCACGCTAGTGAGTGGAGCAATTAGTAAGACCTACCTGACATCATCAGCACTAAGATGCCTAGTTGATCATGTTCTTCTCCACTAATCAATTGTTATCACTCTGGCCCACAATAATCCCTTTTCTTATTCTGAATCGGGATAAGATTTACTAAACGAAGATGAATTTCTCACGAGACCTTCAATGCTGTAGCTACAAGAAGTGGAAAAGTAGGCCCTACTGTGATATATTCTCGCAAGTACAACACGATTATTGGCCAAAAACCTCTCTTTCTAGTCAATAAAACGACCGAAACTATTGATTGCTACAGCTGATCAGTTGAGAAATTGGTTTCTTCGGCATCAGTAGAAACATATATAAACATCACTCTGCATCCACTCAGGATTCCCTATCAAGCTCAATCCACCTATTCCCTACACTTTCACATCCAGATAATCTTATTCAATACTGAATACTCCTTTACCTTCGAGAAAATGATTTCTGCCAAATTCCTCGCTCTTGCCTTAGGCTTTGCCCTTGGTGCTCAAGCTAGCGACAGCCCTTCTGTCGACGTAAATGTCATTTCCGGAAACATTGCTAGCGCAAACATCAATGCATTCTGGGATACTACTTGGCCAAAAGTGCAGAAGCATCTTCCCGGCATTGAGTGCTCAATTGGTGGACACGCCGAAGGAAAGAACACATCCGATTCCTGCAAGGAGATTGAGGCTAGCCTCGTCCCTATGTTTCCCGGCATTCATTGCACTGGCAATCTCGACGAAGTTGCATTGAAAGCAAGCATCAATGCCCCCGTCACTGTTCTGCGCCGCGAGTCTTCACTCGAGCGCCGCAGTCGTGAGCTGGAAGCAGCTGCGAAGAGAGAACAGCAGAAAGCCGATCAACAGATTGATCAGAAGAAACGGTCAATGCTTCTCTCGTGTGCTGATGCTCCTCACCCTGGCAACTGCTACACTTGTGTTGCAGCTGGTGCAACTCAAGCCCTTACAAGTGGAGGAAAGTGTGTCCTCGCATTTAGTATCGCAATGGCTGCGCTTGCGCGCGGTCAGCCTCAACCAGGCGGTGAGAACAACGGCAAGCTTTGGACTGGTTATGGTGTCTGCCTTGCCAGCGTCATTGGAGATATGGGTGCCGGGGTCGCTGGTTGCCCTCTTCGAGTAAGTACCAAATACACAATACTTGCTCTGAATAAATGCTAATTATTATCTAGTAAATGAAGAGACATGTCTGTCTAGAGTTGCTAGAGACATCGGCTCTACTGCAGCTAGTAGAAAGTGGTGGCTTGTGTGGTTGTTGGGCGATTTCGTAGAATAGATCTGTAGCAGTCAGCGAATGAAGGAAGAAAGTTATCTAGATTGCTATAGACTAATTAATTCTTAATATGGGTAGAATTTTAGTTTCCTTTAAAAAATAAATAAGGCACTACCTAGCTGTTACGACTAGCCTCAGAATACCGAGGGTATTTTCGCCGATACATTTGTTTAATGAGTAATATATGAGAAGACGGAACAACCGCAAGAAAAGACTTGCATTTATTTAGGACTAGTACATCACCTAACCTGCATAATGCTTAGTAATTAGTATGTCTTAACTAACTAGCACTACTGAGCAACTTAGCACTCTGCATGTCAACCTGCAAGTTGCTTAGCAATTAGTACTCCTTAGTAGTACTAAGTAACTGAGCATACTATATAAAGCTCTAGTATATAGCATTAGACATTAAGCCCTTATAGCTTGATGTGTTTAACTCAAGTTGCGAGTACAAGTACAATATAACATTATACTTGCCTAAGTTACTGTCCAGTGCACACTGTCTCTCTATCTGCGAAAACCAACCAACAAGAAGCTTGATACCAGAAGTCTAATATTACTTCCACTCGAGCTATACTTGTAATGGAGTTACATGCCTATATATATTATGCTACACTAGAATAATCAGTTCAGATTATTCTCGTGCTTAGCTTTTGCGGGTGGGTTGGCTGCGGCCGAGTGGTTGTCACGTAGTATTGACTTAGTGGGCATTGATGCTCACCTCCGCTACAATACTCTTAACACTAGCATATATCTCAGACAAAGAAGCCATGTCTCGATATTCTTTTACACTTACAAACTTCATCCATTATAGTCTAGTAGCACGTAACTAGCCTAACCAATATAAGGCGTCGAAAGAAGCCTAATTCGTGACAAAACAGGCTTAGCGTTAGGGTTTCGTACTATATTTAGCGATTTTATTACGCCCAACTCGCACTTAAATAGATTCAGCGTTAGAGTTGATTTTACTATAAGCGTATTCTGTTAAAGTATTAGGTAGCTGCTTATTCCACTAATAGTAGACTTAGAGGCAGCCTGATCAATAGACTGTAGTGAGAAATATGGTGCTAGGGGAGAGAGACAAAGTAATCAAAGTAGTCAAGTTAGACAATCTGTAAGAGACTGTGCTCCGGGGAGCAATCACGAGGTATACAAGAGGTTGTATTTGATAAGGAGCTATCTATTCTACTTGCGTGATGTTTATTTACTCGTCGGAGAAAGGTTATGCCGAAGTATCTGAGCGCGTTGTCTGAGCGCTGATCGGGCGGTGAGAAGAATCCGGGTGCTCTGAGTGACACCCGGATTCTGCGCTCGTCATCTGAGTATAGTTCGGATGGCGCGCACGTAGCTTGAACCGAGATCTCATCGAGGAGCTATCCAAAGGGCGTTCAGCCCGTTACACAATCTGATTTGATTATAGTGATCCGCTCTGGTTCCTATCTACTAGCTGTTCTACTGCTATATATATTAACTGGAATAGATTCTAGGAGAATCTATCTAGTAGTAGATTACGTAGCTATAGACGTAATAGATAGATAAATTAGTTCAGGGATCGATTGATTGAAGAATACGGGTGTAGTGTCGAGCACCCGGATTCTATTAGAGATCAGCTGATTAGCTTAGATCTCTAACAGAGACAACTAATGACTACATAAAGTTTTCTTGTCACACAACTCCTCACCTATGCGTGTGACAGCAAGCTTACGCTAAGCATGTGAAAAGTGGTGCGGGGTAAATTGTTTCTTGGCATGATATATTATTATTATTATTATTTTGGTTTTACGTCCTGTCTCAGCCGGTGGGCTATATAAGACGTGCAGGCTAGGCCCGCAAGTATCTACGTAGTGCTATCACTTTGGTGTAGGTGGGGGAGGGGGCTATCTAAATCGAGGTGAGGCTCGTAGCCTAGTCTAGAGGGAGGTAGAAGGGGGTCTTGCGGGTAAAAGAGAGAGGTAGGGTGGGTGTAGGGCGAGGCCACCTAGTATAGGTGTTGCCCTAGTTCTCGAGGTTTCCTTTGTGCCAGGCCTGTGTTGCAGCCCTAGTTTCTTCAATAAAGGCAATAGTAGCCTGTATGCCTACGCTCGTGTTTAGCAGGAAGGCTAGCGATAGGGGGTCCTTGCTCGCCTCCTGCATCTTTATCCTAGCCTCCTTATATAGCGTACAGCTAAGGAGGATATGGGTAGGATCTTGAGTAGCTCTATAGTTGCAGGGGCAAACTTTAGAGTCTACTTTGTCTCGCGTAAAGAGAAAGTCTCTTAGGTAACAGTGGCCTAGCTTAAGTTGAAAGAAGGCGCTAGAGACTTCTCTACTAGTAAGAGGAGGAGTGGCAATCTGCTTCCTAGTCTTCCACTTATACCTTGCAGCATAAGTAGTAGAGTTGAGGGCAATAGCCTTCCTCCTATATTGTT
>NW_006911895.1:3599374-3635651 GCF_000338995.1 Bipolaris sorokiniana ND90Pr | reverse complement strand
TACTAGATCGATAGCTTTCTCTAGGCCTAGGGTAATACCCTCTAGCTCTCCGTTGTAGACTAGCTGGTTGTATCCTATATTAACCTTTTCCTGAGCTATAAGGCTAGCTCCTTTGTAGAAAGCTACTCCTACTCCTATACCCTTGCCTTTGCTAGTAGCTGAGGCGTCTGAGTAGATAGATAGGAGGTATTTGTCTTCTAATAGTTCTTTGTGTTCTTTTGCTTCGATTTCCTTTGACTTCTTAGATATAGTCGTCTGATAGAGTATTTCTGAGCTCCATGGCATAGAGGCGTAGTGCTTTATCTTCTCACTGTCGTCCGATAGTGTAGTTGAGATAGATCTAGTGATACGCTCTAGCTGCTTCCCTTGATTGCTAGCGATAGCGATGTTCAGAGGGTGGCTAGGAGCTAGTTTTCTTGCTCTAAAGGCGTATTGACGCAGGGCGTTGTTGAGTCTAGCTCTAGGAGGGTAAAGAGCTGCTTCTACCTCGCTAGGTATAGCTTGGCATGATATAATTGTCCTTGTTAGAAGCGGGGTATGCAGCTCCATAAGTCCTCTAATAGTTGTCGCACACGTAGGTGCGGGGTTGTGTAGCAAGAAAAAGTTTAGTGTATAGCTATTGCTTTTTCTTGTTAAGATGCTGCATCCTTGTTGCCGTTGCAGTGGCTTGTTGCTTCAGCTCAGCTGAAGTTATTGCTTCTGTGGCCTTGCAAAGGCTGCGATAATAGTTCATATAGTTATCGAAGGGATGATCTAGCGTGATATTTCTAGAGAGTTTAGCCTACTCAGACTTCAGCTGTTGTAAGCGCCTCATTAATCGAAGTTCACACGGACGTTTATCGTTTTTACGTATCCTGTAAAGACCATAGAAGCTACTAGAGCAGTAATGTCTTCTTAATCGCGCAAATAGATATTGCTACAAACGGCGCTGTTGTTCTTGTGGTCAGCCCACACAGTAAGAAGATCCGAGTCTGCTCCTTTATTCTTGAAAATACATCGACATATTTTAGGACTATGTTCGGACAACACTTCGCTAAAGGAAAAGATTTGAATAGTGATAATTCTAAAGAGATTCTCATGCCAGACGACAACGCAAACGCCTTAGAGGTTATCTGTAATATTATGCACCTCTGGAATGATGCAGTTCCACATAGAGAATCAGCACGAGACCCACAGAAACTGGATCGGACACGGCTAGTTATGCGCGCTAGACCGGTCTATTACATAGTTAAAGCTACTAATCAGGAGAATAGGTTTAAAATTAGGTCTATTCCTTATGCCTATGTAAAAAACTCCGCACACTCGATCTTACCTGCCTAGAGAAAACAGCACCTCTGGCACTTATAAGATAGCGAATCCTGCAGGTATATACAAGAGGATGTTAAGTTACTTAGTAACATGCTTAGGCTGAGTTGTAAAGTTTGCCTTCTCAAATAAGGTGGAGGGGCAAGCTCGCACAGTTCTGAAGAGGTCGACCCGCTCCCCATCAGCATGTTGGGTGAAAGAACCTGTTTAGCTGACACAATTAACCCAATAGTGTGGTGATGATGATAGTGGTGTGGAACTGCGTGTTGCATGGCGCTTTGCACTCCAAGTACCTAAGGCTAAAGTCATCCTGCAGCGAAGCAGAGGTAGATCAGCTAAATCAATTCTGGAACCTAATGTGCCAATAGCGGGGGAGGGGGGCTGACTCCTCTAGCGCTCCGCAGTCTCGCTTCAGATGGTAGATCTTAGGCTAGCGCCATACTGGTATGTAAAGTCTTGAACGATATGCTAGGAGCTAGATTTGGCCTCTACCCAAATTCAGCTCAAGCATGGCACCAGTCAACTTAACATTCTCTGGTACAGTGTACACCTACAGGATTCGCTATCTCACTAGTGCCAGAGGCGACTCGCCGTGCCACTTAGACGCGTCTTAACTATGCAAACCAGTGGGTCACGCTCTACGATGAAGCTCAGGTCCATCCTTAGGATAAAATAGGCATGCTTGTATTTTTTCGGATTCTTCGGTTTTGCGAGCTTCAGCTGAGGACATGAACTGCCTAGTCTAGAGCAAATCACCGTCCAGGACTGAAGTATAAGTATAACAGGGCTCTCCCTGACTCGACTGTCTATCTTCACCTCTCTAACAAGCCTCTTGTCCATCAAAAGACCCTACTACTGCATCTACATCAGGCAGACAGACCCCTGATCCAACCACCAAGACCCCGAGCACCTTAGCACCTACCTACCTCTACCATGAAGCTCATCCTCCTCATCGCAACCCTCGCGGCCACTGCTCTCGCTGCACCGCGTGCGAGCGGCGACATGGTTCCTGAGGCGAACATCGAAGCCCTCGCCGACAACTGCTTCCACCCTTCGCAGTGCTCGGCCGGCTGGGCCGGCAAGTGCGAGTGCTACTGCGGCTCGGTTTTAGGTTTCTCCCACATGAGCGGTGCCGGATGCGGCTTTCGACAAAAGAAGTGCTGCTGCAAAAAGAGATGAGCCGCAAAGCCACCTCTTCCCCTACCTCAGACTGAGGGCGTGCAGGGTCGTCACCAAGCAGCGGGAGGATGGTATGTGTGGCAGCCGCCGTACGGGGCCATCGGAGACTCGGGTTGAGCGAAAGTGTCTGTGGTACAATCGAGACGGGGAATCAGAGACTCAGGGATAATTTAAGAGATCCCACTCTTGTACATTCGTTTAGTTGTGTTCTTAGCATAGTTTGTCGTTGTTGGTACATAAAGCTGCAGTAATATATTGTCAAAGACTTAGCCATACTATCCATTTGGGAAGACATAGCAGAGTGTTGAAACACTAAACATTATCTCCCCCTCTCCCCCTTCGTGATGTACCACTGACCGAGCATTTCGTTCTAAGAAGCTCTAACTAGTGTACCGTAGCGGGCACGTGAGCTTAAGGATTACAATAGCTAGGGAGGAACGTGAACATCACAAAGACACAATATCAGAAAATTGAAAAAAATACTAAAGTTTAACAGTAAACACTTATATCAATCACGTCTGTTATTTTTCTCTATTATCTCATTTTTAGGATCTCATCCATCTGACCTTACTTACCCGATACTACCTACCCAAACTCATCTATCTAATCTACTAGAGACGACTCGGTTAATTGACCAACTCCTATTCCAACACACGAGTTAAGTGAACCTATCACCTCACAAATAGTAACAGATTTTGAGACTTTTTATTCATCTTTTCTCAAACATATATTAAAATACTTTAGACCTAACGCTTAATAGGTAACGATAAAGTCAAAATGCTAACGATATGTAGTTGTCAATAGCATTAAGAAGGGATAGTAAGCGGCTGCGGTGATTAACACGAGATTAGGCCATGCTACTAGTCCTTAGAGGACAATGTTTTGAAGATTCGTTACTTGGGCCTTGTTAGAAGCAGTCGATCTCGCTAGCAAGAAGGACGGCCAGCCCGTTCCGGTCATGACCTTGCTATGAATGACCGCACTAGATGGCGTTGCGAAGAAATATAAGGGTCATTCTTGATGACAGAATAGCACGCAGCTTTAGAGAGCGTAGTATCATAGTAAGCATAGCTACTATCAGATCTCTACTTTACCCTTACCCAGTGCTCATAAATATGGACTATCTGAACTCCTCATTATTCTTAAAGATTAAAATATAACTAGCATCTTTCTATAGCTTTAATAATTGCAGTGCTTATACAGAGAGCTATTTATTGTATAACTATACGACAGCTGCATCCCTAAAATATGCAAGCTCTTTCCCCTTCTAAGCGTGCGTGCAACGACAGCGTCTTTCTAGTAGCACTTATTCCGCTTAACGAGGTCTAGACTTAGACATTAGTATTCTGTATCATGCCAGTTAGCCTCTGTCCCCGGCTATACCCGCTAGGTAAGACCTGCCCACTCTATTCTTAGACGCCTCTTAACTCATAGTACTCTCTTTAACAAGCTAAGGCGATATGCGGCTACAGTTAGGTATATATGTTGTACAGCCACACAGCCACACAGCTACGGATCTCATGTCAGCAGCGATAGGTTACAGCTAGGCTACTTTAAGCTAGGTATGCGGGGCTTCCTTATCTGGCACTTCTAGCAGGCGGACTTAGAATTAGCACAGAAGCGCGACAACCTCTTAAGCTCAAGTGCAGTGCTCGGGATAGAATAATAATACGATAAGCTATAAGTTAACAGACTTTCGAGGAGATACAGGAGCTTTTAACGCACCCGCTGCCAGCCAAAGCAAGGCAGTCGCTTAACGCTTATACTAAATTATCGTATTATACGGTAAGCAGAACTTATCTCTAAAAGACATAAGAAGAGAATAGACTATATGGCTCAAGGCTATTACTCAGAGAATATCTATTCTTCTAACCTATTATTGCGTTTGTTGTGTTAGGGAGTGTCTGTAGCGTCCCGCCACGCAGGATGTCCCGTTACGCAAAGACAGACGTTACTGCCTTTGTTACTTATTAGGCTGCGTGTGCTACTAAACAGACGCTCTATCCCGAACGAGTTCCATCAGTAAGTGGACCACCCTACTAAGTCTAGCTAGTAACACATAACGTATCGTAAGCGCAGCGCATTATTAAAAGACCTAAATAGCCTAGAACTTTACATAGAAGCAGCTATCTCTCTCTATAAAACCTATAATAGAGCGTGTTACTATTATAACAATATAATAGGTTAACTACCTGTTACAAGTAACAAGAAGGATTCTCTCCTTAACAAATGACGAGATGGCTGAAGGCCTAAGGACGTCCACGTCAGAAGGTAATGATCATCGCGGGGCGAAGATCACGTGACTGGCTTCACGCCAAGACCAAGTATCCAGCGCTAGTATGTGAGGACACCCTCACACGTGACTAGATGTCTTTAGGGACTTCAGAAGATACAGGGATTATTTCGTAAAGACTATGAAGCCAGGACTAAAAGCAATGAGGATATAAGGATAGATAGATTTCATTATTACTCTCGTTATAGTCAACTCAAATTGTACTTTCTTACTAGTTACTCAACTTTACAAGATTAATACTTATTAGTCTATTCGATATAGATTAGGAATTGTCAAACCTATTGTTATCTATCTTTCAAGCACGCCCACTCCACTGCATCGCCAGACAACTACCTCACGGCGCTATTCACATATCCTTACTCGCCCTAACCCGGATCGAGCTTAGAGAAGTATCAGCACCCAACCCCGTGTAACACTACCCTAGAATTATAATCACTTTTACAGCTCTAAGGAACTAAGGCTTACAGATCATCATTAACTCTAGATCTACTAACGCCCGCATTCATGCTTCTATCACTTAGTTAAGACCTTGTTAAAGTTACTCATTATTAGCGAGAAGGTCTTCGTATAAGAGTTACGCTTAGTGATTTTAGCTATCTAGCCCGTTATTTCATAAGGATGGCTCCGCGTTCATTATAATATCGTAACTTACTCTTAAGCGCGCTTATTATACTTACAGAGATACGTTCTTAATTTTTTATTCTTATATAGAGAAGAGATAGAGGTAGTAATCTCTCTACTTATATTGAGGGCGAAGAGGCCTTCAAACGAGTATGCATTAACCTATAACTATTATAGAAGAAGAAAGATAAAGAAAGTAAAGCTATCATACGACGTCTCTCGCTTTATACTCTTGCCTTAGGTTCCTTCGTACGAATAAGGTTTCGTAACTAAGCGGTGTGAAGAGGACACGTGATACAATCACGTGTTTCGCTTACGGGCGCAGCCCATTACACTAGAACTAGTTACTATATTCACATCACAATCTTTGTTACTAACTAGGGATGTATCCTATACCTTATAATTATGTTAATGTCTATGCAACAATCCTAACGTACTTATAGGGTTCGCGTTCTCTACTGAGATAATTTGTATCTCCTAATATTCATGGTTCTTTTCTTGTGAGATTTGCTCCTTATCGTGGAAGTCAATGTCTCTAATTGAAAACCAGATTCGCAGTTCCGATATTGGCTCTCATAGAGGCCTTTTGAACAACCGCATCGAATCTTCCGGGAAACGTTAGTTGTATTTTTGGACCATCTTCACCTTATATATATTTAGTCTTTCTATTGCAATCCTCGATCGACTGTTTTTGTTTCATACTTTGCTTGTACAAGGTGAGCTGTTCAAAGGAATATTTTTCTCCTTGAAAATGACTATGATTTTACATTGCAGATAGCTGATCTCGCGTAGCTCTTCAGAATTAGACAGGGAGGCGGATTCATGAACATTGGAAAAGGAATGGTAAATGGTTGTGTAAATGGAACAATTCTCGTGAGGGCCACTCCTTGATGTTTTAATCTGACTTATTACTTAGCTGGTTTACTATATCCCCAATGTTGTTATTCAAATCGCAACAATCATTTTGACCTCACAAAAGGGCATCGAAGACCGGTTCATTTTACCACCAGCGGCAGATCGGATTGCTTCAGCTCAGGCTCTCAGAATCATACGCAACCTGTGGAGGAGCGGGCAAAAATAGCAATACCAGATAGAAAATCCAATGAGCTTAACTGCCATAGGTTACAAATGAGGATCTCTCCCTGATGAACATCGTAAGGTAGAAGACTATCAGGCGTCTATATCTAATGCCCATATCTTAGCGTGATGCCAATCACGTGATCTTTGCCCCGGGGAGATTATTACCTTCTGTGACGTAAATGGCGTTGTACATAGATAGCTGTGTAGCCGATGAGCTTAGCTCTTTATTGAATACAATTTTTTGTATGACCAACGTTTGCTCTCTAGATTGTAGCCCCGTACAATACCCTCCATCTATAACTTACACCAAACCTAAATATATAAAGGAACTTAATTTGTCTATATGATAGAGTGAGAAAGTGTTCTAACACTAAAGTCCTTGCCTTGGCGTGTGGGGAAAATTCTATAGTGTGGGGAAAAGCGCGCATAATACTCTTCGCGGTAATGTTCCCCGAAGATTTTCAAAGTTGGTTAAATAAAGTACGAAAGTGGAATAGATCAGGGTGCCTTTAACCGCGAGCCTCGGACAAAACCCCTCGAGCATGATGAAGAAAAACTTCACTCCTAACCTTACTCCACGCCTACATTGTGATGCGGAAACTGACAATTGCGCTATTAGCTTGGTCGCCGCTTGCGGCCAGCCAGTTCAACTATTCACAGTATGTAAATCCATTCTGGGGTACTGAAGGGCCAATACCAAATTACACTTTTGGCGGTGGTGCCGTTTTCGTGGGAGCGGCGGTGCCGTATGGTGTGGTCAAATTGACAATGGATACATACGTCAAGAACACGAGCATTGCGGCGTTGCAAGGTGGATACACGCCAAATGGCCTCATCACGGGCTTCTCGATGATGCATGAGTCTGGCACAGGAGGGTGTTCAAAGTACGGCGTTATTTCGCAAATGCCCCTTACAAACATTGAAGCACCGGTCAATCTCTTGGATAATCGCACGTACTGGCAGGAACGTGTTGGGCAAGACCATGCAAGCGTTGGATATTTCCGGACGAGCCTAAAAAACGGTGTCACAACGGAACTGAGCGCAACAAGACACGCAGGAGTGTTGCATTACGAGTTCCCAAAAGAAAAGAAGAAACATATCCTTGTCGATGTGTCGCATTATCTTCCAAATGTTGTTGGAGGATATTGTACTCAAACGTTCCATCAGGGCGAGATCAAGATCTCGCAAGATCGCAAGAGCTATCGAGGTTATGGAACTTATGCCGGAGGATTCAATGAGGGTGCGCCGTATACAGTCTATTTCTGTGGCGAGTTTGAGACAGCCCCGGATGAAGCGGAGACATTCGCTGGCCGTAACCAGTTCCCTGGTTTCAATGCGATGAACCCAGAGCCTCTCCCATGGCCGGTTTTTGTCTCAGAAAATATGACCACCCCCCAAGGTTCACGCGTTGGAGCGGTGTTTACATGGAAAGGGACTCAGACGACGATTCGTTCCAAGATTGGGATATCGTTCATTTCAGAAGAAAAAGCCTGTAGATTCAAAGATGAAGAGATTAAGAGCTGGGATATACAGGATACAGTTGATGCAGCAGTCGAGGAATGGAATCGTGAAGTTTTCAGTACGATTCGGGTGGATACCGGAAATAACACCAACCAAGAGCACCTCGCGCTGTTATATTCATCGCTCTACTTCATGCATCTCATCCCATCTAATCGAACCGGCGAAAATCCCCTCTGGCAATCGGAAGAACCGTACTGGGATGATTTCTACTGCTTATGTGGGTTCACTATCTCAACTTTTCTTGTCGCGTATTAACCACGTTGGCCAGGGGATACTTTTCGTAACACGATAAGCCTTTCCCATTTGATTCAAACCGATGCATATGAATCCCAAATTCGCTCACTTATCGATATTTGGAGAAATCAAGGTTACATGCCCGATGGGCGCTCAGGAAATGACAACGGTCTAGTACAAGGCGGCAGCAATTCTGACAACGTGCTCGCAGATGCTTATGTGAAGGGTCTCCGTGGAAAAATCAATTGGGCAGACGGCTATGCTGCTATGGTGAAAAATGCCGAAGTGCCTACTAATGGCAGCAACAAAGAGGGGCGAGGTGCAGGCGGAGATTGGCTACAGTACGGATACGTCAGCTCTTCTATGCCCAGAAGTATATCACGAACTGTTGAGTATTCCCTAAATGATTTTGCTCTGAGCCAAGTAGCAAAGGGCGAAAAGCCTGGCGACGTGTCAATGTATTTGAAGCGATCGGCCGGGTGGCAATTACTCTGGGATCCCAGTACACATAGCGTGAACACTTCGAAAGACTTCAGTGGCTTTCTTACTCCAAAAGACAGGAATGGCACATTCAACCAGACTGACTACAATCCAGCAAAATGTGGCGCTTGCTCATGGTCGTCAATCACTTACGAAGGCACACCTTTTGAATACTCTTTCACGATTCCTCACGACATGAAGACACTGATAGAGAAGATGGGCGGCCCTAAAGGTTTTGAGGAGCGTCTTGATTATATCTTTATTCCATACACTAGCCAAGCCGACCTTGGGCCCAACGGTGCAGGAATCAATACTATTATGAACATCGGGTAAGAAAGTGGCTTTCAGGCTTCCACGACCTACGACTCGAAGGAATGCTAATTGATATTTTAGCAATGAACCAGACTTTGCTACTCCTTATCTATATAACTATCTCAACAAACAGTGGAAGTCAGTGAATCAATCGCGCTTACAAGCCAAACAATAGTATGTTTTCAGCTTCGCTTTGCTTCCAAAGAGGTGTAAGCTCACTACCTATTCAGCTTCCGCAATACCACGAACGGTATGCCTGGTAACTCAGATGCCGGGGCCTTGAATTCCTGGCTGATCTGGCAAATGCTGGGTCTCTACCCAATTGTAACACAGCCAGTGTACCTTCTCGAGTCGCCTTGGTTTAGCGATATCAACATGACGATTAGTAGAGATAAGACCTTGCGAATTACGGCGAATGGGCTTGCCGAAGATAGCTTCTATGTTCAAGGCGTGAAGATCAATGGAGTTCAGTGGGATAGAAACTGGTTCAACCATGATGACGTTTTCCATGAGGGGGGTACCATCGAATTTGATCTTGGCAAGGAACCTGTAGTGTGGGAGAAAGGTGATGTGCCACCTAGTCCAGGAAACTTGGGTTAAAAATATCGTAGGAAATCTCTTGAAACCATAATAAGACTAATACTAGTACCGATGCAAGTGCAGATGAGCAGCGGCCAGGACGCTATTAACCCACACTTCTACTCTTGAGTCTAAAAAATGCTGATTCGGACGCAGCCTCGAGTACAAGGAGCGCAAGACAAAGTGTTTGGGCAACAACGAGTGCGAGCAATAGGTACAGGCTCGCTGATCTGCTGTGCGCCTAAGTATGCGCCAGGCCCTGCGCGCAAACGCTGTGCCACCAACGCCACCATCTCTGCTATTACTACCGCTGCCGTCCGGCAGACCTCCCCGGACAGCATTGTGTGGCAATCGGACGTGACAGGCCGCCTGGACAGGCTTGAGGCGCTGTTGCGTCGCACAGCTGCGCCACTAGTCGGCTGTCGCTGCCGCTGGCCTTCCCGCGCCCTTGAGCAGCCCCGAGGGGGGTGTACATGCAAATAGAGAAATGTTTGACACCACAGAAGCCACGTTACAGTAGCCCATCAACGCCCTCAATCATCTGGCCAATATGAATTGCAGCAGCTGTGCCGGGCGTGGCCCCTCGAGTGTAAACGGCACCAATCATGTAAACAACCATCAAGCGACCTCTGACCAAAACGATGCCGCCCTTAACCCAGTCATCAAACCCAACATAAATTAAATAACCCCGGCATCGACAACGTCGCCCCCCCGCTCCATGTTGCACAGCCGCTGAATGCACAAGTTGCATCCAGTGCTGTTAGCCTTTCCTGCGCATGTAGGACCCCGCCACCCGTGCCGCTGATTCCCAGTGGGTGCAAGACAATGCCAACGGCTATTTGAGACGTTGTATCCTCATTATTCGTGTCTTGGTCGCATAAAGGTGCAGCAACGCGCTGCAATCCGCTGCCCTCGTTTATATTATGATCGCTGCTTATCGCGTCAATAATGAAGCTCATGAGCGCGGCGCTCTGTTGCTGGGATGGCAGCAGTTCCTACGTGTCCTTTACCTCCTCGACCATTCGGACCTTTTCATTCACGTCAAGTCCTGCGATGTGGTAATGAAACTCAGCTGGATATTCACCTCTTACAAGTATGCCGACTTTGGTAGTTATAGGCGCTAGCAAATCCTTGGCACAAGTGATACGCACGCGATTACGGCCTACGTATTTCCTGGACCTGGTGTTGTTTCCATCTTGGCTATGATGGCGGAATTGCAATAAAGAGGACCCTGGATCTCGCAAACCAGCTGCGATACAATGGTGCCGAAGGAGACTTCGCCGTCCTCGACGTCATTGTCGGCCTTGCCCTTCTCCAGTGTAACTTGCCATACAATCGATAATCTTGCCAGCTACGGACAGTAAAGTTTGCCAGGCTACGAGTTCAATATTTTCTACTGGATTTCAGAGCTACATCAACCAGAAATAATTGCCAATCCCGGCTGCCCAAGATGATGAAAGCAGGCCGTTTTTTTATGGACCTGGCCCAAACGGCCATATGATAGTGGAAAAGATACCAATCCCGAAGCCTGGACCTACACGGATGCTGGTCAAGGTCCGAGGCGCTGAACTCCGTCACTCGGATTAGGAACCTTTTGAAGGCTGCACTGGGTTTAATTGGCGGAGGCAGCCAATGGTCCATGACACCAGGGCATGAAGTCTGTGGAACGGTTGTCGAGGTTGAGATCGAGTTTCTCGCTCCAAGAAAGACGAGAATATTGATGCTCCATGCCTAACCGAAGCATCGACAGGGACATGCACCACAACCTTTACAGACTACAAAATTGCCTACTCAACCCCGCTTTCTTCACTAGAAGCTTAACAGCTCTTGTACATCTGCCACCAACATGAGCAATGCACCCTGGACAATATTGCATTGCACATACTGGCGAACTTCAATTCTGCAACTGTCGTGCTAGACCTCATGCCAACAATACTGTGAACAACCGCACCGAGCATCGCTGAGATGGCGCTGCTTTCGGTCTATCAGCCAAGGCTAAATTTCTTAATCGCATTGGACGCACCATAAATCTCGCCAACAAGATTACTTGAGTATAATGACCCAACGTGCGTATTAAAGGGCGCGTAAAATGACACGCGCGGCACCCTGCTCCGCATTCACATCTCGAATTATTTCACATGGGCTACAGGATTGCTCAGTGTGCTACAGATGTGCTGGTAGCAGGTGCAGTTTTCAACGTTGTATGGACAAGCTTGGAACTTGACCGTAACAGTATTCTGAGATGCGGATGTACAACCAATTTTGGTCCTCTACTATGGAATTTGCTCGCTGGCGTGGTCCATCTTGTTGCGTGATTCAATTTTGCGTACGCGAGAAGTAGTGCACACTCACAGCTAGAAAATGTGGATAGTAGCATTAAAGGGTCGATACGACGATAACGCTAAAGCACCACTTCTGGCGGTCGTAGCCAATGTACTGGCTGGATGTAACAGATTTATACATTTGATGTTCGGCATGATTATCTTCTCATCACTGCAACTAGTGAGCGTGTGAGACGAGTTGAACTCTGTACCGTGCCATTACATTGTATCCACAGTATTTTGTAGAATCGGGGGTTTAAGGGAGGTTGCATCGAAGGACTGAAAGCATGCTATGTATTAGCGAGCAGAGACCATTGTAGCTATTTCCTACGTCCACAGCTTTGACAAAACATGGGAGCTAGTGCCGAGATTAGGAATATGAAAATGACTACCACGAACCTGGCCGGGCTCAAATTGTCGACTAGTTCTATTATTTAAATGCCGAGTCATCAAAAGGCTGACGACATCAGTTTTTATTTCAAGGCTTCCCGTTGGGGAAGATTTCCGCGCCAGCGCTAGGCCAAATCCAGGTCCACCAGCAGGCTGTACACAGTACCTCATGCAAGTGATTGTCGTGGAGGCGCATGCGTCAGAGAAGTGACTCGAATGCAAATCATGACAGATCCATTAAAGGGCAGTTACACGGCATACTTTATCATGTCACGGCTTTCATTTGAGTAGCTGACTTTGTGTTCAGACCTATGGGCTATCGTCTAGTATGCCATACTCCTCTGCGTTGGTAGCTTTCTGTATGGCAAAGCTAGTGGAACAAGATGCGATATTCGGTCGTACTAGTCAGCATTCACAATGTCATAGAAACCACTGAACACTGCGCTATTCGATAGTGCAAAGTGTCATGACTTCGTTATCCATTTCCAGTCTTAGCAAAAGAGTTTATACTTCAATTCGCATGTGTCGAAATCCTTGACTCATGTTTTCGTCCTCTAACTCACTATCGTACATATATAAAGACACCAAGCCGCGACTACCTCTATGCGCCTCTGGAGGCTGACTCGGGTAGGATGCGGCATTTTTGAGTATTCCCATCTCAACATCATCATTTGTATAGTGTTCGTGATTTGAATTTGAATCCCTGGATGTTTTGGAATTATTCGAGATATCCTGATTCGATTCTTCGCGAATCTGCACACCGCCTTGGTCATTAACGGATAGTTGTGTTGGTTGTGAATAGTATCCGTGATTCGCGAAGGAATTTTTCCACAAAGCTAGCTTTGCTCTGGATTTTCCTGAGGGTGTGCTATTCGCTTGCCTCGCCGTCTGCGATGACTTTGCTTGCGATGACTTTGCTTGCGACGATTTTGCTTGCGATGATTTCGCTTGTGAAGAACCATGGCTCTTGGACACTAAAGATTTGACGTTGAGGTACCGCTTCACGAAGACCTTGAGAGCAGGCGTATTTGCGCAAATTACACCAATATGAAGTTCCAGGAGGGTCCAGTTCCAAATTTCCCAGATTTGCCAGGAAATATCGTACGTCTCATAGAAAAGAACCCAAGTTGAATAGGTTCGTAAAGCCCCAAACACTGCTACTCCATAAGCAGTGGCAAATATTGCCATCAAGGCTGCTTTTTGTCGAAATGGGATTTTAGCCTTCCAGTAGATAAAGTTGGGCAGTAGAGCACAGATTACGTCTTGCATCGTGGAAATGACGCCAGCAGCTGTCATGTAAGCGCCCTCCTCATTGCAGTTGAATTTTTTTCCTAGCGCTATGTTGATGACGTTCGACTGCTCCCAGTATGCAGAGATAGGCCTGCATCCAACAAGCGGACTTATGAAGAAAGCAATTGTGGTCGTGACTTGGAACCCAATTGCGACCCAGGTGGTGATTCTAAAGGTTTTGGACGTGCCGCGCGATCCTAGGCGACGGAAGAAGAGTAGGATGGAAACTTTGACAAGGCCTGTGCCGAGGACAAAGAGGACCTCTATGGCCAAGATGAGCTTTCTTTGGGTCTCAAACAAGGTGAGGTCGACATCCCATATATGCACTCCGCTGTGATATTTGTCTGCAGCTATGAGGAATTAGCTGTGAACTGGAACGAACATAGGGCGAAATCTTACTCCACGGGATAAGAATAGCCAAAGTCATGACGAGTGGCTGTGAGACAGTAAGTGAATGAACAATGTCATGGAACAATAGGCAAGTTACAAGAGAAATAACCATGAACCAGTCATCCCAACCAGCATTCCGTTGCATATAGAATCGAACCCACAGTCTTGAGAAAACGGTAAAGAAGGTAATTGGCGTTAGGACGAATGCGATATTGGACGTCACTCTTCCTCTTCCTTCTGGATTGTCATAGTTCGGAGGCGGCCACGAAGCTATAACGCTCAATGGGGGGTTCGTGCCACCAGGCATATTGATGAACGTCAACTAGGTAAACAAATCGGGAGCGTAGCCAGCATTGAGATTCTGCGTTGGAGCACTGAGTTATTATGCACAGATGGTCTGTGTTTCAAGTGCTTATATTCGTTTATTTCAGCAAAATTAGTATGTCATAAGAGTTGCAAGGCCGCCACTGAAGACAATCGTCAAGCGGAAGCATGCAAGCATACTTTCAACGGCTCGCTCTCCGCCGAAGCCAGTACGTGTACAGCAGCTTTGGTCATTCCGTCCTTCATTTCGTGTTCACAAACAGGAATGAGAGAGGCGGGGCATACTCGTCGATCATGGTTCAATGCAGCTGGGGGCTTGCGAAGAACGTGTGCATGAATCGACAACAGGGTACGTACCAATCCGACATAGGCATGCTAGTAATTGTCCGGCACGGTGCATTTACTTTTTTCAAATATGAGTCCGAGCGCTATGTTTCTGACTAGCATGCCGCGAAGCCGCACGCATCCTTTGTGACTATTGGGCGATTTGACCGCGCAATCACAAGATAGGCACAAGTGGAACCAGTAACCAGGCACTGCTCACGCGGGAATGAACAAAAGTCTAGCTCGGGCCAACGTTCGGCCACTGGCGTCATCTTAGTGCCCGTTACCACGTGCGAGGCCCGTGCAGCTCGTCCATAGTTATCGTTCTCCCTCATTCCCGAGACCCCTTGATGACTGCAACTTGTTGGGAATGCAACTACTCATGTACTTGATAACCCGTTTTGTCCCGGCTGTAATGTGATCCACTTCATGCATGTCATTTCCAAGACGAGCCAACTTTCGCTATGCTTGGTGATGGCTCTCACAGGCCCTGCCATCGGAAATACCTACATCAGGCGTTCAGTAGTTTCAGGCTGCCACGATCCTAGTGCCACTTAGCCGAGCTGCGAGAGTGGTTTTACATGTCACGCTGTCATTGCGACAGGGCGACAGGGCGGGAAGAGGGACGTGATGACAGGACAGGTGGGGCAAACCCAGCTCCAAAGGTCGATGCGGTAAGCTAGCGTGCACGCAACCGTTGCTAACACGACGGCTTGCAGCTTACCGCTTCAGGGTCTGTTCACCTCCATCTCCGTTTTCCGGCTACCAAACTCATCTGGTAACTATCTCAACTCTGTCTGAGAAAAACAAGCTGAAAATGTCGTCGTGTTCGAAAAATGCGGGTCTGGCTACTCTAAAACAACGCTAGACTGTGTCGGCTTTACGCGCGTAAAACAAAAATAAAGCCCTATTAAGTGCTAATTCGCCAATCTTTCTTGCATTTTATATTAGGCGAAACGGAGCGCCGTTTTTTTACCTGGACCACCAAAGCTCTAACTGGAGCTGAAAGCTCCATTTTGCTGCCAGTTCTGTTGAAGTAGCCCGTTACGCGATCCGACGTGACTATAAAACGGAGCTTCAGTAATTGAACACCCCCTCCGTTTCCATTCCCAATCTAGATAGCCTAGGTGCAACGCTAGCCAGCCCTCCCTTGTTGAAGTGCTAACCCCAGAACGAAGATATAACGGAAATGGGGAACGAAGAAATGAACAGGCCCTCAGTTTGCCACATCCATTCCCAGACTTACCGAGGCCTTTGCAAACTTAAGGCAACTTTCTCGATAGTGCTCGGAACTGACTCGTTTGTGGGTCCTTCTGGCCTTCGCACGGATACAAAACAGGAATCAACGATCAATCAGCGCCAATCAGCGCCCAAATGAATCAGGTATTAAATAAACGCCAGACAAAGAGGCGCCGAACCCTTCGTACTTAATGCCGGGCAGATATATCTTTATCAAAGTTGTGCTTTACGCCACGACAGTCATTGTCACCAATCGCGATTAATCAGGGAAACTGAACATGTAGACCCACTGATTATGAATAGCCGTACTCGGGGGACTTTCGAGTGTGCTTGCAGGAAGTGCTCGTTCCGAGGCACGCACTTTTCAACATCCGATCCTGAGCCTCTTCCGCCACTAGAGCTATGATCTTGTGGGATGCCTTGAAATTTCTCGGATTTCCTCTACCGGACGTTCGCCATGCATAGCCATGGTTCTATGTTGGCGATCCTCAACATTTGCAATGCCGGGCGACTCTTGCCACCTTGCCACCGCTTTGGAACCATGGGAGTTGCTGCTCAAATATGTACGTTCAAAACTCTCCGCGTTTCATTAGTGAACCATCAGAGCCAGCTCCACTTTCCCCAGCTCCACATATTGAAACCCCTTCCCAGACTTTCACAGCAGCTTTTTGATATCGTGTTGTGTATCCTGGCAGCCATTTAACGGCATGTCATCGGCCTCCTGCATGTGGCGTGCGTGCGCCGGCACCGAGGGAAAGTCGCACGCGGAGGCTTCTATAGAGAATGCTGCCTTCAGAGAGTCTCAGCAAATTCACCCAGCATGCAGTACCCCGCAATTTTACCCCATTGTTCGTCCCCTTTGAAACATCTCTCCCATTTCTTCGAGGGATGCCTCTTAGTGGCAGCAGAAGCTGCAGACAGCGGTATCTTTGAAGTTCATCTGGATCCTTATGGATGATCTGCCTTTCTACTTTTGAAGCCCTGAAGATAGAAATTGGTATCCTCCCGTACTCTGGGTCTGCCTTCGTCGCATGCACACTGCAGCTCTTTTATTCTTCCGAGGCAACGATGAGATGCTAGATCTTTTTGTAGAGAAACTATGGGGTCAATTAGAATATGAACGACGCACAAGCATGCTCACCACTCTAAAGTGCAGCGCAGCCTGATACCGGACAGAACCCCCTACCACAAGACTCGCAATCGGGCAATCGAATTCTCAAATCTGATACATTCTCTGCTTCCCGCTGGCGATTCATTCCGAAAATACCATGCAATATTTTGCCCATCATATCATTGTTAATTGCTGGCCAACCTGCTAATGATGTTCTTGACGAAGACGAATTATTTACCTACAATTTCTTATCGAGCTATTGCGCGCCAAGCTACAGCTCCTCATGCGAATATAGAGTAATAGCATAGGCTTGCTGTTGCGATTCATAGTGTGATTCAATTGTCTTCAGTCCGCGAGGTCGTGAGGACTGTACACTGATAGTTCGCCTTGCAGCCATGTAGCGGGCATATAACCTGAGATCCTAGCTATATCACCCAGAGTCATGGGTGCGCGCTAGCGTACATCAGGACAGGGCAAACATCATAATGACAACTAAAGGATGTAGCGATAGGAAAATATTTGGCGGATTGTACACCCTGCACAATTAAACGAGATGAAGCACACCGTCCTACATTTAACTCAGACAAGAAGGGGTTTTCTGGCAAAGAAACAAAGTACGTAGATATCTGAGATGGGTAGCACACGTCAGGCGCTTTCCTAGCCCAATATTTAAAGAAGATTTTGATTATTTAGCCTATAGCTACCTATGAATGAGAATAGAATTACACTCCTAACAGTTAGCGAATTTATACCGTGGAGTAGCCTGCGCTGCACAACTTCCTTGAAGATGTGCAAGCCGGGTCACTAAATTTCCAGCACTACTATACTCAAGGATACGGCGAGCCTAGCAGAGCAATTGTAGCCTTTGATAACGAGATAAAAGCCGCAATATATAAGGAGTGAAAAGAGACACGAGCGAAGCGTGCTTTGAGGGCAGAAGCCGCTGAGGGTAAGTTAAAGTGCAATCGTGAGCACAGATGGTCCGCACAAGCTGAGGATGCGCAGCACTGAAAACACAGACAGCACGAATAAGTGAAGCGGATGCAGCAAATACATCGAAAGGTAACAGGAAAGCATCAACAGAACGATGCTGGATCTCTTCCGTGATCCATACCATACGAGCTTAAAAGATCAACCAAAAGCCTTACCACTATGAAGACCGTATTCGATTCGATGTCCTGAAGACAAATAATTCTCTCTAGAAGAAAACAATGAGCTACTTTCTACTGTGTCCCGACATAGTACTGCTGTCTAGAGAGAAATACTATGCACCGAGAACCATATTTAGATCTTGGTCAAGACTACTGGGTTTACCTCGTCTCTTGTGGATGTTGAAAGTGCTTTGAACTTGTCGTTCTGAATGTAAAAGCCAGAACAGCAAGCATGGGGTTACTTTCTATGACTGTGAAGTACTTTCCTAGCGCACTGAATGGCTTGTTATTAACGCGTGCTCTACGTATGTATGGCTATTGCGCATTTCAACAGGGTGGGCTATTTCCGACTTGGTGGCAATACACGAGTAATAGAAACACAATGATAGGTGCAGCGATGGATCCTGAGCTGAGTCACTCAACACGCAAATCGGCTCGATTGATCATCTCGTGCGGCTCCCTCGCGCGATTAGGAGTTATGCACGAACTGTTCCCTAGTCACGGCCCAAATGCTGCGACGCTATTAGATGAAGCTGAAGAATGGCAACACAACTTGCAATCCTGATCGGAATGTGGAATCAGAGCAGACATCAGGCGAGTCTTGCGACTAGATCAATACTGTGACGAAGGTGACCGTCTACGGATGGTAACTCGAAGATGGTCAACAGTACCAATGCCTCTCCCCCCAAAACCAACCAATCAACCAACCAATTTTTTGGATGCAATCTTCCTGGAATTATCACTGATGCTGGGGCGTCTCACATGATGTTTGATGTGGATACATGTAGAACAGTCTAATTTCATGGTACGTGCTAGCCCACGAGTACGTTTCGAAATTCATTTACGTTACTGTTGAATGTCTAGTACATTACAGGTTGTAATACAAACAGAACGATAGTTCACGGTGAATTGTTCTATCCTCAGGTTCCTCGTATATGATCCGTTGCACATGCCGTGCGTGTCACGACAACTAAGCAACCGTCCAAGCTACATAGTTCGATCAGAGATATTGGGTCACATCCTTGGCTTATACCACCAAAACCACGTCTTCTTTTTTATCCAAATCCTCGATTTTAGGGTGGAGCTCCATGTCGAAGCTGTACAACAACAATGCCAACGAGATACGAGTTTCGCTGTGCGCCAGATTTCGGCCGATGCAGTTCCGTGGACCGGTGTTGAAAGGCTGCAGAACTTGTCGGTTGTCGAAATGAAATTCTCATTTTGGGTTCCGGTGGACCTTTTCGTCCCATCGCGGGCAAAGGTATTCTTCTGGCCGGTGGAAGTTGCGCTTCTCTAGATATGGGGCGTACTGGTTGACACCAGCGACAACCTGATCACGAGTCAGTATACGTGTGAACGGAACGAGCGTAGTAGGTTCTCATGTTGGGTGGCAATTCATTGTCACGTATTATGGTTCGTTGGTTCTCGGGAGTCTTTCTTGGGAGTGTGATCGGCAAGGGTGGGTGGCGCCACATCGCTTCTGTGAAAGGGGATACCATGAAAGGTAATTCGGACGTCGATGTGACGAAGTTGACCTTATATTGGCTAGAGAACTTTGATCTGACCTCTTCTTGAGCTTTTGCTATGACTTTTGGACTTCTGAGAAGCCAAAACAAGGTCCTAGTCATTCTGATAGCAGATGTCTCAGCACCAGCACCTATGAGGATGTCCGCGTTGACAATGGTCTCCAAATCGTTCAGACCACTTGGTTGTTTGCGCTTTTGAACCATATCATTAAGAAAATCGCCACGACCTTGTTGCTCAAGATCGTTCATCTTCTTCGTAGTCACAGCGTGCGCCAGATTCCATTATGCGGCGTTTGCTTTAATCAAATGCGTCGATGTCATGATTCAGAATACTTAGCCACTTGAGAAGCGGGTAGCTGTGCGCGACTCGAATTCAGGCCTCAGCTTTAATAAAAAAGAATAAGTTGCGAATTAAACCACCTTCATCAGACCTCTCCAGGAAGCCAAAGGATCCGACTAAAGCCAAATGCCCGATTAGATCGAATGTCACTAGATAAAACCACTTCACCATATCGAATCTATCGTTCAAAGGGGCAAGGTTGCGCGACCCGTACAAGGAAAGGCCAGAGTGCACTTTTGTCAAAGTTGGTCAGGGATCGTTGAGAGTTTGGTGCGAGAATGGTGTTGTTGTGGGTAGCTAAGGGGTCGTCGGCCTGGCGAGGCTCGAGCAAGCGTCTCCCCTCAGGGCGCAAGCCGATATGTACTTACTTAGCGACAGCGATAGCATCGTAGCAGCGCTTGAAGGTATTGCGCTGTCGCTTCAATTCGGCGTTGTGCTGCAGCAGGTCAATAATAAGTGCATCATTTTGTCCCTAGGCTAGCATGCACAAACAGGCTTCAGGAGTTTGGATAATCTGTCGCATGTTTGTACGTGTCTTGCAGTGAGTCGCGATCGATGATTCGTTTTCGGCGCAGTCGCTGCTCTGACAAGCAAGTCTTGCATACCCCCACGGCCAGGTGCACGCGCAGACGAAGGAGCAGAAGCAACGGGCGCGGCTTCTTTGGGTGGTATTGCGTCTGACCACATGATGGCAGAGATTGACACTATGTATACTATCTCTATCATTTATCTAAACGAGACAAAGGCGAGAGCCTGCCCAGGATGTGCGACGTGGCATTGCTGACTTTGGCCATCATTTTATCCGTACCCAATATGGGCCATTCCCCACACCCCACTCCCTACCACGTAAGTATGTCACTGGTGGTTGCTATGCCGATTCCAAGAATCTTGGGGATCACTGTGCTGACCTTAGCTGCCCTACCGCAAATATTGATTCTCTCGGAAATATTGCAAGTAAACAGTGACCTCTTAATCGAAAACGCAATCGGAAAACGGAGAACAGAGCAGGCCCTGAACAAGTATTTCAACTCCTCAATTCTATCGCTGTTATTGTTACTGTTCGATAGCGATTGTGACGGGCTGAACGCTTTTGGGACAGCTCCTGACTAGAACTAGCTTATAACCCTAGCTCTCCAGCAGTTCCGCAGCCAATTCTATCAACATTTCTTCTTCGGAGTGCTCGGGTATTGGCAGTGCCTTTAGCATGGCGCAAGACGGTTTAGCTGGAATTCTATAGGCAATACCCGGCTACTTTGGTTTTAGAGGCTAACATAGCGTGATATAAAATTGTGTAAGCTAATGTCTACCATACTAAGCATGTGTAAAACACTAGGTGTAGATGCTAAGAAAGAAAAATATAGCCAGCTGGCTCCTAGCCTAGAACCTGTGGATCCTTTTCACAATGTTGTGCTGGTGGCTGATCTCGTTGCGTTGATAACGGGGCCTTCCAAACCGTTGCTTGTACTTAAGAGGTCTCATCGAACGGGTGTAGGCTATCGGAAGCTGGATAAATCTTCGAACGTTAGTCTCCGGAGGCGCAGAAAGATTTCCAAGGGATTGAACAAGAGGGACACATTTTATTGCGTAATGATGCTTGAACTCTTCGAAAAATAGTTTTGGAGCTTTGTAGATAATAAAACTTTGGACCAAATGCATCCTTGTTTGCGAACAGCAATCCTCGGCGGTCAAGGTCCGTGAGTCAACAAAGGGAAATAATTCAGATGAACAGACAAGGAATAACTTTGACAAATGCGATTAATTGAACGCTAGAAGCATCCACCGCGTTTAACGCTGAATGTACAATACCAACAGACGCGTCGAGGTTACGACATGGAATTTCGGCAGACTGGCTGGAGTTCATGGGACCCTAGGGGTTTATAACCATGATGCGGATCACAAACGCTGGTCGGTAATTCTTGTACAGATAGAGCAGAAAGGGAAGGAGCCTTGCATTACTCCACACTGATGCCAACCTTGGAATGTCACGTTATCAATCAATAGTCGAGAAATTGTGCCTGGTACCTGTAACAATGCCATTTTGGGAGGCCGACACAGGGCCACGCCAAGGATGCCACGCGGTTCTTGGATGAAGGTAGATATCATGGTAGCCGGAGCTCAGACATGCTGAACCTTACATGAAGCGATGGACCGATGCATGGAATATGTACGGAGGAGGGATGGGCCTTTGGAGTTGAACACTTATGCGTCGTCGAAACAGAGTCTTGCTTATGAATTGGAGGGACCAACTACAGCAGGTACGCGCCACTTGCACCCGTTGCTAAACCACCACCTCAACCAACGCCGTGTTTCGCAATCCATCTGATCCATGCCAGGCATCGAAATAAACTCTCACGCCAAATTAACGCTAACAGTCCAAGGCAGATCTGGTGATGTACCAAATACCAGTGTGTCCGTTTCCAAATGAACCAAAACGTGCTTGTTCAGTCGCCCATGGTTTTATAGCAATGCGCTACAGCCTTCCACTTATGCGAAACGCGTCTGCCAAAGCCACCTATCACACTAAGCTAGCATATCCGCCTGAGTAGCCACCTGCTGGTCCAAACGTAATACCTGCACCAAGTACTGTTCTCACAGCCATGTCATTGAACTGCCGCTCTGCTTGAATTCGATGCATTCGCACGGCTATATCCTCAGGCGACCCGGGCTCTAGCGTTCCAGACGCCGCCGGAGATCCCCCAGCCTGAACCACACTAGATACAGGAATATTGGGGTCAAGCATCATAGCGGTCCTCGCCTCGTCGCCTACGCGCTTGATCGCGAGTGTCTGCACTTCCTCGGCGCGTGATCGCAGGGCCTGAACCTCGGATTTGTTCCTTTTGTTCAAGTCGGGGTGATTGAGTACCCCAGGCTTGTACGTATCTGCGCAGAGCGCTGGCATGAGCGTGGAAATCTCGTCGGGATTCTGCATAATCTCAAGGAAGAAGAACTTGTACCAGCCAGCGCGGTTGAGGGCTGGCATGTATGTTGCGTACGATGATGTAGCAGAGGGCGCTTCTGATATCTTGAGCTCTTCAGCATGCGCCTGCTCATCAAAATTCCAAATGGGCGCCAAGTGAGGTTGTACAGGAACCATGACGTGTGGGATAGCTTCAAGTCCAAATTGATGCGCAAGGGCCGTATATCCATTGTATGAGTAAAGTTCTACTATGTCAGTGCGGATCGTGGACGGCCTTACAGGTGACTTACTGCGCGCATCCTCAGGCAGATCAACCCAACTTGCCAAAATTTTGGGCGCTTCCAACAAACCAGAGTTTCGTGGCTCGAAATTTCGGTCCAGGGCATCAAACAGCAGATCAGCTAAGATGTAAAATTCTCGAGTCGGGGTTTCCGTGACTGGGTCTACGAAACTCCAAGGATCTGCAAGCGGCACACTGCTGGCACTGACCTTTCGCGGGGGAACTGTAAAAACGTTGGGTGGTGAAGCAGCCTGCGTGAAAGGACTATGCGCCAGATACTGTGAGGATGGATTGGCCGCTTTCGTGCCAACAGGCGAATCTCCCAGTTTCAAGCTTCCCAAGTCGGTGGGTAATTCAGCGGTGAATTCAGTGGGCGCAGCTGGAGACACAGAGCTTTCGGGGGCTGGCGTAGATGGTTGCGTATGTGTGATATTATTCGGTGGCATATGTCCTTGTACATCGTTGTGCTGCAGTGGAGGGCTTATTGATGGAGGGATTGGATTCGCCACCTGATTACCTGGACTGGCAGGTGGCATGTTATGCCATTGTTGCTGTTGATCTTGCTCTTGCTGATATGGCGTGTTTGATACAGGCAGATTTGGCGGCTGTGGTTGGTGTTGATGTTGCAGCTCTTGTTGGGATGGTGTGTTTGGCGCAGGTGGATATGATTGTTGTTGCTGACCAATATGTGTAGCATGACCCTGCGCATACTCCCATTGCGGCTGTTGACTTGGAGATACTGTTGATTCTGGTGGTGAGATTTTTGGATGCGGTGGCACTGGCGGCGTAGGAGCATATCCCGACTGTGCCTGAAACCCAGTCTGGCCTCCCGCTATAAAGCCAGTTTCCTGACTGTTATATACATTCTGCTGCCCATGCGGAAAGTATTGCTGGGATTGTATAGCGGTTGTCTGTCCGAGCTGGCCCTGCTGCCCGTGCACATATTCAGATGTGTTGTAACCTGGCGCGCTCAGTGGCTGTTGTGCAGCAGGCGCTTGCACTGGTGGTGGAGGGGGAGGGCTCTGTTGTGGGTAGTAGTTGTTCTGGCTTGTCGGAGCAGCAGTCGAGCCTCCATAGTAATAGTTTGGCTGGTATGGTGAAGGCTGTACAGGAGTGTAAGAGGTCGTCGGCGGAGCTGGTTGTTGCTGTTGAGGCTGCTGCCACTGCTGCTGTTGCGGTTGAGGGCTGTATGTCTGAGCCTGCGGCTGTTGGTAGCCATGGCCTTGACCTTGCGGGTTCTGGTGGCTCTGGTAGTTCTGGTAACTCTGCAGCTGTTGAGGAGGGCTAGGGGCGGGCTTGTTTCCAAGCTTCGAGCTCAATGTCTGTCCCAACTTACCCACCATGGGCTTTCCAGTGGAGACGGCCTGGCTCATCATCTGCCCAAAAATGCCGCCAGTCTTGTGCGTGTGGCCCGACTGTCCATACTGCTGCTGTTGGTGGGCGTAGTTCTGTGGTGCGCCCTGGTAACCGCCAGGCTGTGTATTTGAGCCGTAATTTGACATGGTGCTTCTCTAAGTTCGTCCGCTCACGGTGACGTTAGGCGTGTGACTGTTGTATGACCCCTCCATGAGTGACCTCGGCCAGACAGCGCTTCAGCCGCATTTGGTTGGACACGGTGCTTGGCACGGTGGCTTATTGAGGCTTGAGTACTACCGTGTCTGTGCGCGTGATGCGCCAAACCACCTGCATGAGTACTTACAAAAATGAGCTTATACAACCACTGAGGCGTCCATTCTGTTTGTGTGAGCGAAGAGGGCTCTCTGAAGCATGTGAGCCTTGGGTACTGTTGCAGCCTTTGCAAGGCCACGGAAGCAATAACTTCAGCCGTGTCTCTAAAGATTTCAGAGTCATGCCAGGGGTGTGAGCCCAGGCTGCCTTGGTTGGGGTACTGGTGTAGGCGCCTTCAGTGCCCCCTCTAGCACCAGCCACCCACGTGATATGTCTTAGCAAAGGAAAAGTCTTTTTCTCTAAACACCCGTGTATTTCAAAATATCGCTAGTGTGTGGGTAGAAAATTCTACTTTTACCATTTTCTGCACGCTGTATAAAGCCAATACAAAGTAAATAAATAAAAGTAATAGAGCATACTAGTAGTATTAGCGTATCTTCGTTTACGCAGTGCTAGGTATATAAGTAAAATTGCTGGCGCAGGGTTAGCATATCGCACTTATACATGAGAGTAAAGAGTAATTACTCAATAATTTTCATGTTCATCTTCTTGTACAACTTCTTATACGTATATAAGTATGCGGAAGCAGAAGTAGAGGTGTTTTCTAAAGACACCTCGTTCGTTATGTGGCAGACTCCCTGCCGAATGTCGGGTGTTGAAATGGAATCGACCACAGTTCCATGCAAGTATGTGATTATACTACAGCTGAATTCGTTAATAATAATAAACTGGGTGAAATTCACTGCACCTAACCTCCCTATTGCCGGCTTCTAATGGTAGCCGAGTTCGAGCAGACCACAAAAACGACTGCGAATGTGTTTCCCATGTGTGTTTATGGTCTGGTAGAAAGTCGCGCCATTCATTCGAGCAATTGTTGCTTTGAACGCATCTACAGCGGGGCACATGACGTATAAATAGGACCACGCCGAGAGAGGTTTGAGACCCTTGTTTTCGAACACAACTCAGATACACAGTAAGTCCAGTTACCGCACTAGCCACGAGCCCCTGGCAAAGATCTAACCCAAAACAAGCTTAAACTGGCCACAAACGGATAAGGAGCAATTGAACAGGCCCTTAAACCTTATGATTGTCAGCATTGTCTACATATTTGCACACAAGTTAGTCGGCCGGCCCAATCTCCGGAGATCCGAGAGCAGCCAAAATAGTACCCGTCATACCACATCCTGGTAGCTCCAATGTTGCGGGAATTTAGAATGGACTCGACGGGGTTAGTTATCCCGATGCCGTAGGTGCACCGTACCTATCCATCAACGGTCGATTTAGCCAGAATGAAGCGGTCAGATATTCTTAAATAGAAACTCTCTGCTCTCTTTGGTTCAGACTGGCTTTAAAGCAATGAAAATATTTGCCAATACGATGCCGGCTATTCTTTGTCTTCTTCTCTACCTGGCATCTGCCAGTCTCGCTATTCGCCCTAAGGGCTCTCTATCTATCACTAGTCGACATGCTAGGTGGGCCAGAATCACAAGGACGATCGCGATTCAGAAGAAGGCAGTCGCCTCAGGGCACTGACGGAAATCCTGGTGTGGGCTACTTCGAGCAGCCAATTGATCACCATAACCCCAGCCTTGGAACATTCAAAATGCGCTATTCTTGGAGCAACAAATTCTGGAAAGGCCATGGTTCTCCTATTGTACTCTTTCTACCTAGTGAAACCAATCCGGCTCCTTTCGTTGATTGGTACGGGAATTATAGTTCCATAGAGTTCTACTTTAGCCAGGAGCAATCAACTTACAATCTTGGAGCAGCATACATATTACTCGAAAATCGATATTACGGAGAGTCCTCGCCATACTCAGAACTGACCACTGCAAACCTAAAATATCTCACATTCGATCAAGCCATGCGCGATACTGTCAACTTTGCTCAGAATGCTAAGCTGCCATTCGCTGCTAATAGCACTGCGTCAGATGTGCCATGGGTACTCACTAGTGGTTCATACAGTGGTGTCATCGCTATTGATATTGCAACAAAGCTACCTGGTACTTTCTGGGCGTATTGGGTGACAGGCGCCGCAGTACAGGAGCAGGAAGATTTCTGGAGGCAAAGCGATAGTTTCCTGAAAACAGGACCGAAGAACTGCACAAAAGACGTAGCATAAGCGACCGAACATATCGACAGTGTGTTATTAAATGGTTCCCAAAAGGAGATTGACGCCCTCAAAGCCAGCTTCGGTCTCCAAGATCTGACTCACAACGACGATTTCGTAAACCAGCTCAGTCAGAACCCTGAGCTTAGGTACTCTATGCAGTTCGATTTTCTCACCGCACCGGACGTGATGAACAGTTATATGTGTTGTGATGCTATTGAGGGTGTTTGGGACCCAGTAACTCGAAATTATACCCATTCCAAGCTTCCTGGTGTTGAAGGAGTGGGCGTTGAGAAAGTACTAGAAAACTGGACTAAATGGATGAAGTATTACCAGCTACCTGGATTCTGCGCAAGTTTTGGCGAGAAATACTACCCTGGACTATATAGCAAGAACAGTACTTACTGCGATGAGTCCTATGACCCCAACAACCCGTTCTATACAGATATGAGCGTTGGAAATCCATGGAACCGACAGTATCTCTGGCTTTCATGCAATGAACCATTCAGCGCCCGGACGGCAAGTGCACCCAAAGGTGTTACAACACTCATCAGCCGCTTACTCAACGTCGAGTATGGGTACCACATGTGCGATATGCTGTTTCCCAAAGGTCCTCATGGTGAGGCATACGGCTTGCGTACTGCGGACGAGTTCAATGAGTATTGGGGTGGTTGGAATATTGGAAACACGAGTCGATTGTTACTTGTCAATGGAGAATACGATTATTGGAGATCAGCCACGGTTGCAGCGGAAAATCGTCCCGAGGGTCCCCTCAAGAGCACAGAGCAGCTTCCTACCTGGATTGTGCCTGGTGGTTATCATTGCAGTGATTCTTTGTACTATCGGAATGGCCGTCTTAACGAAGGTGTTCGAAAGGTGATTCATGAAATACTTGCACAACTAGAAGCCTGGGTAAAGGAGTGGCCAGGAAAGAACGATTCTTCTAGTACTAGCTAGTGTTAGGCAATCAAGCCACCAGCCCAGAGGCTAATATCCGATGTTCTTTACCCTATTTTCTTCTAGTGATTGACCCTTGTTATTTAGTGCTTCTTCTTTATCGCTATAGACAAAGTAGCTTAGTCTACAACGACACCTTAGCTTTATAATAAGCCAGACGTGGGTTGACAGGCACATGAATCCATCCGCGGGCCGCGCACAACCAAATTCCTCGGAGCGGAGTCCGAGTACTAAATACGTACACTACCGCTAGCCCACCCCTCGCCTCGAACACCTTCTGGCTTTCTCCGTGTCGCATCCACCTAGCTGAATGCTGGTTGTTTTTGCAGCTCTCAGAGAGTATGCAATCTCCTACGCGCCGCGTTGCGAAGGGCCGGAGCCAGCCTGCGTGTAACCCTTGCCGCCGGCGGAAGTCTCGTTGCAAGTATGAGCCAGCGGAGCACGTCTGCCTGATGTGCAAAACGCATCAGACACAGTGTGTCAGACCACCGCGGAATGGTTCAGTACAGAGCACGTGGAGAGACGGACAGATTGAGCAGAGCTCGCGCTACCCTCCCCAGTCGCCATCTCAGGCCTCGATGCGAACACGTGACCCGCGGCCGTCCATCGTCGACGCCAACTCCGTCGCCATTTCAACATCTCCTAGTCTGTGCCTCGGTGCGGCTCCAGAGGCAGCATTCGACGCCAATGATGAGGACAACCCACACATTGTGGCCCCGGCCACAGCCGCAGACAGTCATTTTCTCCAAGACTATCTGTCGAGCATTCACGCGACACAAGGAGAGCGAGCTATTCGACCCGCGCTGCCTGGCACTGCGTCGGCGCCTGTCGTCTTCATGCGCGTGAGGAAGAGGCCTGTGGGCCTGACCATAGACCCGAACCCTTCCTCAGCCAAGCTGCAGATGATTGTGAAGCTCTTGGAGCCCCACCAAGACGCATTGCTCATGGTCTATCGCACCAAAGGAAACGCATGTTTCCCAATACTCCATGAAGACTTCTTCGCCCGGGACAGTACACGCTCTCGCATTTCGCCGGCTGTGCTTGCTTGTGTATATGCTCACGCAATGTGCTACTGGTCCTCCGACGAGCAACTGAGGACATGTCGTCGCCCAGATGGCCGTTTCATCTGGAATTTGGCATTAGATGCTCTCTACTTCGAACTACACATTTCGCCTGGCATGTCATCAATCATTTCCATATTGCTACAGTGGGGTGACAAAAAAAAGTCCAAATCCAAAAAGTTGTCGTTTTTAAACATTTATTACTTAATAACTAGACAAGCTATCCTAAAACGGGTTAATGCATTTTAAAGCCAAGATGTCCTAGTTTAGTATAGGGTAGTCACGTGACTGTAAGTCAGCCTTTTTGTTAGCTAAAATAAACTAAAAAAATAAGAGAAAAAAAACTAAAAACTAAAAATAGTAATCTCTTTTTATTTAATAGATATTATACTACAGTTTCTATATATAGTATACTAGGCTATATAAACTTTATATATATATAACTTAGTTAGATATTGTTACACGGGGTTGGGTGCTGATACTTCTCTAAGCTCGATCCGGGTTAGGGCGAGTAAGGATATGTGAATAGCGCCGTGAGGTAGTTATCTGGCGATGCAGTAGAGTAGGCGTGCTTAAAAGATAGATAACAATAGGTTTAACAATTCCTAATCTATATTAAATAGACTAACAAGTATTAATCTTATAAAGTTAAGTAACTAGTAAGAAAGTATAATTTAAGTTAACCACAACGAGAGTAATAATAAAATCTATCTATCCTTATATCCTTATTACTTCCAGTCCTGACATCTATGGCATCTTCGAAGTGCCCTGGCATCTGGAGATGTTCGAGATGTCCTGGCATCTCGAGATGTTCTAGCATCTGTCTTCTTAGCGCGATATCTGGTCTTGGCGAGATGCTAGATTACATGATTCTCGCCCCGCGATAATTATTACCTTCTGACGTGGACGTCCATAGGCTCCTTGCCTTCTATCCTTCGTTAAGGAGAGAATCCTTCTTATTACTTATAACATTATCCCCCCTCTTAGGCGTATTATCCTAATACCCTAGATTATCGTTTTACCATGCCGCGTGTTAAATCGCTAGCTATATATAAGGTCGGTAGGCCCTAGGCTATTATAACCGTCCCTTCCTAACTCTAGCCTTTCTAACTATACCTAAGGTCCAAAAGCCCTATACTCCCCGTGCCTAGACTTCGACTAAATAGAAACGTGCTCGTGCTGCGCGAGCGGAAGAGAAAGGTTTTAAAATAGATTTTCGTTATAAGCGTTATAAGGAGAAGAAGCTTCATTACTTCGTTAAAACGTCCTCTAGCTGTTATACTGGGTGCATCTTAGTTAGTGCTAAGTGTAGTTTATTTATTTCTGAAAAAGAGTAGGAAGAAGTGCAGGCTGAGCAGGAGCGTAAGGAATTAGAGGTTACTTAAGCTAAAGAGCGTCAGGCTCTAGCTGCTGCTAAGGCGTCTCGCCTGCGCCGTAAACTTCTAGAGGTAAAGAATAGAAAGTGTGCCTTTACGCGTTGTAATCTTGCGATAATTACTATCTAAGATCGTGCAAAAGAGCAGGCTGAGGGGAGCTCAGCCCCTAGTAGTACGGGCCTTCCTATTATCGAACTATCGCTATCCGGACCGTTGACTAACCTAAGCTAGTTACAGGCTAATTTCTATAATCCTTCTTTTAACTATTCCTTTCTCTTCTCTAAGGGTTTGCCCCTCGCTTCTCCGGGTGCTTCTAGTGGTATTTACGTACTAGTAACTTATAGTTTGTTAGATTTCCTTTAGGTTCCTAAGTGTTATAGCTCTCAGGCTATCCTTGCCACTTAACTAAGTACTTCCACTAACTACCGATTTTCCACAGGTCCTTAATTTCCTTAACCTTATACTCGTCGTCTTTAAGCTCTATATCTGTTACTAGCTTAGTATCTAGAGGTACTAGTTCTAGGAGTTTCTTATAAAAGATAGGGTAGATTCGTATACCTTATAGGAGTTTTAACTTATAGTTTACTTTTCCTATTTCCTCTAGGATTTTAAATAGTTCTATTTAGAGGTTGTCTAATTTTCTGTATAGTCGTTTAGTTTTTAGGTTTTATCTTAATAAGAAAACTCTATCCCCCTTCTTAAAGGTTAGTCCCTTAATCCTTAGTTTATTCGCTATTTTAGATGTTATAAGGTTCCGTTAAGCTATATTCTTACTTAATTCTTTATATAATTCTCGCATAAGCTTCGCCTTATCGTCTACCTCTACTGTAATACTTTTAATATCCTTTAGATCTTAGTAAGCGATTAGCTTATATCCGTAGTTTACGTAGTGCGGCGAATACTTTATTATTACTAATTTTATACTATTATAGACCAATTGCGCTATTAGTAATAACTCTACCTAGTTATCTTATAATTTATTAGCGTACATCCGTAGGTACTATTCTAATATCTAGTTCGTACGTTCTATCTAGCTATCTATTTCCAGATAAAAGCTTATTAAAAGCTTCTTCTTAACACCTAACTTTACTAGGAATATACTCCAGTATTTAGACGTAAACAGTTTATCATAATTAGTAATAAACTCTTTAGGTATCCTATACTCTAACACTAGTACTTTAGTAACTTCGTACGCGTATTTATCTACTGTAATAGTCTCTTCTATAAGTATAAATTTTACTACCTTAGTTAATCAGTCTATAATTACTAAGATTATATTGTAAAATTAGGCTAATCCTAGTTCTAATAATTTCGGGAGCTTCACTATAAAGTCCATTATTACACTTATCTATAGTCTAGATAGTGGCTATAGAGATTATAATAGGCCGTAGAGCTTATATCTCTTAGGCTTGTTCTAGTAATATGCTAAATAGTTATCTAGTATTTCCTATACCTTTATACGCATACGTAGTATTATAAACACCTTAGCTAGTCGTCTAACTATTTCTTTAATTTCTATATATCTATACTCTTAGAACTCATATAGTTCCTATATAAGACTTAATCTTATATATAGAGGTATATATATTCGATTCTTTAAAACTATATCTTAGTACTCTCGTTTGTCATTTAACAGTTCGTCAGAGCCTACTTTATTAGGCTTAAACTACTAGCTAGCTACTTACTACTACTATTACTATTATAGCGTTTCTATCTACTTAGCTATCTTAGCTACTTTAGCTAGTTCCGGCTAGTTATACTTTAGACTGCTATTAGGTATCTTCTTAAGTAAGGCGTTATATAGTTCCTTATAACTGTTACAAGTAACAAGAAGAATTCTCTCCTTGACAAGTGACGAGATGGCTGAAGGCCTATGGACGTCCACGCCAGAAGGTAATGATCATCGCGGGGCGAGGATCACGTGATTGACATCACGCCAAGACGACCGTCAGACGCTAGTATGTGATGGCAGCAATCCTTTGATGGCAGCCATCAGGACATCAGGCCAAGCAACGGAAAAGTCGTGATGGCAGTGATGGCAGGACTGGAAGCAATGAGGATATAAGGATGGATGGATTTCATTATTACTCTCGTTGTGGTCAACTCAAATTGTACTTTCTTACTAGTATCCTTACTTAACAAGATTGTCACAAGTTAGTCTATCAAATAGATTAGTCTTGTCAAACCCTCCTTAAGCACGCCAACTCCACTGCATCGCCAGACAAGCCTCACGGAACACTAACGTAATACTCACCTGCCTTAGTGCGGACCAGGATAGAGAAGTATAGACCCTTACCCCGTGTAACAATAACCCTCTTCGCGCAAATTAGACCTTCTACTTAAAGCGTCTACTACTCTATTAAGCGTTCCCGCGCGGTGCGTAATCTTAAAGTCGAACTAGGCTAGCATTTCTACCTATCGCACTTATTATTAGTTAAGTTTTTTTATTATTATAAAACTCGTTAAGTTCTAGTAATTAGTAAAAACCTTAATCTAGTTGGGGAGTCCTAACAGGTATACTTCCTATTATTTAAAGGTATTAACTACTCTAAGTAGTTCCTTATCGTGAATATTATAATTAAGTTCTACTCCTAAGAACTTTTATAAATAGTAGAACACTAGTCTCTATTTTTTATCTAGGTACTACTATAACAGCATAGCTCTAAGTACGTAGTTAGACGTGTTAGTCTTAACTCTAGTAGGTTGTTAAGAGCTATACATCTTAAGTACTAGCGCCTCTAGGAATATCTACTTAATTCGATCAAAAGCCTCTTAATATTCTTATTCCTATTTAAAATCTATTTTCTTTTTTATTACTTCTATAAGGGGTACTATAATCTTTAAATAATTTCTAATAAACTTTTAATAATAATTCGCAAATTCTAAAAAGAACTAGATATCTTTAACTATTTTAGACTTTAGCTATTCCTATATAGTCTATATCTTTTTTAGGTTTATTTTTACTCTTTTAGTTAATATAATAAATCTAAGAAATTCTATTTCCTATATATAAAATTTATATTTTCTTAGTTAAAGGTATAGCTTATATTCTTTAAGCTTTCGTAAAATCTTCTTAATGTTATGGGCGGAGAGGCCTAGCGAATGAGTATGCTTCTACCTATCGTACAGAAGCTAAAAGATAAGAAAAAGAGAAGATAACTAAGTACAGACTTCTCTTATACCTGCTCGCTTCTGATCACGTGTCCGTACAGAAGGTATATCACGTGGTCGAAGATCACGTGATCCTCTTCAGTAGAGATCACGGGCGCAGCCCTTTACACTTAATATACTTAATATATTCTTCGCGTGTGCCGCTAGAGTATACTAGTATATTATCTAGATACGCAGTAATAAAGATTCTAAGATACTTATAGAGAGCGTTATTAATAACTAATTAAAAGATTGCTAGCGCATTTATTAATCTAAATAGTATAACTATATACTTAAAGAGTCTATATTTTGTTTTAAACGCTATTATCTATTTATATCCTTCTTTAATCTTAATTTAGTAAAATCCTTTCTAAATATTAAACTTCGTAAACTACTTAGCTCTCTAGAGTTAATCTATAAGTTCTATAATAAGTAGTAAGAAGTACTAGTTCTTCTAAGTAACGCTATTTAACCTTCTAAAGTTAATATATAGTCGCTACTTCCTGTTAGACTTCTTTATAAATAAAATAGATAAGGCTATTAGGCCCGATTCTAGTTAGATAAATCTCTTTTTTAAGTTCTTTTAGAGGTAATCCTATAGCTTAGCATCGTGCTTAGGCGCTATAAAGTATATTCCTCCTAGGCTTAACTTTACTCCTTCCTCTAGAATAATCTTATAATCCTAATCCTAGTATTCTACTAAGTCTATTACTTTATTTTTCTTAAATAGTTCCCTAAACTCGTCCGTCTAGTATTCTATTAGAATTACTAACTATAGTACTAATCCTTTCTTTGTAGTCGCGATCTGCCGTATCTAAATAACTCTTATACTCTAAGAGTTCTTCGCATAGATTCTCGCGATCTTATACAGTAAGATTATGCTAAATCTCCCGTTCTAGGTTGCGCGCTAATTCGTTGGGCGTGTCTCGTATCGTACTCTAGCAACCTTATATATAGGTTCTCTACTAAGTATTATTTTCTTTTACTAGTTAATAGCAGAGTTATGCTTTAATAACTAATTATAGCTAATTATTATCTCGGTCTCTCTAAGATCTATAATACTAATCTTTTCTTAGCTTTCTTAACTAGCTAGGCGTAACGTTACTGCCTTAGTCTTAAGTTAAATCTAGCCGTTCCTGTATATTATAGGACTATCGTCGGCTAATACTACTCGTATTAGTACCTTCTTATTCTAATAGAGTATATTGTTTCTTTCTACTACTTATGGCGATATAACGGTTCGTGCTACCCCACTATCTATAAGCGCTAACACCTTATATCTGTCTATAAGTACTATAGCTTTTAATTACAATTCTTTTGCTCCTACTTCCTGTACTTATTTAAGAGTCGTTTTAGGACTGCCTTTACCAGCGTGACCCTATCCCTAGTAGTATCCTAGTTTTTTAACTACCTACTTCCCTTCTTCTTTAGGAAGTAGCCTTCACCTACCTTGGCGGAATAGTATATCGTATACTAGTCGTTATAGCAGAAGCTCCAATAGATGTTATAGTGTGGTGTCTCCTTCTTCGCAGTCCTTTCTCTTAGTTCTAGCTTCTTACTTTCGTGAATTAGGCAATCCGTTACCTCATAAAAGTTCGCTGGCAGGGTGTTATAGTAGTAATTATCTACCTTTTAAGTATCCTTAAACTATTATTAGTATAGAGCGCATCTAGTTTTATAATACGTCCACAGAAGTTTAGCATATTTTACTTCTAGTATGTCCCGTACTTAGGCCCTATATATTCTACAGTTCTTTACTATACATTCCTTAGCGGATATCATACTGTAGTAGTAGTCGTCTACCCTTCTAGCTTTCTATCATTATTCCTTATAGAATTAGTAGTTAATTATATACTTAATCCAGCATAGCTCCTTATAAGCTTCCTTTTCTCCTAGCTAGTGCATATAGCAATACTATACTTAATATTCGTTATACCATAAATTAGTATAGCAGTAATTGTCCTTGTTATCCCTAGTCTTTTCTCTCTTCCTTAAGTGGTAATTACACTATCTTAGATAGTTAACCTAACATAAGCGCTTATATTACTCTATTCGTTCCTTAAATAACTAAGGTGTCCCCTCGTTATTAGGTTTCTTAAACCTAGATTATTCTTAGGCAGCCCTGTAGGTAATCTTATCTACTTAGGGTCCTAAGATTATAACTCTTCTATTACGGTCGTAATTGTTAGCTTAGTACGTAGTTAGTCCGCAGATCTAGCACTGTTAATTTCTTAGGCGGCGTAGTACCTCAGCCCCTTTAATCTACTAATCTATTAGTAGTAGTGCGTTCTACTTAAAGTCTTAGAGTCCTATTACCTCTTATTGTAACGGTTCGAGTACACACTGAACTAACATCCGAAAGGGATCCGAACATGGGCACGCACTAGCCGAGGGCAGATCTGCTGATATAAAACCCCACCTTCTCCATACCGTAGCTCGATAGATTTTTGATATCCTTTCGTACAAGGCCTATAGGTGTCTATTCGAATTAAGGCTCGTTTGATGTCCCACGCACTCCCATATGCCTCTGAGTGACACTACCGCCGATACTGATCCGAGTAGTCTTGCCTGCGCCGTTACATTATATCAAAAATCTCACCACCGCCGGTGACGGCATTCAAACAATATCGCAGCTGTCTGTTCAGACTACATCCAAAACCAAGTGTTTCCGGAGTTGATCCGGAACCTTACACCGTTACATCTAACATTCACATAGACAGGATCCCATTGATCTCCTGTCGACCGAAG
>NW_006911895.1:3350552-3593317 GCF_000338995.1 Bipolaris sorokiniana ND90Pr | reverse complement strand
GTTATAAAACGCCTATATCTAATACTCCTCACTCTAGTTATTACTATATCCGGAAATGCCTAATACCTCACATTAAACCAGTGATTAAAAAAGGTAAAGTAGTTTTACTTTTTTAACAACTTTTTCTTATAAGTATTTTCTACTTTAATATTGTAACGATGTTACAACTTCGCCATGTATCGGACCAATCCCAGAGCCGGATCGGAGGTAGTACTCGCCGCCCTCTTCATCAACCACTCGTTGTGAGGTCGGATCCGATTCGGATCCGACTAAGATAAGTATATAAGGAGACACTCCCTGTAGCTAGCTCTGTAGACTTTTGATATCCTTTCGTACAAGGCCTATAGGTGTCTATTCGAATTAAGGCTCGTTTGATGTCCCACGCACTCCCATATGCCTCTGAGTGACACTACCGCCGATACTGATCCGAGTAGTCTTGCCTGCGCCGTTACAAATATAATAACTAGCTTTATATATATATATATATTTACCTAACTAATTATTATATAGACTGGATTTTTTAACAAGATAACGCTACTATCCATACTACTAAAAACGTTGAAAGCTAGTTTAAACGAAACTATATTAAAGTTGCAGCCCATCCAGCCTATAGTCCGGATTTAAATTCTATCGAAAACGTATGGAGTTTACTTAAAAATAGGCTAAATAAAAGGCCTACTACCTCTTTAGGCGCTGGGATTAATAGTAAAAGTATTAATACTTTTATTACTGTAATAAAAGAAGAGTAGTAGGCTATTCCGCAAAAGAATATAGATAACTATATTTTATCTATGCTAAGACGTTATAGAGCTGTAGAAGAAGCTAAGAGGTGGTATACTAAGTACTAGCTTTAATATATTATCTTTTATCTTCTTTTATTACTTATAAATTACTTTTATTAATATCTCTTATTATACTATATATAGATATATTATATCTCTATATAATATAGATCGTACTCACAGTGATATATATATATAATAAAATCTTAAAAACCTTAAAAATTTAAGCGCGAAAAAATACAAATATCTATAGATTTCTAAAGCACGAGGTTTTTAGTTCATTTTAGCTAACAAAAAGGCTGACTTACAGTCACGTGACTACTCTATACTAAACTAGGACATCTTGGCTTTAAAATGCATTAACCCGTTTTAGGATAGGTTTTTTAGTTATTAAGTTATAAACGTTTGAAAATAATAACTTTTTGGATTTAGACTTTTTTTTGTCACCCCACTGTAAATATTGGAGGTCGTCCAACCACCACTATGGTAGGCAACGGAATGCTCTTGGGTTCTGCCATCTCCCTGGCCAAAAGCCTCGGCTTGCATAGAAATCCTGTACCCTGGAATATCACAGAACAGGAAAAGACTTTCCGTATCAATGTATGGTACTGCCTTGTCATTCATGATCGATGGACAAGTCTTACGCATGGGACGCCACCACACATTCGCCAAACCCATCATGACGTCCCCCTTCCCAAGAGGACGTCTCCCGACGAGCCGGGCAGAATCTTTGAGGTATTGGCTAGCCTCAGCACCGTCCTTGGTACTTATTTAGAAGGACTGTATGCTATTAGCGAAGGGGCAAATATCGCTGCCTTGGCGCGTAACCTCTTGTTTGATCTAAACACGTGGACTGATATGTTGCCCGGGGACATCAGGCGAATCCTTGTTAGAGGCTCCGACTTGAATACACCTGGTACGGCCAATCTCAGACTGTGTTACCTGGCGCTAAAGTTCTTCAATCTTCGTCTTGATCTGAGCGTCGAGGAAGCAGATATTCCACTGGGTCAGGCGTCTGGCGAGCGAATGGTAGAAGCACGTCGATCAGCAGAAGATATTGTGTTGTTTGTGCAGGAACTGTCCATGAAACAGCTAGGGGACTTTTGGCTACCTACAGCTGCATTTGTATTGTCATCTACAACCACGTTCTTTCTGCGCCTAGCTGTACAGGTGGACTTTCCTGTTTTCGAGTCACCTACACAGAGTCTTTCGCTCTCTCTCGCACGCGAGCTAATAAACTCTTTACGCTCGCATAAAGAACTACACGGATGGGAACTCGGCGATATTTGTCTGACTCAGTATGCGGACGTTGTTGATAGATTGTGGGACCAGCATGTTCCTACGGAGCTGGATGTGACTTGGCTTGATTCCGCACCGTTCATCTCTGACCCAGTTTTCTTCCATTCTATCGCTCCTGATCAGTGGGGTTCTTTAGTTTGGAATGAGATGTTTCGTGGAGAACAAATGGAGATGAATACACAGTAACATGATCTGCTGAACAAAACCAAAGCAAGCTGTCCTGCCTACGCTGATAGCTTCAGTCTATAGTCTAAGAAAACAAGCACGCCGCTGATATTTTGCACGTGTATTGTTCTAGTAATATCACTCCAACGAGTTTCAGCACAAACGCGAGTTCTAGAGCTTATCGAAGACAAGGTGACCCGAAATTCGAGCACTAAGTAATCGGGCTTGAATCGAAAAGACTTCCGTCGAGAAGCAAAGACTCACCTGCCCAAAAGGTGAGATGCGGTTCGGCACTGGCGGCCACTCAAGTAGCTATCAATGTAAAAATGGGGACGTGGGAAGAGAAGCAACATGAAATTCATTAATCAATATTGTGAGTGTTTCCCTGCACGGAACCTTGCCATTCTGCGAGCTGTCAGTGCTTCGGTCAGGGTGCTTGGAGACAACTTGAGACTATCAACGTTGGCAACCGAGGTTTAGGTTGCCCTTGTTTGCGCCGGATTTTCAGAATAAAAAGTGGAAGGAATTGCTTTACTGGCATTGATTTCTAGTTGTGCATTTCCGCGGCGTCCCTCCCGCGCGAGTGGGGCCGCGGGATAGACACCCACCGCAAGCCAATCATGTGATACTTTCCATCGACACCTACATGTTAGTATGGAGTCATCCGTATATGGTGATACATATATACAGTTGTTGTATACGAAATGAATAGTCCAAAATAAAGATAGAGGAATTTTGTTTACTCATTCATAAAAGCTCCTGCACACGTTCTCTTCTTGTATCATACGCGGTACACACCAGGTCCGTCACTTACAGAGTCCCTCTCCATTCGCCTGCCACGGTAATTCTCTAAACCATTCAATCACATTGTTGAGATGGATTGCCAATTAGTCAATGGCGAACAAGCAAAGTTCTGGGACGATGTCAACAAGTACTTGATGTACACTGGGGTTCCGTTCTCCCCAGCCATCATCACCAAGGCCCAGGGGGTACGGCTGTACGATTCCAACGGCCGATCCATTCTTGATTTCACGTCTGGTCAAATGAGCTCTCTCCTGGGACACTCTCACCCAGAGGTTGTAGAGGTGGTGCGGAAATATGTTGGCGATCTAGATCACTTACTGAGCAACATGGTTACCCCACCTGTTGTTGAGCTGGCGCGCCGGCTGTCCACCTTCTTGCCATCCCAGCTTTGCAAGACATTCCTTCTCAACACAGGTTCTGAAACCACTGAAGCTGCTCTCAAAATAGCGAAGTGCGCCACGGGAAAGTTTGAGGTCGTCGCTTTCTCAGCCAGCTATCACGGTCTGACTCAAGGCTCTAGATCAGCTACTTATTCTGCTGGGCGTAAAAATGGTGGACCTACAATGCCTGGCCAGCTCGCCTTCCCTGCTCCTTATCCGTACCGCTCTGTGTTTCGCAAGGCCGACGGGTCTTATGACTGGGAAACGGAGCTTGAATATGGATGGTCCATGATTGACCGACAAAGCGTGGGCTCCCTTGCTGCTTTTATTATGGAACCCATCCTCTCTACTGGAGGGATTCTGGTACCTCCCAAGGGATATCTTAAACGCATGGAAGAAGAGTGCAGGAAGCGTGGTATGCTCATCATTATGGATGAAGCACAAACCGGCGTTGGCCGTACCGGTAAAATGTTTGCCTACGAAGAGGAAAACATCGTCCCTGATATTTTGTGTCTTTCCAAGACTCTCGGTTGTGGTTTGCCCCTTGCTTCTGTCACTACTACCGCTGAGATCGAAGAGAAGTGCCGCAACTCAGGTTTTCTGTGGCTGACTACCCACTTGAATGACCCCCTTACCGCTGCAGTTGGCTGCAAGGTTCTCGAGATCGTGGAACGGGATAACATCCCTCAGAGAGCTGCTGAACGTGGAGAACAACTTCGACAAGGACTTCTTAGGCTGCAAAAGAAGTTTTGGTGTATCGGCGATGTTCGTGGACGCGGCCTCTTCCAGGCAATCGAGATCATATCTAATCTGGAAACCAAAGCACCTGGGCCTGAACTTGGCCAAGCGGTCTCAGATCGCGCTCTGGAGCTCGGTCTTTCGTGTAACGTGGTAAACTTGCCGGGTATGGGAGGTGTTTTCCGGCTCGCTCCCCCTGTTACCGTGACGGAGGCGGAAATTGAAGAAGGTTTGGGATTGTTGGAAGAAGCCTTTAAGCAGGTGCTTGTTGGAAAGGGCCACAGGTTAGCCAAATAGGACATAATAGCATGTTTCACATTTATCTTTAATTAGCCGTTGACTATAGAAATTAGTTATATTGAGAACGTTCTATATCAGTTAATCAGCAGTGAAGCAACGTTCAGAATAGTATGAATCCGGCCCTCACTCTTTCGGCGTGAATGGGTGTTTAGCACCCTTGTAAAATCTTTTCCGATACATGTTCGGTTCTTTCTTATAATTTCTCGCGATATTATGTATTTATATCTTACGCTTGGCTTTCAAATATGCTGACACTTCTTGAAGTTTCTGTAATAGATCACAAGGGTACTGTCTTTGGCGCCTTTTTGACTAGCTATTGTACCAGGAGCCCTTCTTGCAATACTCAATACCATAACACGCAGTAATTTAGACATGATGGAGCCAGTCAGGCGCTGACACAACCACTCCCTCCCAATATGCCCAGAAAATATGCTGTGCTATCAGAGAGAGACATTGTGCTTATCTCCGCATTGTGGCATCGCGAACATTGACGATGTTCGAACGAAGCCCTGGCTCAAGGCCAACAGTAAGTCACTGTGGACAGTACGTCACCGTAGCGGCACCATGCAACACTGTACTCAGGTATGCGGCATGAGGAAAGCAGAATAAAAGATTATTCTAGAAATATCCAATTGACTAGTAAAATCGATATACTTCTGCTGTGCGTTGCCGGTGCCCATGTCAGAATGACGATGAGATTCTGCCCGCCTCTGCAAAAAATGATGACGATTTTCAGTTCTCGCCGCAGATAACCGAACAAGCTAAACGCGAACGGGATATCATTACGTGGTTATAAGAGATAAACTTTCGCATATGCACATTTGAATCACTCTTGCATCCAGTTTGCCGATCAATTCCAACGAAGGGTGTAAAGCAAGATGAAGATAAGATGCCCTCCATCCTGTGTTACACAAAACCCTGCTCAGGAGGGTCACAAACATATTTTAGATAAACTACTGATCTCAGTATAATAATTTATGTTCACAGACTGAGTGTCAGCCAAAGTGATTGATGTGAGGATCAAGGTCGTGCTGAATTTATCACACGAGAAGTATGATATGACCCAGTTCGTTTCAGCTATTTGAGTCGCAGTAACTCAGCAACAAAACGGCTAAGCATCAGATAACGCTTCCCTTTCTGAGATTCTGCTTCATCTAAGAAACCCGTTAATACCTTGAAATCAAGATTGATAATTAATTCCGCAATCGAAGATTGTATCTGTTGCGTGTGACACATGAAGGAAAAGTTGATCTATCAGATCGACACTCTCACTATCACATGGCCAATGCATGACGTATTCCCGGTGCGCCATAGATCATACAGAATCGCTTTACATAAGCGTTGCTCCTATGCAGAACTCCGAGCCTATGAAATTAGGTTAGAGTTTGTCACCAGATGGTAACCTGATCTACACTAATATCTCTGCAGGGGGTAGATTACTGAGGTGCAATAGTCATCTGCTCCAGTGCGAATGACAAAAAATGTTTAAACTCTTCGCGAGCTGAGCTATGGTCACTATTCTTCTTTGGGGATAGCCTTGAATAATGAGGTATATGAATCAAATCCAAGAAGCTCACTTGTTCTACGATTACCACATGTAGGCTTGTGCTATTTGTACATTTTTTTTCGCAATATTTGCATTGACGGGTACTATGTGTCCTGAATCTTCACACGCATCATGGTACAGGGAGGAGCCGGAAACGATCAAACCCGCCATAAGAGAGGTCTTCGAGAAACACAGCAACATCCAACCCGAGCTCGTCGCAGAGCACATTAAGCAAGTGGTATGTGGATCATGAATTCAAGCTATGTCCGAGACTGATGATAGTGCAGCGAGATAAAGCGTACCAAATTGTAAATAGTACAAAAATCACACAGAGAAGCATTAACTCTTACGCAACGCTCAGACCCGCTATCCATGCGTTGGAGGATATTACTTCCTAGACTTGAAAGCACGAGAGGCACCATGCTACCCCGAAGTCAAGAAACGTGTTCTGAATGGAGAGAAACTTCTCGATATCGGTTGTTGCTTGGGGCAGGAAATTCGCAGAATGGCATGTGATACTTCCATGTGCTATAGCTACATCTATGAAATAGGCTTACTAATATGAATATAGGTCGTTGATGGTATGCCTGCGGAGAACTTGTATGGATGCGAGTTGAAAATGGAGCTTGTAAATCTTGGATACGAAATGTTTCGTGACAAAGAATATCTATCATCAAAGTTCGTCGTTGCAAACATCTTCGAAATCCCATCCAAGTTGGATCAGCTGGATGGACAAATCAGTATAGTCCATGCTCAATACTTCTTCCATCTCTTTACATGGGACGACCAGTTACGCCTTGCCAACCGGCTAGTCAGGTTATCTAGACCAGGCTGCGAGTTTCTGATATTTGGGGGACATATGGGAACGAATCAGGAGGCTGAAGGGTGCCATCCCGACATTGGGAAATTTTTCATGCATAGTGATGGAAGCTGGAAGCGACTGTGGGATCAGGTTGGAAGAGAAACAAAGACCTCGTGGGAGGTGGAGACAAAACGACAGCCTACAGACCCGAACCTACTCTGGTTATGTGGGCCAGAGGCTTATTTTATGACGTTTGTGGTGCGTAGAGTACAGGCATCCTGCGAATAGCCCGCGCATAGTAACGACAGATAGTGCAAATTTCACTCAAAAAGTACCATTACTACTAACCACCGCATCTCACTACCCAATCACTACCTACCAAGTCAAGCTGAAAACTTTCCTCAGCTAGCCATCAATAACTCTACCCCTCACATTGCAGACACTAAAGTCCCAATCCCGCTTACCACCCTAAGCAAGTTCTAATACACCTTCTCAAAAATATTCATTTTATGCGAACCCCCACAATTCAAGCTACCTCCCGCACACTTCATGCTGCAATGATTCTCAGGCACGTTTTCGGTCGCGATCCTGAACGCGTCGCCACAGAAGCATTCGATATAGAACTGGACACCGTAGTACTTGCGGCCCTTGCAGAATGCCGCGCACATGTCGCGCGTCATATTGTTGTCCTTTTTGTAGTCGTCTCGTAGCACTCTGAGGTCGGTGTCGGTGTAGCAACCGATGTATTTCCAGGGTGGGTTTCGTAGTGTCTTGAGCTCATCGGTTAGCTGCTGCTCTTTCTTGAGAAGCTCCTGCTCGCGGAGCAAGTGCTCTTGTTTGATCTTGTTGAGTTCAGCCGCTGCTTGTTGCTGGGCTTCGGTGAGTTGGGCGCTCAATTGCTGTTCACGCAAAAGGCAATCGGCGTTGGCTTTTTGGCAGACTTCGTCGGATGGGCAGATCGAGGAGTTGAGCGAGAGCGGCTGGTTGAAAGTAACGCCATTACTACAAGTACAGGCGCAAGTAGGTCTCTCCGACGGGTCAACACAGGTGGGAGTAGGTTTAGCACCTAATTGGATATGTTAATATCGACATGTTTTCAAAAGAGGTCGTGAGGCTATTTACCATTCTCGCATTTGTACGAGTTGCCGGATACATCGAGCAAGCCAAGTGCTTGCTGAGCAGAGCCTGATGGTTGGAAGCCTTAGGAGTAGGTGCTGGTGCACAGCGTAGAGGCGAATAGAATCCACGAAGCTCTCATTTTGGATCGGTAGTATATGGTGGAAGATGATACAAGATGATTGTGGTGAATGGATGATTGTATGAAGAAGAATAACAGAAAAGGCTTCCAAAAGCACAACTTTATAATACTCTCTTAGCCCGCACGTGTCTCTTCAATGGGCAGAGTCGAGACTCGGTCCATGGTACGTCAGAGTATTGACATATTTCTTATTTACCTAGGTGCAGCAACGCACAGTAAACGCGCGATATATGTAAATGTGCTATTCTCAATGAGCTAGCAGAGATCTACCGCCAAGTGACCATATACAGTAGGACAATTGAAGACTCTGGTACCATGAGCCGTTGCCAAGGCCCGTGCTATGATTGTCGCTCATTACGATGCTTTATTCCCAAAGTTCTAGCCGTGCTCTATACTTGATTTAGACAACGGGCAGTCTTTCCTTGTGCATTCTTTAGCTGCATAACGTAATGCATGGCTCCTCCCTAAGAGTGATACACTATCATGACTCGTGAGCATGTAGGCTAATGTACACGATCGTCAGCGAAAGTATATAAAAGTGTCCTACTATAAGCAACATATGACTTAATTCAACGCGTTACTTGCTAGTTGTAAAGTTTTGTACGGTCCATGGCACCAAAAAGGTATCGTCGAATGCACAGAAAGTCTGTGATTGATTCACCTATACGTAATCTTGTCCGGCAGATCCGCAGTAGGTATCGCCGTCCTCTGTGTATCCACTGCATCTGCCTCGACGGCCTGATGTATCTGCCCAAACTGCATGGGCTGTGGCTTCTTGTAATGCTCTCTAGTCTCCTGAGCAAAGCCAGTATTCAGATTTTCTGCTCCGTCGGCTCCACTGTCCTGTCTTTGGGCCGCTGTCATTGAACTTCGCTTCTTATGTTCGACCCTGTCGATGATCTTGCGGCACACATCGCGGTGCGCGAGCTCCATTTTGCCCCTGACAAATGGCATGAGATACCACGCACATGTAACCTCTACGTCTTCAACAAGGACCCACTTGGCGTCGCCGACACCCATACCTTCGCCCTCAACCTCGCTCCCCGCCTCGCCATTCTCCACCACCCGGAACTCAGCACGCACAGTTACACCGGCAGCGGCATCGGCCCTTGTCTTGAGTCCCTGCCGCGTGTCCTGAAAACAGGTTGGGAAGGTAATGTATTTTTTGCCTAGCTCGCCGATGCCGGGGAACCATGTTACGCATTCTGTGACGTTGTAGGTGGAGACGGGGTACTGGTCTGGCGGGTACCAGTAAGTGTCTTTGAGGGTTGAAGGCGAGGTCGAGGGTGCTTTTGTGTGGCCGCAGGTGAGTGCTTGCAGTGTGAGGGCTGTCTCGTGGTTGTGGAGGGTGGCGATGACTTCGGTTGGGTGCATGTGAGGAGGAATTTGGTGGGCAACGTGTAAGTGGTGTTTTGAGCCCATGGTCGCGGTGCAGAGTGGGAGGCGTCGAGATGGAGTACAAATGGGGGGTAGAATGTTTGTGGTTTTGGGGGCTGTGTCGCGCCTGCGCGCGTGGCCGTATGTGCGTATATGCGTATAAAAGTGCTGAGCCGGACTTGGGGTTAGGGTGTTGACGATTAGCGACTACGATTAACTACTGTATGTGCGTATGTTTGCGAGTAGATGGGTTACGAAGGAAGATAGGTTTGCAAGAGTGTGCAGGTGGAAAAAAAAAGAAGTAATTATGCCTTGGGCAGGGCTAGGGAGGCAGGCTGAGGCACATGGCGTTGCTGACTGAGGAGCTGCCATTAGTTACGAGTGAGGCTGAGACAAGGGGACATGGGTCCAACCTGCGACACGTAGTGGTTGGGCAGAAAACGTCATCGTGTCACGCTTAACCATGAAGAGAAAGGCGCAAAATCCATGCGGGGTGCAGCAGACATTACACAGTATACATACTATTATTACTCTGTACTACTACTCGCGGGCGGTATCGCAAAAGAGACGTTATCATACGCAACAAGACTCCTCTACGCCTTAGAGGGTGTACTTGAACCCCGCCTGTCCTTCCCTCTCAGCTAGGGGCTCCCCGTTCGCCATCTGCTTCTCAACCACCGCATTCTGCTTCCGGAAATACACTGTAAAGCATATTAGGACACCCAGAATGTAAAATTGCAGAGCAGCAGTAACCCAAAGTCCCGTAAGATACCTGGGCGCTTCCTTTTGTGTGAAGACTGTCGACGCAATGATGCCACCAATGGCTCCAAATCCAATCTGCAGCGCGCTACCAACCGATCTCTTACTCTGGCCGCGAATGTTGTTGCTTTGGTAGGCAAGGATAGCAGGGACGTTACCCTGGCATCCGCAAACGCCAAGGAATATGCCAAAATATCTGGCCCCGTTGTTTTCAGCGTAAGCAACAATCATGAGTCCGACGATAGTAATGATAGATTGCGCTGCGATGACCGGAGCCCGAACCCGGTACTTATCACCCAGCCATGCAAAGGCAAAGGCTCCGATCATGGCAACGAGACTGGGTGGGGCAGCGAGGGCGTTGGCTTGTCCCGCACTGTAACCCATGCCGAGCAGGATAACAGGGAGGAAATAGCTGAAAGCGTATGCAGGCATCGTAGTGCTCATGAAGAGCGTCGCGTATCCCCACAACTTGATATCTTTGACATGCAGCCAGAATTTTGCCAAGGTCAGTGGATCATCGACAGAGTCGCCGCGGTCGTCTTCAATGCGTTGCATGATCACGGCTGCTTCGGCAGAAGTAAGGAAACCCTTCTTCTCAGCCTTGTCGGGGAAATCCAGGATGATGAACCAGGCTGCGACGGCGACGATGACTGTAATGATTCCTTCAATTATGAAGATCCATTGCCAACTGTGCCACGTGTCAGTACACTGATTCTCAAGTAGCGGTTGGGGGTTGCGGTTGCGATCTGCTTACCCACGAACTCCGGAAAGGCCTTCCATCTGCATCAAGCCATAGGCCAGAATACTGGCCAGACCACCGATACCAACTGAGAAGAGGTAGAACAAGCCCAACCTGTGAGAACAGTAAGCTCTATATCCAATCTTGTCGTTGTCGAAGCGCTCGCTTTACCTTTTCTGTGTTTCATAGCGGCGGTACCAACAGGTAATGAGATAAACGCAACCGGGGAAGAAGCTAGAATATTTTGTCATTAGCTAGAGGGTTCAAGGCTAAGAGTTTGAAGACTAGGCTACCTACCCAGCCTCGAAAGCTCCCAGCAGCACACGGCATATAGTAAGTGAGATCCAGCTCTTCACGAAGGCTTGGCCAATCATCACAGCGCCCCAAGACACTGCGATAAAAGACAGCCAGTTCGCACTTCCCACTTTGCGCAGCACGATGTTCGAAGGTAGTTCGAGGAGGAAGTACGTGGGGAAGAACATTACTAGTACAATTGTGTATCGGTCCCCGATATCGAGACGAAGGTCCTGTCCCATGCCTGCGACTCGGGCATTGGAAATCTAGAACTTCTGTTAGGAATATTCCACAACAGCAATTAGTGCCTGACGAATTCCTTGACTTGCATTTGTACGATCGATTAGCGCGATGGAATATAGAGCCCCTAATATGGGTAGGAGCCTCCAGTCCACCTTGCGGACCAGCTTCTTCTCCTCAATCTCGTCAAAGATGTAGTCGCCGCTGTTGCTGCCGGCTGCAGGAGGAGTCAAGCTCTCCTTGAGGACTGCATCGACCTTTTCTTCTGTCTCGTTACTCATGGTGTGTAGAGTGGGTCGTCAGACTGAATCGATGACCAGAGGGTGAGATCAACCACGAAAGATCTGCAAGGGGGAAATTTTGGGGCATGCGCTCCCCTACACTTATACTACCATCAAGCTGGTTCCAACCGAGGTGATTTTCAGCTCTTGGCTAGAGCATTACTCCGCGAACCTTTCTTGATCCAATGAAAACAGTCGCTAGCTCCCGGGTTATCATCATGTACGATAGACACATGGATTGGAATTGCCAATTCGGTCCTGTAGGCCAATACCAAGACGAGCAAAGACATGGAAAACTGCGGGGAAAGCCTGGGTGAAGGACATTTGCCCAAGAATGGTAGTTAGTCCTAGAGTCACTAACCGCCACCGTGCTCAATACTGCCAGTCTGGTGCTGAGATGCCAGTCATGCCGAGCAAGCATGGTCCGCCGAGACGAAGAAACTCTCAGGAGGACATGAGATGGACAAAGGGTGGACCAATCCAATCACAGCAACTAAGCCTGATGTGCCCAGCCTGCTGGGCATGCCACGGCTGGCTGGCCAGATTGCGGGGTTGTTCTTGGGATATCCTGGGGTGAAAGTAATGCGTCAGATTTCCAACCGCCAGATCGGGGTAAGTAATATAGAGATACGGTTGGTGTAGCTATGGTCTTACATGGAATTGCTCGAGGCTAGTGCGGTAGTAGAAATGCAGCCATGCGTACTTACTAGATCCATTGATCAAAAGTGTTGATATGTTTGATTATAACGAACTGGACATTTTGAACTATCGCACCAGCAGGGTATGCGACGTGGCTGCTGTGCGATTCCATCGCGATGCTGACACGGGGTGTATGCGAAATGTTCGCGTAATGGGAATGGGTGAAATCGTGGAGGCGGAGCATAACTAGCGTCTCGGCATGGAAGCATCGGATGTGAAACTCTCGGGCCTATTGAATGGCGTACCCTGCATTCGCAGTAACACATCGCAAGTGCAATTTCAGATGTTAGAATTGGATTGAACAGTGATATTCCTCTGGCTATGTTGATTTCTGAGAACACGACGCTTTCCATCCGGGGACACGCCCAACATGGTCCAAATACAAACACATATATATAAGTCACGAGGGACGGTTGGCACTATACCGAAAGTCAACACCTGAGCGCCACCACCAAACGACGAGCGGTCATCGGGCACCCGGGTCACGGTCCGTTCCTACAAACACCACCTGAACAGCAGCAAAGCTACAAGCGTCAGCACAAGCCGGAAAGCATGTTTGTAAAGGATAAACTTACGCAGCAGTAATGGCAAATGCTTCTGACTTCTTCGCCTCTGTAAACGTCCTCAAACACACGCTCATCAAGATATTGAAGGCAGCAATGACCCAAAGCCTGCCCTTGAGTGATGGCACATTCAACAGAACCAAGATGGAAGCAATGGGCAGTAGCGATGCCAGGATACACATGATCCAAGATGTGATTTTCAGGACTTCTGAATCATAATACACTTTGCGTCCCAGGCTGGGAGTGCCTTTGGTGAGACGGTCGAGTCCACATGCAAACAGATTCACCGACTTCTCTGTAATCCAGCGAGAAAAGTTATCAGCCTTTGGGCGAGGGTGTACTCCAACCAGGTCCGGTGCATGGTCTTCAGGTTTGTCCCAAGAGCCCCAGGTAACTGAGTCGATGCCATCGAGCAAGTTTGACTGCATGGCCTTGCTGTGCAGGAAGTGGTGGATGTCGGTGAGGTCGAATTTCTGCGGTGCGGGGATCTGGGATAAGTTTGAAATTTGTAGAAGCGCTTCATCTACGATTGTAGCGTTTTAGTCATATTACCCTTGATTTGCATTGCTGCTGACATTATAACTCACTGTACTGGCTTAATTTCTCACCAATTCTTCCGAGAAGTTCTAAATGCGGTTTCCCCTCGCCATTCTCCTCTTCGAGCATGCGCTCGTAGTCGATTGCAAAGCCGTGAAACCTTCTTTCGTCTCTCTTATTTTCCTCGTCCTCTGTTTCCTCCATGCTCCGCAGACGGTTCTCCAGGATACAGAGCTCCGCTTGAAGGTACAGTATACGTCGGGAATTCAGAGCGTCGAATCTGCGATAGATAGCTGTCTGTGGCTTCAAAGCGATGCGTTCGGCCAGCATGGGATAGCCTCCGGGGTACCCTTTCCACGAACGTCCAAACGCGGAATCCTCCTCCTGTGTCTGACCTGTGGTGTCTGTTGTTTTCTCATGCTCCGGAGTGCGTGCGAGTCCTGCTTCCAACATGGTGGGCTTCGTCATAAAGAAAAAAAGAAGAAGTGATAGGGAATGGTCCACAAGGGCGGCACATCTTGGTACTTGAACGGAATTCTTCAGCGCGCACGAGCGCAAGGCTGTGCGTGTCTTGCAGAAGTCGTGCAACATGGTGGCACATCTTGATAGGGTCCGTTGAAGCAGGCGTTACGCTTTGGCGCGGGTACATGCATTCTTGTTACTATTTGCATATCATTCTCGCTCTCATACGAGTCCAATCGAATTCTAAAAAGACTCCGATGGCGCAGAAAGAAAGAAGGGCTAAGACACTACTCACGAATTCTACGAATAATGTAGCTGGTCGAACTTTATGGATAGAGTGAATGCAAGGTACATCTTCAATTCTATCTTGTGATAGAAAATAGCGTCAGTTTTGCCATTGTGGTAGTAAATTCGACGAATTTTGGAAGCACTTCTTTTACGATACACAGGGAACACAGATCTAGCCTAACTTACAGCAAGATGTTCATACCAGTGTGAGAAGCATTCCTGGCACAGCGATGGCTTACAAGTCCACCCTGTTAGCCACGTACTGGTGTCGTAAGTAATCAACATGATTGGTACTGCAAACTTTGCTCATATGATGAAGAAGTCAGTCGACAAGAAGGATGCAAGTTGGCCCCAGGGTTTTCCAGCGCAGTCATGAGTGATGAATGAAGCAATCAACCTGAATGAAGCAAGCACACACAAGAAGTAGATATTTAGTCCGTCCATGAACTTTTCCGTTGGCAAGTTGTTCTGCTCCAACGCAAGATCTTTCAAATGGGATGCTGCATGTCTTCTCCCAAAGAAGGATCACGAGAGCCTCACTCGGAACGTGCAGAATCCACACCGCTCGAAGCAAGCGGCAACGAACGGTCCCAAAAGGCACTGGCACGAAAATACCGGGAAGATGCACCGGCAGGGTGGGTATGTATTCCATGTCACCATTACAACGATGGTGAGCGTTCCAACAGCAGGAATTGCTCTCGCTGTCAGGTGGCCGTTGAATCTAGTTGGGATGTCAAGGTATTGGACAATAAAGAACAGGCAACTACGGTCAAGTCAGCGCAAATTTCTTCTCATCGCGGCTGGTATCATTCGGTTTGTGGCATGCACTACGAATTAACGGATGAAGAGCAAGAGGCGGAAAATCAAACTTGCTCCGCTCAATGTCCCATGAACATAGAGGAAGTGCGGTACACATTCTGGAAGTGATGGCATAGAACGGACGGAGGTAGGCATCGCGCGTGAACTAAGATAGGCCTGGCAGGTTGAGGTCCATAGAAAAGAGAATACACTGTTGTGTATAAATTACTCCTTCGAAAGAGACATGGTTCAGTTGCTCTTGTTCCCTGTTCAAGCCTCAGATTGTGTGATGTTTGATGAATGCCAAAGCCACCGTCGGAGGATATTATTGGGGACCTGTCATACTTGGGTGATTTGACGAGTTCAACGTATCAACCAACTTACAAAACGGCGAGGTGGTTGTGAAGTGCCATTCGTGTCTGGCAAGTACATGATGAGTCTGCAATATGGTGATGCATCTCGACAATAAGCGCAATGTGACTTGCACCTAGGCGTTCGGGGATGGTGTTTCGATTTTGCAACAGGGACCAGGTTGCAGGGGAAGGGGCTTGTTGAATGAGGCAGTCGAGGTTCTGAACCGAAATTTGGTTGAAGGAACCAGAGTCATCAGCGTTTAACGCATAGGTCGCTTCTGATTACCCATTTTTCGCCGTCTACGACTTGGCGCCCCTCGTGCAGCATACAATCTGGGCCATGGCGGTGCAAAAGGGCAAGACCGACTTGAAGGTCCACTTGCAGCGGCTCGGGTGGAGGGGCTCTGGTCTTGGTCTTGGTCTTGGGTGGGTCTGGGTAAAAGACAGTTTCTCCACCGATGCATCCGGTTGCAGGAGAGGTGAGATAAAGCAGCAAGGTCCAAGTGGTTCGTGCTTGGACTGGTGGTGAGCCAGGAATAGTGACATTGTTTGAATCATCATCTGGGCGAGTTAGTGGCATGCAGCAGCTGGCGTTGACTAGGTAGGGCTGGTTGATGAGCGAGGAAGTAGCAACGACGTACAATGCTGGTCAAAGAACTGGCCTTTGGTATAGCGGTAGATGCGGATGTTGGGATTGAGACCAACGACATCGCCGCCCCACAGACTGTGCTGCTGCTTCTCATCCAAGCCCAACGCACCTTCGTGTGCAGCTGCGCCCGTAACAAGATTCTTCAGTGCCGTCTGGCTCCACAACTTCTCAGCAAAGGCGGGGTCGTCAATTTGGAAGCGATCATTGACTCGCACTGCATCGCCTTTTTTGGGCTTCCCAGGAGTGGTAGTAAGCGGCAGTGAAGATAAAAAGGATACATAGGTCTTGCATAGCGCCGCTGGCCAGAAGTTGGGAATGGTGATGATCTGATTGGGTAGGACTTGTTGCAGCGCTAGGTCTGCTTCTGGGACAAGAGGGGTGAAGGCAGGCCAATTGGGCAGTGTGTGGGCGGGCTGGAGTGATGGGGCAGACTTGGTGGATGCAGCGGGCAGGGCTTTCTTTTTGGGAGCCATGAAGCGCTTTGCCGTGTGGTGTGGTAATAAGTAGTGTAGTGTAGTGTAGTGTAGTGTAGTGTAGTGCAGTGCAGTACTTTGATGCGATTGACGATGATGATGATGATTGTGGGTGGCCGGCTGGCCGGGGCGGGGACCGACTAGTATGGAAGGAGCAGTAGCCTTGCTATACTAAGAAAGAAAGTACGATGGTTCTGCGACCATGGCACGTGCAGCAAGATTAGGCCCGGCGCAAGCCTCTCTCTCCGACAACACCAGCTTGTTTGCGACAGCTCGACTCCGGCCTTTTGCCTGCTGTCTCTCTTGTATACGTGTTGCGCGATATCCGCCCACGGCCTGCTGGATCACGAGAAAAAACAAGCGCGCCGCTAAACCGTGTCCGTGTGCAGAGGGCGCCATCCACGACCCCCGGCCCAAAACCTCACCTCGCTCTCGCCTTCGCCCTCGCCCAGCACCACCACCCGATAGCCACGACGATAGCCACGACACCCAACCCTCGCCCAGCTCCCTCCGAACATGGCGGCAGCAGCATGGCCGTAGCCCCGTCTAGCGAGCAGCTCCACCATGTCGTCGCCCAAGATGACTCCCCCGCCCCCGGCCACCCATCCATCCACCACCAGCGCGCTCCCGAGATGGCTTCCACCACCACTACCACCACCGCCGATGCGCCGCCAGCCCTGCCTGCCGTCAGCGCAGAGGACGCGCCTGCCCACCCCGGCCCCATGGACACCATCGACAACATGAACACGGCCAACACCCTCAGCCATCCCCAAATCTCCCCTCTCGCCGACCCCATCAACCTCGCCCAGTCTGCCGACATGAATGGCGACATGAACGGCGACATGGCCGCAACGACTGCCGTCGCTGCCCCGCTGCCCATGGACGTCGCCACCGCCGCCTCTGCCTTCCCTGCTATGGACCCCTTCATGCCCCCAACCACAAATGAGCGCCTCACGGCTTTTGCGCGCCTGCGCTTTGACGACGGCTCCTACTACATGCACACCTATCAGATCACGCTCGGGCGCAATATCCACCTCGCCCACCGCGACATGAAGCGCCTCATCAAGGCCGAGGCGCTGCATGCCAAAGGCCACACCAAAGCCGCAGAGGAGTACCTCAACGGGAAAAAGGACCGCAAGAAGAAGAAGCGCGAACGTCGCGGCGCTCGCAGCGTCATCTCCGAAAAAGGTGGAATCGTCAACGTACCCATCGAATCTATGCCCATGGAGTTCCAACAGCGCCGCCAGAGCAATGCCTCCCACTCTCTCAGCTCAAACTCCCATCCGGCTGGCGAAGCTGCTGAAGAGAACCCTGCCGAGCGCGCGCCCCAGAACATGCTCATGCAGACTTTTCCCGAGGTGCCTGCCCAGTTCGATGGCCATGTGCCTGAAGATCCCAACGACTGTCCCTTCGTGCCCATACACCCCCAGCAAATCATGGCCAAGACCGGCTCTCTGGGGCCCAAGGGCATATCGCGCGAGCACGCCAAGATCTTCTTCGACTTTGATGCCGGCCACTTCTGCATACATGTCTTGGGCAACAACGGCCTGCACCATGAGGGCGACTTCTATCCAAAGGGCGAAACTGTTCCCCTGGATCACGGCGATCACCTGCTCATAGGCGCTGTTAACATCCACTTCTATCTACCTGACGTCGCACTTACTGAGCAGCAGCGACATCGCCAAGAATCCGGCTCGCGTCCTATGAGCTTTTCCTTCGAGAACGGCAATGGCCAGCTGGAAAGCGACGAACACATCAGTTCTGAGAGCGAAGACCAACAGAGCGTCAACCCGCGCCACGTCTATTACCACCACCCTGTGAGCGACAGCGACGATGACGATGGATTGGCCGATGAGGAAATGGACGATTACGAAGAGCCACTTCCAAAGCCTCGCCAGAAGACTAATCTCAAACTCAAGATTAAGAACCTACCGCCAGCATCCACTTCAAAAGACAGCAAAAAGGCACACAAGAGGAAACCCCAGCACCGTGAGCTCACTCCCGAAGAGCCTCCAGCAAAGAAGGTCAAGATCAAAGTCAAGGATTCGGGCAAGACTAAAGAATCTGCTCGTGAGTCTGCCAAGGAACCCAAAGCGCATAAAGAGCGCAAGGAATCAAGAGAGCAAAAGGATACAAAGGACAAAGAGTCGATTCCGTCCAAGGAGACTAAAGAGCCGAAGGAACCCAAGGAACCAAAGGAGAAGGGCAAAGCGCCGGCCAAGACCCCTGCAAAGACAACTGTCAAGGACGAGGCACCCGCCGAAGAGCCTGTCAAGGACATTCCCGTGGCCACCAAGAGTGAGCAGCCAAGCAAGCCTCCACCAAACGACAGCCCACCTCTGTTGCGCAAACCGCACGAAGGCGAACTCGAAGCTGGTGACATAGATGGTCTCATCACAGAAGAAATGGCCATACAGCACAACTTGCCCCGAAACCTTATTGGTCACGTGGTTGAAAAGCGCAAGGGTCCTGGCAGGCCACCCAAAGACGGCATCATGTCGAAGCGTCAGCGATCTCAGCTCATCAAGCAAGCCAAGGATATTGAGAGAGCGAGGGCAGCTGGAATTGATCCCGCCGATATTCCCATACCGACAATTAAGCCAAAGGCACCCAAGCGCAAAGAGTCAAATGCTGGTGACGGAGACGACGATGGTGTTGTGGAGTCTACCGAGCACGGTGATGGTACTTTGTCTGGTCTCCAGAAACAAGTCAAGCCGATGAGACCACCACGGACCCCTTCACCTGAGATGCGTATCGAAGATTACACAGAGGAGCAGCTACAACGTCCCACTGCAAACTACGTGGTTCTTATTCACGAAGCCATCTCATCGTCCCCTACCGGTCAGATGAATCTGCAGTCCATCTACACCTACATTGAGCGCAAGTATCCTTGGTACAAGTTCAAGACGACTACAAGCGGCTGGCAATCTAGCGTGCGCCACAACCTAGGCCAGCACGATGCCTTCATGAAGGGCGACAAAGAGGGCAAAGGATACCTCTGGCGAATCAATCCCGAGGTCTCGATCGAGAAGGAGCGCAGGAAGAGACAGGCTAGTCCTCCGCTCAATCACGCGCCTCGACCACAATACTATCAGCCACCTCCCAACGGGTATCAGCCCTATCCCCAGCCCGGATATCCATATCATCCCGGCATGCCCCATGCCATGCCGCAAGCCCCACCAAGACTACCCCCGAGCCTTGCGCAGCCTCGTCTTCCTCCTAGTATGGCTCGTGGCGAAGGCAATGCCGCTGCTTCCAATGGACCACAAAATGCGCCCCACCCTTCACCCTATGCATCCCCTTGGGCTGGTGGCAACACAGGCGCCAGCCCACCAGCTGCAAACCCTCCACGGCCCTACCCGTCACCCCATACACAGACGTCAACCGCCAATTCAGCAGCTGGGTCAAGTGGGCAGTATGGAGTCCTGTTTCCCACGGCCGCACCACAGCAATCACCATACAGTGGGCCCTCGGCACCAAGCCCTTATGGTGGGCCATACGCTACCGCTGGCGCCAGTCCATATGGTCCAGCGCCGCCTCGTCCGTATCCACCATACCCCGCAGCCGGACAGCAAGCCAATGCGCCTACTGCATCATCCGCTCAACGTAATGCCTCACCTTACGGTCCACCGCTGACCCAAGCTCCCGCGCATCAGAGTTCATCAAACGAGGGCTCAGCTCCACATCCTTCCGGTCGGTACCCCATTGGCGTACATCCAGACCTCATTCGCCAGCTCGAAGCGTATCGTCTCGTGTACTTGGAGAAGAGACCAGGGCCTGATGAGCAAAAGAAGGTTGACAATGCTATTCGGGCATGCGTAGACAGGACCGTGCCCGAAGCATCGTTGACAGAACCTGAGAGAAAGTTGCTCGAATCCATTTGCGGTGTGGAGAGTATCAACAAGCATGTCAAGAGAAACGTTGCTGTCAAACCGGAGGACACACCCGTCACTGTACCAGCTACTGCCGCTGGCACCGCAGCCGCAATCGCCGCAGATGCCGCAGCCAATACGTTGGCTCAACACCAGCAGCAGCAACAAAAGTTAGCTGAACAGCCTCCGTCGGAAACTAAGTCAGCGTCGCCAGCACTTCCGCACGAGAATAGCGAACCTCAAAAGTTTACGCCCAATATGACCGGCGCATCGCCAGCACCGCCCGCCACGGTGCCACCCTCGACTTCAACCCCGGCACCTCCCGCAGCTCCTTCACATCGCCCAAGTGTCGAGCCCATCACCCCTGTTCCCGGTTCACCAGCAGTTCCGAATGGCACCCCGTTGCGGCGTCCATTGGCTGAGTCGACTGCAGATAGCCTAGCCCGAGCAGAAGAGAGTACCAAGGCCGAGCCGAGCGAGGAACCTGAAAAAACGGAGTAGGAGTTTTGTTTCTTGTAATGTTTTAGCTATTGAGCGATGGCATGTATATTCTTTTCCCCCTTTCAGGACTCTACTCTTTTGCGCAACGGCGTCGTGTTTGGTTGTTCCTTTGAAAAGTTCGAAAAAAGAGGCCAATATGCGTTTTTTTGAAACTTATCGGACTACTACTATCGGCGTTTAGCATGTGATGGAGCGAAACTACTGTACTCAATACCCACCAACAAAGTAGCTTGGTTGGAGAATGGTTTAAGCAGGAGTTTCTCTTTGGTGATGGGCGTAGATAGGGTTTTTTGGCTTGCCCCCCCGTGGTAAGCCTTCAAAAGTGAAATTTGGAATGGAGAAAAAAAATGGGACCATGCACTATTATGGCTATTATTGCATGTATGAATGATCAAAAAAGCTTGTCTTTCATACTTGCTCCCTTCACAACTGCCTTGTGTACATGTGCAATCGATTATTACCTGCTTGTAGACCATCTTTTTTTCTCTGGGAATTGTCGAATCAGTAGGTCCTGCGCCGCTTATTTACGGCAAAAGACGAGTGAAGTGGTCATTGGCTACCCAAAAGGTCAAATGGGCCAAGGGACAAATCACCAAAGAATAACACGAACGCTGAATTGTGCATGAAATTGCAAGGTATTAATATTCTCCCTTCCCATTCTCCATTCCCTGTCATTCTTCGCTACGTGCAGCCTCCAAACACAAAGCCTGGGTGCATTCGATACGAAGATCCAAAGAAACAACTAGATGCCGCAAGTGACATAAAAGGAAAATAGTGAGGAATCAAAGGTGGTGAAAAAAAAGAAGTTGAAGCCTATAACCTGAGCTTCTGACCATATCGCCATACTCCTAAAGGACCATCACCGCCCACTGGCGATGTCCATGTCTGGTGGACCATGTCAGCTTACATGGCCATCTCCGCCTGCAGTTTCCGCAGCTCCTCTTCCTCGTCGTCTTCCTCGACTCGCTGCGGCGCCTTGGGATTCGTGTTGGGCGCCTGTGGCAGCTTTTGGCTCGAGGGCGCGTCGTGAATGGGTACGCTGCCAGTATTGAGCATTTGCTCGTCCAGCTTCTCTTGTTGTAGTTCGGCCAGTTCCTCGTCCAGCTCGTCCTCGTCGATACCATTGTTGGCGATGCTCGAGGTAATTGCTTCGCTGATTTCTTCGCCAATAGCATGTTGCTCGCGCAGGCCCTCCCTAAACATGCGGTTAGTGGTTGGTTCTGAAAATAAGCGATCTCGAGTATGACGTACATGACGTCGTCGACCTTGTCAATAGTTAGGCCAGCATGTATCTGCTTCATGGCGGCACCGGCATTCTTCATGGCATCTAGCGTCTCCTTGTTGATATTCGCCGACTCGATGGAGTAGATTTGCTGCTCGAGAGTCATGATCTGGGAGCTTGTCTGCTCGAGCGAATGCTCAAACTGCTTCTTTCGCCGTAATGCGGATTTGGCAGCTGTAATGACTGTCAGCGACGTTGTCCGAGAGAGCAATGGGAACGGAATGCACGTACCTTGCTTGTTGGTAGAGACGTATTTTCGCGCCAAGGCATCCTGCTCGTCCATTTGGTTTTGCAGATGTTTCTCTCTCTTGTTCAGCATCTCGAGCTGGCCGCGAAGCTGAAGGATGGCCTTCTTGGGGCCATCCTTCTTCGTCTGGCCGCCGCCGCCGAACCAGCCCAGACCCCAGCCGCTCATGTTGGCGTAGCTCTAGATGTATCGATCAGCTCTGGATTTATCGCACCCTGCTCTCGTGGGCTCAGATAGGCGCTTCTGGTGCCTATCGAAGAGTGGGATGGCGGGGCTGCGGGGCGAGGCGCGGCTTGGACGTACTATGTGGAAGATGAAGAAAGTATTGGAGGAGTCGCGGAGGAAAGGATATTCGTGCGTGTTTGTAGTGTCGGTGGTGCGGTGCTGAAGTGTTTGAGGGCTGCCTGGCTGGTCATGAATCGGGCCTGGATGCACGAGGGTATGATGTCGCTCGCACTAACCTTGGCACGTGCACAACAGACCCCGGCCTTGGTTTCCACCGCCTTCTGTGCCTTCAATCACCATGTCTTCTGCTCCGCCTGCCTCGAGCCTTGTGCTGCTCAGCGACCTCCCAAAATGCGCCCCGGGCACAAAAGTCCGCTTCTTGGGCTGGTACATTGCGCCCGTAGGACTAACACGCAGCGGCTGACACCGACGCAGTATCGACGAGTACACTGTGAAGACGGCAACCTTGCGCCTCAAACACAACTATCCCGTCCTTGCAGACCCTGTCATTGCCTACCTAGATATTGAACATGTGCTGGAACGCGCCAAAAATTCCGACGTGGACGTTGGTACCTGGCTCAACGTCATCGGCTATGTGCAGCAGACAAAGCATAAGGCAGTTTCGGTTCAAGCCGTCCTTATCTGGGATGCTGGCAATGTTGACCTGGAAGCCTACCAAAGCGCTATCCAGGCACGCAAGGCTGCTTCGTGAGATTCGCTATGACCATAACTGCTCTCCTGCAGTGGCGCTGCACCAACGTCGGTGTGGACGTTAACTTGGGATGCCGACCATCAAGTCCGCCAAAAGCAAGCACGGCATATTCATTTGATTTCGTATTGTAGGCGCACGCCTAGACCTGGTGTGCGCAGCTGAGGCAAGTCCAAAATCAGCATCGGTTTGGATGATGGATCCATGCGTGCTACCCTCAAGCCAAACATGATCATCTCGACCATGACTGTCCCAATCATCATGTGCTAGCAGTAGAGAACCATGTGGTTGAGACTGCACTCTGATTCTGCGCGCTTTGTAATATGATTCTTACTTTTCTTTTGAACAAATACTTAGGAAGAATAAGTTATAGAAAAACAAAATTGCGGTCATGGAAATAACGCCATAATTGCCATTTCACGACACATTGAGTTTGCAATATCTAATCACTATACTCTTACCCGGTCTCACCTACATACCCGCGCGCTTGAATTGAACACTGAGCGAAGTAACATAACTCCATCTTTCACTTGTTCACATGGCTCAGTACGACTTCTAAAGGTTTCTTCTCCTACTCAATCTTCAGCAATCATTTCCTCAAGACATCAAAATGGCACACTTACCCAAAGAATATAGGTACTCTGCTGGCCCCAGTCCCATACATCTTTCGGATCCTTCAACACCAAGTCAAAACTCCACAACAGCCTTGACAGTGTCAGCCGCAACTCCTGATAGGCAACTTTCATGCCTATGCACATGTGTCTACCCATCTGGAAGGGCTGGAATACTGTCATATCGTCATTTTTATTGGGAGTGAGAAAGCGCTCCGGGATGAATGAGTTGGGGTTGGAAAAATTGTACGATTGGCGAAATGCGGAGAATTGGTTGAAAACGACATAGGTCTAGAACATGCTGTGTTAGCTGTGAAACATCGGACATGACCAAAATGTAGCTCACTCCGCCAGGAACCCAGCGATCACACACTAAGTCCCCACCTTCTGGCACGACTCGGGGTAATCCGATGACAACAGGCGGGCCAAGACGCATGCCTTCGTTTATTACCGCGTTGAGGAACGGCAGGTCGCTTGTTGTTGCAACAGTAATGTCGCTTTCGTTTTGAAACTTTTCTCGAATCTCACGTGTCAAACGATGGAGAACACCTCGGTGTTGAACCAGCATCCTCGTAATTGCGGTCAGTGCACTGGCCGTGGTTTCGCTTCCAGCAAAAGCTATCACCAATAGGTTCATGCCCCATTCCCGGTCGGTAAACTGGTCTTTTTGGTCAGTGTACTTTTTGGTTGGTGTCACCCAATCTGGTCGTTCTACATCTCGTGCTATCCGCTTTTTGGCCTGGGCATAACTCATCAGGCGATGGTCTATACTACGCTGCAGAATCCGCTTTGGGATGATGTATCGCAAGATCTTGTCAACAGGGGGGTAAAGGTTGACTGCTGCTATCATGGAAAGTCCCTTGCCAAAATCCTGTGCGATTTCAACCCATGGATGGGCTTTCCCGTTGTCAACACATCCAAAAGATTCGCCATAAGAAAGATCGCCAGCCAGATCAAAAGTGAGAAAATTGAACCAGTCCGTGAGGTTTACAGTGTTACGTTTCTTTAGTTGTGCCATGAAGCCATCAACGTGCTGCTCTATAACTGGAGCCTGGCTCTTGAGACTCTTTTCTGAGAAAGCGTTGGCGAAAGCACGTCGATACCTTGCGTGATTATCTTCATGCCAATCCATGATTGTAGTTGCGTCCTCGGGCGACATCTTCTTGAAGAACTTTCGCGTCTTTTCAAAAGGCTGATGTCCGGCCCGGTTGACATAAATGTCTCTGAAGGCCCGACCATCGGCGTAAGACAGCTCGTTTGGTGCTATACGTACGATGGGCCCATACTTGGCATGAAACTCATTGTAACGTCTGTGGATTTGCCCGCGTTGAGTGGAGACAACATACGGGAAGCGGAAACAGCGCCAAAGCAGTGGACCGGGGTAACCTCGGAGGGGATGCAGGAACGCGTTATAGAAGGCGTATGCGAATATAGGCTTGATTGAAACATGAGCTTCGGCAGGGTATTGATGGAAACGTTCTTACCACGGTGATAAGCAATACACCTGCAACTATCGGATGCAAGCTAGTCAATGGCACCAGCGGTTGCCAAAAACCTGAAGTTTCGTGGTCACTTCCGCTTGCCATGATGACACCTCGGCTAGCTCCTCGTTCAGTTCTGGTTTGATGGTGCCTTGGTGTTGCAGTGTGCACGGTACTGCATAGCTGTCAAGCCAGGTGAAAGAGTGGTGGCGAGAAATAGCCCCACTTTTAACGATGCCTTGTCTGGAGCTAAAAAGTCACGGTTTTCCTGGAGATTGCCAGCCACATTCTCGCCCTATCTTGCCCACTCCTACAGCTATTCGAAATAAAAGGGTTAAGAATCACGGCGCCACGTAAGAGGTGTGAGAAATACGAAACTTAACAGCCGCGATAAGCGATCAAAGGAGATGGTACAACTGCCCGTGGTCGCCTGAATTGGATACGGCTTCAATATCGACCGTACCGGCTTCGGCTGGTCCAAGAAACAGCAGTACACGGCAGATTGCAGGCAACACTGGGCGCATCTGCTGTCACGATAAATGTCACAGTCTCAGATGTCACTGTACAGCTTACATAGAAACTGCCCGTCAAGCTGTTTGAGAAGCACGCCAAAATGCGGATCAAAACACAACGGCCCGTTACCAAGAGCGATGCCAACAATATCAAGGCGGCCTCCTGCAGGCGTTCGTTAGGTTAGGGAAGTGTCGCAGAGTAGTGTGGGATCGCTGAAACAGTTCGCTTCGTGTTCTGACACAGTTCACCATGCGAACTCCATGGATTTACAAACAGTCGTTCGAGTGCGCGGATCCTCCGCACAGCTTTTGCCTTGCACATCCTGACGAAACGTCGGGGTGATTTTGTTCATCGTCTCCCCGACGTTGTCCCATGATGTACTGCGGGCGCACCCGCTAGTTTGTTGTGCTCCACAAGTGCAAGTGCAAGCTGACTGCGCAGCGCAACGAAAAAGAAAGCAGGCTAATATCACTCCTTTGGCCACTATGCAGCACACTAACACGCCAACATTGCCCCTCTCCTATCGCCTGCCTACCAGGAATGGCTCCATCGGTTGTCAGACGACAGGAACACATTTTGCGGCTTGTGAATATTCGGATCTTGAAGTCCGGAGCACGACTTTGCGCAGCAGGCTTGGGCTTATACAGCTTCCCTATAGAGGTTTCACCAAGCATGTTTGCCGGTATCCATGACTAGGCAAAACAAACCCCCCTGCTGGTACAGATATAGAAAACTGGGCCAGAAACAAAAAACCTGGAGTCAGCTGGAGAGAACATGCTCAACCTCTTACACAGCGAGCGTCAGGATAGATGCGCCTAGCCGAAGCTGTGCAAAAAGAATGTGTTTTCATAGAGGCATCATCGATGAGACACCAACGCGACCCATGCCGTAATCCTCAAGCAACGAGGCAGCAATCTTCCACGGTTCCAACGGGCTGACATGGAGCTTATGACTGCCGTATCTTCCGTTGGTCTCTAATATAGACCTAATTAATTAGCCCACATTACGGCTCGAAGCGGGGCTTTCGATAGAGCGTGCATACCGCTATCGGGTCATTTGCTGTCATTGTTGGGCCATATCAGGCCTTTTTATCGGCCAGATGAATGCAAGGCGCCTGCAGCGCACGGACAGCTAGTGAAAGCCAAAGTGCTCGGACCTCGAGCCAGCCTCCCGTTCGGGCACACCAGCGCGAACCCAACCTCCAAGTTGTGGAATTACCGAATCTGTGCCGGCGTTTGGTCTTCGTCTGGAAGGTCCGACACTGAAACTGTAAATTCCTCTGAGAATTATCGAAAGAGTGAGACAGCCATGCCACCTCCCTACGCCAAATCCCCGCCATGTTGTTGGTTTCTGCCTTGACTATGAAGCTGCTGTCTAAGATGCCAACATCTATCCACGCCTACATGCGCAAATAGAGGGTCAGCACCAAAAAAGACAGCGCCACGGGAACGCGGCTCAGCAGAGATACAGATGCCCATCGTAGCGCTCTCCACATTCCTGGATTGGGGCTTGAGTTTGCACGTATCAGCGCTTATAGGAGGTACAAGCCTTTTACCCAGCTTGCCGGGAGCGGCAAAGTGCTATGCACAAGGACGGCCACCCTGATGCGCTAGAGCCACCTCCAGGTCTCACCAGCCTTTGGCGTGCATGTCGCTTCAAGGATTGATATTAAAGATCTGGTCAGGATGGTGGTCTGTGTTGACGTACATACACATGGCAGCGCATGCACACCCATGCAGGCCGCCTGGCGAACGGCCCAGGACAAAGTTCAGTGTAGAAGGTATAAGTGTATCCAACCGCCAGCGCCAGAAAGTCGTGATACAACAAGTACTTCCTCGAACACCTCGACATTGGCAAAGAATAAGGGACAGGCTCCTTTGGTTCTACTCAGACGTTACATTATCAACAACTCTCCCAACATCAACTTGTGTCAACATTCGTCAATATGCTCTTCTCTACAATCGCGGCGGCATTCTTCTATGCTACTTCTGCTTATGCAGCTGCTCTTCCCCCAGCTCCTGGAAAGCCGCACAATTACACTCCCGCGAAAAACCTCAATAATCTTGCCAAACTCTTCCCTAAAAGTGACCTTACAAGCCCGGATGGTATGGCACTCAAGTATGTTGTACTTGGAATCGGTACACAGAACTACACCTGTGTGAACGCAAGCGCAGTTCCTGGTACTACCGGCGCTTTTGGTAAGCTTTCTTTCCAATTGAATACAGAAACAGTCCTAACATTCGCCTTCACCAGCTACTTTGTATGATATCGGTACGAAACTCAACAACGACCGAGATGCAAAGTGGAAGATCGCAACCATCTCCCCCCTTGCCCTCTCCATGGCCGAATGGGCCCCCCAACTAGTCGACATGAGTCTTCAGGCTCAAGGCTTTCAGAACGTTGCTGGACACCATTTCTTCGCTGATGTTGCTGGAACAAACACCCCAACATTCGCCTTCGATCAGCTCAGTGCCCCATACCCCCTGTGCCAGGTCGCAAAACTCGGCGCCGTCGATGCACCGAAGACTGCATGCTCAGGAAAGAACGGCCTTCCCGCTGTCCAGTGGCTCTATCTGCAGCACAAGGCGGGTATTGCTCAAGGAGGCATCACCACTGTCTATCGTGTGGAGACTGCTGGTGGCAACAAGCCTGCAACATGCCAGGGTATGCCACCTACATGGGAAGTCAAGTACGCTGCACAGTGTAAGTCCAAACAGAATAATACATGTCTCTACATTGCATTCGGCCACTAACATCTGTCAGACTGGGTCTATGGTCCAAAACAGTAAGCGCTGGGCTTACGACGCTCGTTTCGACAACCTTACGACGACACCAAACTTTCTGTGCTCCCCATGACCTTTGACTATGCATAGGGTGGTCGCGCGCGGCTACAACTGTTTTTTCCCAAGAACTGGGATCATGAGATCCAGTGTGCAACCCTTTTCTTCATTACTGTATCATTTCTTTTCATCTTCTTCATGTTTCTTGTTTTTAATCACGATACCCTTTCCGTTTTAGTATTTATGGATTTTACCAGTGTTTTAGTCTTGCAATGGAGGCATTATCCAGGGCATACGGCGTTTATAGAAACTATGCATTGTTTGGTTTGCATAAACGACTCATTCAGCGCTCTAACTCTGACAATCATGGTTTTCGAACACTGACATCGTGACCTTGAATGTTCTACTTCACACATGTCCGCGTGAATCCCGTATCCTTTCGTCAGTCTCCACACATAGCCAACGTATCAATGCGTTACACAAGGACCCTAGCTGGGCCCACATCAACCATACTACTGAGCTGGTTCTAGCCACTCCGACAAAATGGCACGAGACCGCTTTACTACCCTGCATTCGCCAACACTCTCACTCTCGATTCCCACACATTACGCTGAATATGCCTTATCTCGCCGCGTCGTCTCCACACAGCCGCTGCGTCACAAACACACCTGTGCCGTACGTAATCCCTTTGCACTGATCCACCACGCCGTACTACATCCAGCCTCACGTTGCGGCACAGCGCAGATCAGGCTGCTTACGCCGTGGCACACCCCAGCACACGGCGTCCCAGTCTCCTTTGTGCTATTACTAGTCACTCTCATTTTGTTCTCGCATGCAAATACGTAGTAGGAGTTAGGTAATCCAACATCCAACATCCAACACGCCCCCTCAGCACGTCAAGTGACATTGTGCCACGAGACTGTAGTAGTCCCACCGCCCATAGTACCTAGCCTTATCCAAAGCAAACGCAAAAGATCCAAGCCCAACTACTACGCGCCGACGCCCCCCCCCCCCCAAAAGAAAAAAAAAGTGTTGCGTCACCTTCCATACACAGCCTAATTTCCTTCTCGCTAGTTCTCACTACCCTTACCACGCTCAGCACACACCCCGCATGTCCTTGCCCTTCAAACATACGATGGAGGGAAAAAAGGTAAGGAGGGTGATTGGTACCGAAGACGGGTGGGTGGGCGTACTACATTGGTGGCTGTAGCGGCGGGTATTTAGCTTGGCGCTAAGACGGCTGTCCATGGCCGTGGTACAAGTGGGTAAGGTAGTGCCCCCATGCGGGCATTGGCGGCTAGAAGGGGTCCGGGGTCCGGGGTGGGTGATGGGTTTTTTTTGAAAGGGCGCAGGGAGCGGGTATGGTTGTAATATGGTACGCTACTATAGGAGTTTTTTCTTTTTATTGGACTTTTTGGGGAGAGGGAAGGGGAGAGGGGGGGGGGGGGTTGGTATGCGATAAGAAGGAATTATATCTGCAAGGGGATTTCCGGGGGTTTGGTGTACGTATGTGCTACTATAGAGAGGAGGTCTGGGGAGCTGAGGTGTCTTAGGGGGTGTGCATACGTCAACTGTTGGTCATGGGTGTCGCACGGGAGGATCAAAATGGATTTGCTGTGTATACGCATTTTCTAATAGGTCTCTTCGTATCTATCTATCTCCCTGACAGTGCAAGAACTTGAATTCCATATCCAAGACTCCTCTCTACAGTACCAAGCATCCTCCTTAGAGGTTACCAGAAACCGACTTCACCGGCCGATGCATATTGGCAATACTCTCTCGGCTCCGCTCCACCCCTTTCGTCCACACCGGGTACATTTCCTTGTACCAATTCGAGATGCTCGCCCGATCGCCATTGGCAATCTGCTCCGCGAGCGACAGCGCATCGAGAATGGCTGCGTTGGCGCCGTTGCCCCCAACAATCGGTTCCGCATGAATAGCTTCACCTATGAAGCACACCCTAGTGTCTTCGGCCAGCCTTTGGATGTCTGATAATGGGGGGAGTAGGGTTCGCATAAGCCAATGAAGTGTCCTGTCACCGCGCATCTTCTGCGCATCAAAAACTTCTGAGAAAGGAGGCTGGAGACCACTGAGAGTCCGGGCTTCTTCGAACAGTTCCTCGGGAATATTTTTGGCGTCTTCCTTAGATCGGTTCGGCTGGTGGAGAGGATCCAAATCACTGCGTACTGCGCGTGAGTATATCCAGCTGATGCTGACTTCCTCAGCTTTCTTCTCGTTGACACTAATATTGAGCACCACGTCATTGTGTTTCGCTTCAATGACATTTGCTGCCCCCATCGCAGGCCCGTACAGTTTGTCGAATGTCTCGCGGTCAAGTTTCCTCTTCCCATTGAAAACGATATATGGCAGGACATTAGGCTGTGCGGATGGTAATAAGAACTTTCTAATGCTCGAATGCACGCCATCCGCAGCGATAATGATATTTGCTGCACTTGTCTCCCCATTCTGGAAATGCAACCTAGTACTTTTCGGAGTGGGTTCTACGCTCTCAAGTGAATGCTCCCATCGGATATCGAGTCCTTCGCGCAACAACTGCTCAAGCTTGTTTTTGTTGGCGCGGAAAGAGGACTGAGTGTCATACAAGCCGTCATGACTGAAAAGCTCTATACATGAGCCAATCTTTCCATAACCATCATTCTCTGCGTCAACAGCTACCCGTTTCTTGAATGAATCCTCGTCAATGTCGAGAAGCTGGAGGAGTGGTTTGTAGGTTGTCGCGTGCAAAGTGATGCCATAGTTGAATCTGGGCTTCAAAGCTGCTTTTTCGTATAAGATAGCTGGAATGCCGCGGCGTAGGAGACTGCGGCCTAGTGTCAAGCCTGCAATGCCTGCACCGATGATGGAAATAAAGGTCGTCATTGCATTGTGTTTTTTCCTAAAATGTACCATGATATTAAAATCGGTAGAGGTTGCACAGCCGATGGTCTGGACTCGATGGCAGATCGTGATCGAGCCAATCAGCGTGCCGCGGAGCACAGATGCTCCAACTTTGGTACACCAAGGTAAACAAGACGTCGATAATCATGCATAACTAACAAATTTCGCAGTTATGTTTCTCCTTTCAGATATTAACAATAATCCATTATACTAAGTATATACACTTTTGTCCGTCATTAAGCATTACAAGTAGATGTAGCAGAATGGGTCTGCATCCAACGTGTCTAGGAGCTCCTCAATTGTCTTGGGCTCTATGTTCAGCCAATTCATCTGAATAATGTCTTTGAGCGTAGTCTTTGCACTGTTGGGTTGGAATGCAGCGACATTGCCCGCGATAGTGTTCGCTTGGTCAAGGTGAAGAGCTTGCCAGATCCACCATACACGGTCCACCATGGCATGGTGCAGATAGAAAACAGGGTCATTGGGACTGCTGTAAAAGTCTCCACCGTCTCCACCCATGGTGTAGTGTCCAGAGGCGTGCAGACCCAAGAAACGATCACCGAAGCGACCTTGAAGTTCATCCTGGAAAGTGCCAATGTTCTTGGACGCAGCGCCGATTGTGACGTTGAGCAGATTCTCATTAGTGAGCCAGGTTTTCGCTGCATACGACGTGATGTCTCGCTTTGCGCAGCGAGGGTTGTAGTCGAGTGGCTGTGCGACCTTGGGCTCTCCACCCATTGCTGGGCTCACAGGACCGAGGTTGATTTGAACACTAGTACGGTCAGTTAGGCAAACTGTTAGTAAGAGTATGGGGGTACTGACCCTTTGAATGGTCCGCTCTTAATGCAACCTCCACCATTGCCTGAAGGAAGGAAAATGGTTCCGCCGCCAGCTACACTTCCGTTGTGCTGGACAAAGGACCCATCGCCACCCAAACTCGTATCAGATCCGTCAAAAACAGGAGATTTTGTAACATCATCCTGGTAACTGAACCAGTTCCAGTAAGGCTGGTAGCCAGTGTAGCCACATTCTTGCCTTAGAGTCTTCTCATAGGCAAAGGTGAAGTACCTATGCCAGGTCAAGAAGTTTCCAGTGCCGTGGATGGACCGCGTCTGGTTGATGTGTTGTCCGACAAAGTCATCGAATCGCGTTTTGGCACCTGGAACCAATGCTGGGTCGGATTTCGAAGGCAGGGACTGTAAGCATTTGACAGCGCTAATGTATTCTCTGCGCTCTTTCTTGCTCAAATGATCCCTCGGAGGCTATTAGTTTGATTGACAAAAACATAAGAACATACCATCTTACCAATTCCTCCTAACAGGTGCGTTGAAAATAGAGCAGCTCGATCTCCTGCCAAGGGTACCGTTGGTCTCCGCCTCTTTCAATGCCGCAATCGCTTGATCCTGTAGATCTTGGATAACATCACGGCGTTGGAGCGCAGCGGACTCGACTACGCTGGCCAACGCCAGGACAGCGGTAGGGAAACCAAGGAAACGCATCTTGTAGGCGAGCGTGAAACAAGAGTTTTGGCTGCTGAAAAAGAAAACATCTGCGTAAAACTGCGTACATCACGTCTAATATGGGCTTTACGGATTTGGGCCGTAGGCTGACTGGCATGTGCATGCACTGACATGGATCGGCCAGCTATATCCGCACCCAAGGCCGTCCATGAGCGATTACTGTTGGTTCTATGTCTAGAAATAGCTGGTGATGAGCCCGATTCATGTCCTGGACGCGGCCCATGTGAAGCCCATACCCACCTAAGAGGGTGGGCATGACTCGTGTGATACCGAGGTCTTGGACTGTCGATCGAAGTAGGCACTTGAACACCACTATTCTAGTGTAGAGTACAGAGTGTGAGGTAGATTGTATGATGATGAGGTGATTGCTAAGGCGTGCGTCGCTCATTGCCTTGCCTGTCGACAATTTGCAAATACGTCTATCGCAATTCTAGAATTCATTTGTGCGAATAGGCCGTATGCAGGATATCTTGATCCATGTGGGCTCGTAGGATTGCCAAGCATCTGTCAAGCCGCCTTCGATATACCCGCGCAGATGGCACACATGAGGGGCCAAATAGTGGTTCGCATTCGCGAAACGGAGAACGGGTAAGATCATCCATGGAACTGCGCCATGCCGAACCCGCATTGCAACAAAGCCCTTCTCTTTGCCTCAAGTGGCGTTTTGCAAAAGCTGAGGGCAGGAAAAGTTGGAGCAAATCATACTTGTTCGGTACTGTGGGTTGGTGGAAGATTGTCAGGGGAAGTGCAAACCGTGCCGCGAAGGAAGGGCGGGACAACGGGGGCCGGGACGATTACTTTGTTGTGGTTGGTGAGTCTGCAGGGACCGCAGCTATTAATTAAACACGTCTCAAAGTATTCCAACACCCGCCGGGTAATCCCACAATACACAGCCATTGTATTGCTGCATTGTCCGTCCGCACCAACTACGCCACGCTCATGTACTTACCTATGGAAGTTAAAGTCTGGCTTGTACTACTATCAACAACCCCCCTTCTGATTCTCCAATTTTCCGCAACTGTCTTCTTCAATTTTCTAAAAGAATTAGGATATCGAAGAGCCTGGAACTTCTCCGCACAGAACACGGAAGACCTTGGCGGATCCAGGAGGATTGCAGTGTTGACAATTTACACGACTTGGTGTTCACGAGCACACCCAATAGTAGCAGCTCTGTTACGGCCATGACAGCGGACCGCTTGGATGGCCAAGATGCCTAGAAGGACAAACATGGACGAGTTCCACATCGCGCAACTATGTCCGATAGCACATATACCTAATGTAGCAGCTGCTGTGATGCATGGTGGGAAGAACTGTCTGATCCCAAAGTAATGCAAGAGCGTCATGAGCGCGCCGTGAAACGTTTGGGGAACCGAGTTCCTGTCTGCCAGTGCCAGAGAAGAGGATATCGCATTTTCATTCTTTTAATGTTCGATATTCCTATCTTTTGTTGTTCAGTTCTCGCCCCACTGGTTTGCGTTCGTCTGCGACGATCATGCCCTCGACTTCTGTGGGCCCTCCTGTGGACCCCAAATGGGCGGCCGAGAACAACCTCCCTCGCCTTCTCGCATTGACGGGCATTTTCCATATCGCCGCGTTGACTAGTGTTTGCCTCCGAATATTTGTCCGTGTGGGTTTACTGCGGTCGCTGGGAAAAGACGACATTGCGATTGTGCTCGCTGCTGTGCGTACTCAGGCTTTACTCTTGGGTTGAGCGTTCCTAACAGATACCAGCTTGGGGCTCTAGGTGGATGGATTTGCTTCATTCTTCAGGGCAACCATGGCTTTGGACGACATACTATGACGGTTTCCAAGGAAGATATGCAGGAGTTCACTCATATAGGCTTCTTTGGCAGTATCATTTCTGCCATTGGTGCCCTTGGGTTGTTAAAGATTTCCATCGCTCTCTTCCTGCTCAGACTGAAAAACAACAATATATGGAAATGGTATTCGCGCTGTCTGTGGGCACTGATAGGTAAGAATAGCGCTTGAGAACCTAAGTCATGGCCCTAATATCCTCGAACAGCTTTGGTAACAATCTACACGATCGGCGCATGGCTCAGCTTCTTCCTGTATTGTAAACCCATGGAAGCAATGTGGACCAAGAAAGGTGTTTGTTATAGCCAGAAGATGTTTGTCGCCTTCGCACTGACGAACACGGGTAAGCGCACAACAACCAGTGCGAGGTCTCTACTGACAAGCGATAGCTTTGAACATCTTTACTGATGTCTGCTTTGCAACTCTGCCAATTCCGATCATCTGGAGTTTGCAAATGTCCCGGACTACGCGTATCAACTTGATCGGTGTTCTCAGCCTCGGATACATGTAAGCAGTCATCAGAGGCTCAAAGGCCACCCGCCACTAACAATCCGACAGTGCCGTTGCACTAGGAATAGTAAAGGCCAGTTATCAGGTCAAACGAGACCCAGACAGGACATTGTAAGTTCCACCCAACCCACCCTCTCCAATCCCCACTAACATCCCTCACAGCAACCAGCACCTAAACGTCTTCGGCTTGTAAGTGTCCCCCTCCTCCCCAAACACACACACCAAACGAACCCCTTCCACCAAAAACCCACCAACTAACCCGCTATTCCCCCTCCAGCCTCCAACTCAACGTCGGCATAATCGCCGCCTGCATCCCCACCCTAAAACCCCTCCTCCGCAGTACCCCCTCCTCCCGTACCCCACGCCGCAGCAACTACAACGACATCGAGCATGCCGAAACAATCGGTAGCGGCCGGCAGCACAAACCCCGCGCTAGCTTCCTCAACACCACAAAGACCTCTCCCACAACAACAAACACACTAACCATAGACGAAACGTTCGAAATGGCGAACCGTGGGAGCCTCCGCGAGAAGTTGGCAGGCGGGCCGAATCATCAGAATGTCGTGTATAGTGATAGGAATGGGGTTCATACGAGTAGTCAGGAAAGAATTTTGCATGCCGAGGGCGGAGCGGAGGATGCGAGCAAGATTCTTCGTACGACAGAGGTGGTGATTGATAGTGTGGAGAGAGTCAGGAGGAAGCGTTGAGATAGCAATGTGTAGATTTGTAAATTTGTGGAAGATGTAGGTAAGAAAAGCCTTCTGATTTGCATATTTTGATACCCACTGTTTTGTTTCTATTATGTAGGGTTTGTAACTTGGTAATCCTTTGGAGGGGAAACATATAGGTTTTATATGATGAGAATGTGCCTAGAGAACCAACCGTGCCGCATGCGTTATTTGGCTCTCGTCGAGTAGTCGGCACGCTAAGGTACCTACTTCCATGTCTGACCTAAGCCTCCCGACCCGTGTCGTACGAGGAACACCAAGTCGGACCTTGCACACTTATCGTATTTGCAGTGATTTACTTAATATCTCTACTAAGATAAAGTCCATGTTCGAATATTTTCAACATAACTAGTCTCTACAGCCGAAACACCAACACTTTCTTTTACTCGACCACTTTCCCGTAACCAAATCCCCTTACTCCGTTACTCACCCATACACCCTCGCCCACCTCAACAGTTTCAATACTAACAGGTTCTTCCATACAGTACCCACTTCCAAGTGCCCATCTCCTACTCGTACCCCTCTGGCCTCCAGCACCGACTTTGGCACTCCTCGTTGAGTGGCCCCATCGGCCCGCAAATGGTTTCCTCAGCTCTCCTTCATCGGCCCCGTCATCTTTCAGCGTCTTACTAGTGAACTCGCCGGATGGCACACCAACAGGAGGAGTTACCCAGCGGCCACCACGGAAAAGGTAAAGTGAGGTGAGAGTGCCTTCGGTCAGCTCGTTGACTTCGTTGTAGAGCATGACTTCACGGTAAGCGGGACCTGCGGGATTCTCAGGCAAGGCACGCTCGCGGCTTTGGTCGTACATTTCTCGCTTTGTCGTTTTCAAAAGGGTAAAAGGTGATGATGGGGTGGGTGCAGTGTCTAGCCTGATTGTCCATTCTGGTGGAGGTGGGGGTGTCGATGTTGGTGCTGGAAGTGAATCGTCGGGTCCAAGGGTCAGGGCGCCTCCTGTCAATGGAGACGCTTTGAAGGCTGCTGCCGAGGCGTGTTGCACTTTTGCATTTGGTGAGTCTAGCGATGGAGGGTAGAGAGTAGAAAGTGGCACGGCTGGCACGTCTGTGAACTCGACTGTAAGATTTGCTGCCTTGTCAAACAACAATCGCAGCTGGGGAACGTCAATATCCTTTCGCATGTGACGTATTAATATCATACCTTCATCGCTCGGTTCTTTCCAGTCTTTTCTATCTCGGCCTTGGTTCTCTTCAACAACTCTTCATGCAGAGCTTTGCCATCCTCAAGCCGGTTTTGCACTTCATCAAAATCAAAATGCTGTGCTGCTTCTACCATGCGGTCCCGATGGTATGCAAGCATATAGAATGGCGATGGGGCGACAAAGTTTAGAATCGAGCGCGAGTTCTCCTCGGACTTGAGAAGTAGCGGATCATAACGCAGTGATGTGAAGAGTTGGAATTCGTTTTCAAATGCCATTTTGAGATGAAGATTTGTTACAGGGAACAGTTACTACAACACAGCGGGAATGCTCTATGACTGTTGCGAGGACGCGGAATGTCGGAGATGCGTTGTACACTATTAAAGGTGGGTCTGAAAGTCCACCGTCCACCGTCCAATCACCAGTGGGCGACAACTCGCTAGCCAGCGTCGGAATAAATTCCTACAGCGGTCCAGTACACCTTCAAGTTACACTCCAGTGCACAGCGATACCTAATTCTGTACCGTAGAGACGAATTATTTGATGCTCTCGAGCTCTATCGATCGAACGAAGGGCGTAATCAAGCTCATCATATCGTCATACTTATCGGGTCCACCGGTGCCGATTCTTAGACCAAGCAATAGCCAATCTCTTGGTCGGCTCTCCGGCTCTTCGAAGGGGAACACAATGTGATAGGAAGGATACAAACTGGGATAGAGAGCGGTGGTCCAGGTAATTGAAGCCTGCGCTTCGGCAAGTGTGTTCAACTGAGCACTACTAGCAAGGCGCGGCCGTTGCAAGCGCAAAAGTGGATATACTCGGCACGCTCAGTGATACAGCTGTCGTACCGTTAAACAACCAGCAGCTCGTTGCATGAGCAATGCGATGTCTAGGATTGTATGAGGTGCTCTAATTTGGTGCTTTAGTTCGACCTATGAGGGTAGTGAGGGGTTTTGGGTTGCTCGTGTTCGCAGGGAAAAAGTATTAGCAGAGCTGTGGAAGTGGCAACGCATAGGAAGACCATACGTATTCTAAGCCTATGTCACTACGCTACAGCATTGTTCTCTTCAGTTATATCTACGAATCGTCGCCCCTAGCGCAAGGCCATGGCCAGAGCAGGTCGGTCACCTTCCCTGCTAGCGTCTATGGGGTGTTTATGCAGGTCATTTAGATTCAGGTAAGTATGTTGGCCTGACTGCGTCACAGTCCGAGCTGTGCAACTATCCACACCCCACTTGTGACTCCAGCCTGATCCATTCCCCCCTCAATCAATTAAGAACACACAGCACCAGCGTAGCCTAATCTCTTTCTTCAGGAAATTCTTTGGCATGTCATTACCTCACTTGCATGCTCATGGTGCTCGCTAACTGGATAGCTAGGTGCGAACCTGATCAGGCAACCGAGTTTGGCGTGCGTGACTCTGAATATGCCTTCGCCTTCTGCCCACCTATCATCTTATTATTGAAGGGGCGGCGCCGTATTTAGAGAATATGGTACGATTCGCTTATGAACCCCTTCCTAGCCGAGCAATTAGGTTGATCAAGTTTCTACCTGGTTCGAGCCCAATATGCCAGATGATCATAGTCGAGGTTGAGAAAGCCCCGCCATATGTAGCTCTTTCGTACACTTGGGGATCCAACCAACTATCAAGAGTGATCCTCGTGAATGGAAATGAGGTTTCTATCACTCGGAGCCTGGCTGAGGCTATTGATGCCATTTTTATCTTTGCAAGAGAACGAAGCATGATGTTCTGGGCAGATTCAATATGCATTAACCAGGCAGACTATTATGAGCGCGGCCGACAAGTCCGACTCATGAGTTCAATATATCGTTCGGCGGAGATTGTTGCAGTTTGGCTTGGCCCAGCCGCACATGAAAGCGATCTCGCGTTCATTAAAATGAAGGAATGGAAGGCGAGCTTCGACAGACTAAAAGAACAGTTCAATGGCTCCGAGGAGTTAGCAGTCACAAGCATCTCTGCGAATGACGATTTCTATTTTGGTCCGCATGGCTCGGAACAACAGAAGGCACTGGAGGCATTACGCATGCTATGTCGTCGACCTTGGTGGGGAAGAGCATGGATTGTACAAGAGGGAACTATTGCCAACCCTGCTCGCACGGTATTATTTTGCGGAAGCCGTAGCATTGACTGGACCTATTTACGAGCAGCCCTTCAGATCCACCATCACATCACACACTATCAAAGTTTTGGCATGAGTACTGATTTCAGCGATGCCATGGCCACCCGTCTTGATAGCTTTCGACGAGATAGGGAAAATGGAGTTAATATTCGATTATTGCAAGTCCTTGGACTTATTCGAGCATACGAGTGCAAAGATCCTCGCGACAAGCTGTATGCCGCTCTAGGAATGGCCATGGACGTGAATGAGGATGATATCATTCCAGATTATACAAAGCCACTTTCAGCAGTCTATGTTGATGTCGCCAAATTTTGCATCTCAAAATCAAACACCCATCGTCTAGATTTCCTAGGAGAGGTACTAAGATCAGCACCAGGAACTGTATTCGAATACCAACATGAGAGATTACTACCATCCTGGACACCGGATTGGACTTTCCGCGCATCCTTTCATCCTCTTGAAAAGGTGTTAGACCCGTATAAGTATGGAGCAAGTGGTTATGCCTATAACGCTAGCAAGGGGTCTAATGGACACTGCTACATCGATGAGGCACATCTATATGTCCAGGGATCAGTGCTTGATCATATAATTCGAGTATCAAGTATATGCCAGTGGAATCTAGCTGCAGGAGGCATTCAAGCTGAGCGATCATGGATACCAGAAGACCCGAGCGAGCATTATTTCACTGGAGAGACAGTAATGCAAGCTTTCAATCACACTATAGTAGCCGATATAGGACGACGAAACCTCGAAAACGATTCTGAGCTTTCACGAGGATTTGCCTTCAATTGGGAATTAGCCAATCGGGATAGTAACAACATGTCTGCTGAAGATCGCCAAATGCAAAGCTGGATGCTTGCTGATGCAAAAATAACGACATTTGGGAGAAGAGTGTTTGAAACGAGTCGGGGATTTATCGGATTGGGACCAGCAGCTGCCCAAGTAAATGACCAAGTTTGCCTTCTCCTAGGTGGACAAGTTCTCTACGTGTTGAGAATTTGTGAGGATAATCACCCCGAGTTTGTTGGTGAGTGTTATGTGCACGGTATGATGGACGGTCAAGCTTGCGAGGACGAATTATTCGCAATTAGGGACATAGTACTCGTGTGACCGAGGGGTAGAAATACCATTTACACTAGTAGATTATATTAAAAGACAATCTTCCCTATCCATTGTAGGCACACCTTCTGTCTTCGTGTAAATTTTGGTTTTTGATTTCAAGAGTAATCACAGACATACGAGAACAAACGTGTTGCGATTGAACTGAAGGCAAAACTATTGTTAGTAAATTAAAACTTCTTGAGATTCATGAACTGAGTTATGTAGTCTGATTTTGGAAGTGCGACCAGGTAGGTTGGGTATCAAAGGGCACTTGCAGATGTTTTAGACTTGACGCAGACATTCAAGAGACCCGCGAGGATCTGCGTGAACTTCCAGCGCTACTAGACCTATGAAGAACTGGCGGGGAATTTTCTGTGCAAACCATCAGTGACCATGTTGACTTGCCACGAGAAACAACAAAGTTGTATCTAAATTATAGGCCGTGTCTATTGCCCTGATATAAAGATAAAATACTCAATATATATGTCCGTTTGTGCAAACTACATAGAAAAATGATCTGTGGCGGTGCGGACAACGGCTGGTCGGCAAAGGCTGATGACGTCCGCCTGGCGCTCGAGCCACACACCTCGCTCACGTCGTTGCACCAAAGCTTGCCTTAGCCAAATTTCTGCGACAACAGAACGGCCCAACACACACCAGCCCATCGCCATTGAGCTGCCATTTCTACCCCCGCTGGTACTGCATCTAATCAACGCAATTATCCGAGTACACCAGATATGGCGCCCGTAAATGCACCTGTGCCACAGGGCCCTGGCCCATTCCCCGTCCAGATTCCCGTCGACAGCAACAACTCGCTCTGGGACCGACTGTCAAATTGGGCCTCGGAAAACAAGGGGGTTGTATACACAATTGCTGGAATCACGCTGGTCGTGGGTGCTGGTGGCGTTGTATACTACTTCTCAAATGATTCAAAAGGCGACAGCGGAGCAGACACATCGGCCGCCAAGCGCAAGAGGCAACGCGAACGCAAGCGTGCAAAAGAGAGGGCTGAGAAGGAGTCGACCCCCGAAAAGGGCTCTGGTATGCGCTTCCATTGTTGCTTGTGGCGGAGCGTAAACTGATGCAACAACAGAGAAGAAGGCAACAGTAGCCGAGACCACCGAAGACCAGCTCCCCGATGTCGACGAGAACAGCGTCGCTGCACTTTCAGACGAGGTACGGCACAGAATATCGTACCGAGGCATCTAGACACACGGACTCCGTCATGTTCCTTTTGGCGTTCACCACCACCAGCGGTCAATGGATTTTCCTAGCTGCACAGGGCCATGGCGGGGTCAAGTTGTGCCAGCAACCCTCTCCAAACACTATCTTGTTGCCTCGAGAAAATAGGCTGACTTTTCACCAGGAGCGCAAAGAGTATGCCGCCAAGCTCAAGGCAGCAGGCAATAAGGCCTACGGCTCCAAAGACTACAACCGCGCCATCGACCTCTACGGAAAGGCCATTCTCTGTAAACAAGACCCCGTCTTCTACTCCAACCGCGCCGCCTGCTACAATGCCATGTCCGAGTGGGAAAAGGTCATTGATGACACCACTGCCGCTATCAACCTCGACAACGAATATGTCAAGGCCTTGAACCGGAGAGCCAATGCATACGAACAAGTCGAGCGCAACAGCGAAGCCCTTCTGGACTACACTGCCAGCTGCATCATCGATGGGTTCCGCAACGAGAACAGTGCACAGAGTGTTGAGCGTTTACTGAAGAAGGTTGCTGAAGCAAAGGGCAAGGCTATCCTAGCCGCAAAGGAGAAGAAACTGCCCAGCCCAACTTTCGTCACAAACTATCTGCAGAGCTTCCGGCCAAAGCCAACCCCAGAAGGCCTCGAGGATGACGCTGAACTTGACGAGGAGAGTGGCAAGAGCCAATTGCGCAAGGGTCTCAAGGCTATGGCTACTAAGACTGGCGATGGATACACTGAGGCTGCTGCCGCCTTCGACCGCGCCCTCGAACTCGGTGATCTCGGAGAACACGAGGCGTTTGCGTACAACATGCGCGGAACCTTCAGTTACCTCAAAGGTGACAACGAAGATGCGCTCAAGGACATGGACAAGAGCATTGAGCTCCAGCCCACACTAACCCAGAGTTTTATCAAGCGCGCCAGCATGCACCTCGAACTTGCCAACCCAGAGGCTGCCGAAGCCGACTTTGCCGCTGCGCTCGAGCAAAACGCAAACGACCCAGATATTTTCTACCACCGCGCACAACTGCATTTTATCAAGTCCGAGTTTGGTGAGGCCGCTAAGGACTACCAAAAGTCGATTGACTTGGACAAAGACTTCATCTTCTCGCACATTCAACTCGGTGTTACACAGTACAAGATGGGCAGCATCGCCTCGTCAATGGCTACTTTCCGTCGCTGCATGAAGAACTTTTCTCAGGTGCCCGATGTGTACAACTACTACGGTGAACTACTTCTTGACCAGCAAAAGTACCAAGAAGCTATTGAGAAGTTTGATACTGCCGTCGAGATGGAGAAGACTACCAAACCCCTTGGTATGAACGTCTTGCCCTTGATCAACAAGGCTCTTGCACTTTTCCAATGGAAGAACGACTTCGATGAAGCCGAGAAGCTATGCGAGAAGGCGCTCATTATCGATCCGGAGTGCGACATTGCCGTTGCTACCATGGCGCAGCTGTTGTTGCAGCAAGGGAAGGTCACAGAGGCGCTCAAGTACTTTGAGCGTGCTGCAGAGCTGTCAAGGACAGAAGGCGAGATTGTCAACGCGCTAAGTTATGCCGAAGCGACAAGGACTCAACTCGAGGTAAGCTGCTCCCGTTCATTGCTTTTCAAGCATCTCTGTTTCGACCAATAAGTGCTAACATGGGTGAATAGGTTCAAGAAAAGTATCCCAAGCTCGCCTCTAGATTGGGCGCTATGGGTGCTGCTGCTGGAGGATTTGGCATGCGATAAAAAAGAACGGTCAATTTTGTCGCTCCGTAATCAACTTGATCGCTTCTTCGCCCGCCCAGTCAGTTCAGCAACAGAAGAAGAAGAAAAAAAGACAGTAACCCCAGTCTTCAGTCTTGTTTCACAAATATTCTCACCTCTTTGTTCATACCGTGTATTTAGTATAGTCTGGTTGAGGTAAAGGAAAGGACCTCTGTTGGATGGGCAAAGTATGATATCCTGGACTGTTGGTAAACATGTATGGTGTACGTACGTCTGTGTGTGTCTGTGTGTGGTGTGCATCCCTGTTATGAGTTTATGTGCTTTGTCGGCATGACTTGCAAAGTATGAGTGAAAGAAGCGTTCGAGACAAAAAGCTTGGATACTATTAATACGACAATCTCCTACTCTCTAGAATGCACTTGAATGACTTGTAGTTAATGAGTAAATTATTTCATTTGGAATTTGAGGTATTTTCAAGTCACTGTAAGTGGTAAGAATAGTGCAATGATATGCATTTAGACCATAAAGAGGTCGAATTCTTTGCAAGTGGGCAAAATCCCAAATCTAGGTGTGCATCTATCCATCCTTGCCCACTTTCTATACATACATACTTTCTGTCTCTCTTTCTCTCTTTCTCGATCGCACATAAGCAAACAATTACTCTCCGCTCAATTGTAAGATAAGAGTGCTAGCAACGTCGAGAAAGGGAAATGGACTCGTCACAATCTTCTCGCCTTCCTGACGTCCCGCACCCACAAGCTCCGTCCTTTCTCGAAGAATCTCGGTCCCCCCTTCATTCAGCTTCTTGGCCAAGTCTTCGGGAAGCGGCTCGTTTTCGTCCAGTCGGCGCCACACACCCTGCTCGTCATCCCAGGCGTCCTGGTGATGCGGTGGGGGTTGGTGCGAGCCCGAAAGCGGAATGGATGCCTTGATCTCACGCACAAGATTTGTGACAAGGCGCTCGTAGCCTGCGCATTTGAAGTCGACGACAAAAAAGTCGCGGTCGATGCTGTACAGTTGGATGGACATGTAGATGTATACTGCTTCATCAGGGTTCCCATGGTCCTCACTAACCGACCCTGCGCGCTCTGACGCGGTCATGCCTTCGACACCGTGGCCGACGCTCGATGTGCTGGTATTAGTCGAGCTCCGTCTTCGTGCGCTAGAAGTATCGTTGGCGAGATCGACGCGTGAAGAGTGCGTCGAGGAGGGATGCGCAACGCCCGGCGGGAACATGCCCTCTTTTAAGAAGCGTGCATGGATAACCCAGGGATCTTCGGGCACGTGGTAGCCCCAGTCATTTGTATGGTTATAGTGCTTCTTCTGTCTACCTCTTGCTTCTTGTTCGCTTGTACCATTGTTGCGCACACTGAGCGGCTCGCGACGTGGCGAGCCCTTCCGCGAGCCCTGGCCTTCGTCTGATGAATGTGACGAGATAGAGTCTTGTGAGTGATTCCTGGATTTAGATTTGCGCTCTTCTGGGGCTTGAGAGGTGCTCCGGCTGCGAGACCCGCTACGACCACCGGCTCTGCGTATTTTTGGTACTTCCCAGTCGGCGCCCATGGCCTTTAATGCCTTGAATATAGCAAGCATAGCCTCTGCAGGCTGGTTTCTTGATCGAATACCGAATTGCCACTTGGTTGCGCGTGGCTTCTTGGTGGGCAGGCTAGTCATCGGCTCCGGCTTTGTTCTACCTGCTTCTGGCATTGTACGGAAATTTGGTTTTAGTCTTCGAGCCGATATTTGTCGTTGTTCCTCCGTCTGTTCGGGTGTCGGTGGGAGAGCCTCGCTTTCCGAAATCTTGTTGGTGGGCCTTGGATGGCCCTTCATATAAGCCTTGTGGTATTCTGTAAGACTACTCGGGAGAATTGCTATGGTGCTGACCGGGCTGCGAATGCTTGCAAGCTGACTACTAGCATTGGATCCTTGGCGTGCCCTTTCATGATCCGAAGGCGCTGGGGGAATGAATTGCGGACGGGATACAGCATTCAGTGATTGTGGTCTAAACTTTTCCATATAATTGTCGTGCGCAGGCGGCGATTGGTGATTCCACACCGGAATACCATCCTGGTTGGTTAACAAAGCTATAATAAAAAGTCAGCTATAGACCATACTATACGAGCAGTCATGCTTACGATTCTCCCGCATCATCTCATTCTCTCGGACAATGAGGTAAGCATCTTTAATGGCACTCGGCTCATCGCGTGCCAAGGCGTCTTGCACGTCATGCTTCGCATAACCCATTGTCTTTCCAAGCTTCGTCACTACGTTTTCATGCAGCGCCTGCACACGAGGGGCGTCGGCCAATGGCGCAAGAGCTTTGGGATCGATGGCCTTGTTGGGATCAGCGCCGCTGTCAAAGAACTCTTGTGCGGGCGGTTCGAGGTATGCTGGCAGGTCTGTCGTAAACCAGGGATCTTGTCGAAGCTCGGGAATGGTGATGCGGTGTACGGGGTTGACCATGAGCATTTTTCTGATCAGAGAGGTGGCGCCTGGTGAGAGATAGCTGGGTGTGCTGTACTGGCCGGCGGCAATTTTCTTAAAGAGGGTCGGGATGTATTCGTCGTCAAAGGGTAGTCGGCCGACCAACAAGACATATAGTATGACACCACAGCTCCAGACGTCGACTTCGGGACCAGCGTACAATTTGCCGGAGATGACCTCGGGCGCAGCATAGTTGGGGCTACCACAACTTGTCTTGAGAAAGTTGCCGTCCGTCATGATGTTGCTCAGACCAAAGTCGGCAATTTTTACATTGCTATCGTGGTCGAGAAGGAGGTTCTCGGGCTTCAAATCTCGGTGGACAATCTTGTGTCGGTGGCAGTATTCGACGGCGCATACAATCTGCTGGAAGAACTTTCGGGCCTGTGCCTCTTGCAGTTTACCGTGGTTGACAATGTAGTCGAACAATTCACCGCCCGCGTATTCGAGGACCATGATGATCTCGGTCGGCGTTGTTATGACGGTATAGCTAGGGGAGCAAAAGTGAGCATGCATGGAAAATGAGGCAAGCGCGGCTACAGGCAAACGACGTACAGCTTGATGATATGCGGATGGCGCAGCAGCTGCAGATACTGAATCTCACGCTCGATCCTGCCTGCCATATCTCTGGTGACGAGCCTCTTGCGGTTGATGATCTTGAGGGCGACTTTTTGGCCGCTGACCTGGTGGGTGGCCAGCTTGACCTTGCCGAAGGAGCCCTCGCCCAGGGTGCGGACAATGGTATACTGGCCGAGACGCTGGTTCGCCTTTGTGTCCTTGCTCTTGGTTTCGTGCACCGCAGTTCCGAGCGCAGTAGGCGGCGGCGGGGCGGGGTCCTGGGCCTTTGTTGTGCTGGTTTGGGCGGCGCCCCGCCGCTGTGCGGGCATGGAGATGGAGAGCTCCTCCAGGTCCTCATTATCGATTGCGGCCGACATTGTATGGCGGGTGGTATGGTGGCGCCGGTCGTGCTTGGAAGCGTTGGCCAGAGGCTTTTGCGGGGATACGTAGGGCTGGAGGGCGGTTTGCGTCTGCGGGGACTAACTATACAGGTAACATCCGGTTAGCAGGTGTGCCGACGCAGGGCGGAAGCATGCGAAGAGGGAGCGCGTCCGTTGAGAGAGGCAGAGAGATGAAGAGGACGAGAGCTTGCTGGCGGCGCGTGGGAGTGTGCAGACGCACAGGTACAAGGCTCGAGTTGCAGTATTGCGCGCAGTGCAGTAAGAGAGCGGGCAGAGTCAAGCAACTTACGTCAGGGCCGAGCGGATGTTCTGGTGATGTGCGCTTGCTGCTACCGACCCGACGCTGCGACAAACATGACCATGTAGGGTTGGTGAAGGGTGAAGACGTCTGTATCTAACTACTGATTGTGCGGCTTTTTCCCCAAACGCACGTGTGCAGCACCCGGTCGTCGTCGTCGATGAGGTAGTGGGGATGGTGCGGAGTGCAGATTACCTGGGATGGTGGGCACCGGGCAGGATTAGGATCAGGATCAGGATCAGGGTCAGGATCGGGATCGGGATCTGGGATGCAGCCAGAGAGGAGACGAGGTGGAGAAGAAAAGGAAATACAAAGGGACAGAACAAGAGCAACAAAGTATGGGGAAGTGGGCTGGGGCGCAGAATGACGATGCTCAGAACAGACATGGTCGAAACGCCCATCACTCAACGCTTTACCGAGCCTGTCCGTCGGCCATTCATTCACCTGCCACCCCGATGCGGTACATACATACAAGATATGTACTAAGACGGCATTCCTCACTTTCGCGTCGCGAACAGGCCGCATGGCATTGTGTGCTTGCCTCTAGCCTCTAGCGTACCATGCTGTCAGCTCCAGCATGTTGACTTGCATAACTATTAGACATGGAATGCCGGCTCCACGGCCTCACTTGAAGCAGAACAGGCGTCCCAGGCCCCGCTGCTGCGCTTCACGTCGCGCCGCACCGTCCACATACGCCGCCTCTCCTTCGCTTGTCGAGCTTGCGCTGCTCACCTGCTTACCCTTGGCGCTGCCAAACACCCTCAGCAACACCACCATGCTACCTGCGCTGACAATGCTGCCACACAAGATGCCAATCATGACCAGGTTGCTCTTGCGATACTTGTGTGGCCCCGCCTGGGCATCTGCAGGCCATCCCGAATACAGCGCGTAGGTCGTCAAGATGCTGCCTAGGTTACCCAGTCCAGACACCAGGGCGCTGGCTGCAGCCACTCCCACCTCTCCATGCCGCGGCTGGAAGATCTCGTTGGACCATGCCATGCAGATGGGCACGGTCGGCCCAAGCCCAAACCCAATGAGCAGAACCCCGCCATATCGCGACCACCCTTTTGCAAACGTTGCCACCAGTAGTCCGGTGATCTGGACGAGAACTGCAGCGCTGAAGAATGCAGGCCGGTGATGGTGGAAGCGATCCGAGATTGGGGTAACCAGTAAGATAGCAATCAGGTCCATCTATACGTACACGGGTCAGCTCACTTTTCTTGCCAAGACTGCAATCTACTCACAATCCAGATGGGTGCGGAAAGCAGACTGAGCTGGATGCTCGTCAGGCTTGGGTTGATGCCCCGGATGATGACAGTCGCATATGCCTGCGTTCCGTTGCCGACACCAACCACACCAAAGTACATGGCGACCAATGGGTAGATCCTCCAGTCGATGATGACGTTCCACAGGTCTTTCATGTTCCACAGCTTACGACTGTAGACACGTGTGAGATCCTCGTAGTGAACACGCGCGTCTTCGCCTTCCAGAGCCGGTTTGCTTTGAGGAAGCCACTTCATCCACCCTGTTCGCTGGCGGACTTGACCAGGAGGCAGTGGCCTGTCTGGAAGCCACCACAGTAGAGACACGCCGACAATGAACCCAACGATGCCATAGAGGAGGAACATCCACTGAAACCCAACAAGCCCGCCGAGACCATCCATCTTTTGGAACCCAGCCGAGACCAAGCCTACAACAGCTGCAGACATCTGGGAAGCTGTGAAATAACGTCCAATCCGCTTTCCAGTTCGGGACGGAGGGTAGAACAGAGTCAGGTAGTACGACATGCCTGGCCACATGCCTGCAATGACAATTCCAAGCAACAACCTAAGTAGACTGCACGTAGTCAGCGACGAGACAGTCCGCCAGTACCAAATGGACGCTTACTAAAGGTTCCATGCAGCATTCATAGCAGTCAAGCACATGCCAATGATACCAACACAAGTGACGATGCGGCTCATCCAAGCGTGGGGGCTGACCCTCGACATGATGAGATTCGAAGGCAAATCGAAAATAACATAGCAGACGTAGAATAGCGCCAGACCCGTAGAGACCTGTTTAGGCGTGATGTCGAGCACAGATCCGAGGTCATGACCCTCTGCCAGGTTCATGGTCTGAGCAAGTCCAATATTTGAGCGAATCGCCGAGCACATGAAGTAGAGAACCCAGAACGCTGGGAGTATCCTGCGATCAAGCTTGCTAAATTTGAGATAAGTATGCGTTACATGTAGCTTGTATGGTATTTGTAAGAAGAAGAAAAAAAAAGATACTTACGCATATACCCTCTCGATTGCATCGAGGTCAATTGCCCCGGCACCGACTTCGACATCGCGATGCAATTCCGCCTGCTTAGATGCCTGTACATTTGTAGCATTTTCCCCACGTGTTACCCCGTCCACATCATCCTCGGCGGCCATTTTCGCAAAAAAAAGGACAGCAGCAGTAGGGAGAAAAGAAAGACAGAGTCGAAAGGACAAGAAAAAAAAGCAATTGAATATGTAATGCACCTACCCAAACTTACTTAAGCCGATGCCGTTCGGCTTAACCTCTACCTACGAGCGCATTATGCTATTCGTCGAGGCAAACAATTTGCACGGCTAGTGGGGGTGGCGCTAGGCGTGGTTGGGGGAACGACTCACCGCGCGCGGTACAAAGTTGCTGCATCTGGGCCGTTCCCGAGTTCAGTACCCAGACTTGGCTACGGGTGATGATTACGCCCCAAAGGGTGGAATTCAGAACTATAAAAACTTAATTTTTTTTTTGAAAACTTACTATAAACCTAAGCGTTAAATGTAGACTAGTTAAATCTCTTAATTTAAAACTTCAAGGTCTCTATTTCAGCTCCACTCATCACCGTCCCCATCGTCTCCAAGCTCGCCCTTAAGCTCTCTTACCATGCGTTCCTCGCTCCCTATTGCCGGCCGTGGCAAATTATCTACACTCAGGATCAGATCCTCTGGCTCAAAAGCCCCTCGTACGATGTGCGTGCCGGGTGTGCTGGTAAACAACACCTTGATGGAAGCCATCACACTGGTATCAGCAACGAGGATAATCAAGCTGGCAAACACCCTCAATGCCTCAGCTTCGAACTGATCCCTTTCGAATAAAACTGCGCCATCGACAATGATGAACAGCGTTGTCTGGGGTGGTAATTGTCGCACCAGCGAGTGGAGTAGCTTGATAAGCACTTCAAGACCACCCTCTTGAAGGCTCACAAGATCAATGTGATTGTGTAAGGGTCTAGTGTCGAATTCAAATTGCCTTAACAACTGGTCGATTAGACTCAAAAGCATAGCACGCCCACCAGTACGAGCTCCAGGGTCGCTCTCGTCAACATGGCGTCCACAGAACCACAGTGCGGACATGAATCGGTCTTTAGTCCGTAGAGACTGCACCAGAGTCATGCAGAAAACAGATAGTGGCGAGACTTCAGCAATCTTCTTCGGTCGGTGCAAGTCCCAGTGAACCAAAAGCTTCGACGACGAGGCAGATACAATCCAGTTCTGGAAGAGCTGTGTGTGGATGATTTGCTCAGCTCTTGCTTTATCTTTTCCAGAAAGCTGCTCTTTCTTATCCATGACGAAAGCGATGTCAGCGAAGTCGAGGTCAAAAGTATCGATCATATTCCGGAGTGTGTCTTGGCTGATGTACCAACCCAGGGCCGGTGCTTGGGCTGACTGCGGCGGAGGAGCCCACATACTTTGCTGTATTGGCGATGTAGAGCGCAGTATCCCATTCTCGACCTTAAGATAAATGTTTTCCTGTCGGGCAACTTCCAGCTCGCGATCTTTCTGCTGCAGATGGTCTCTCAGTAGCTGCTCTATCTTGTTGTTTCCGGTGACCAAGATGTCGACCTTGTTGGTAAGCTGCTCAAGAACCCTTCTCGTCTCTTGAGAATACATGTGAAATTGGAAAATATGCGATTTCAGCGCTTGTTGAATGAGATCCCTGGCCTTCGTCTGGATCATGGTGAGGCTCTCGAGTAAGCTCTCCTCATAATCCCCACCACTGAGAAGGGCTTTCCCGCCTCGGAAGAACTCGTTGCTGATGAAGAAGCCTATGGCTCGTTCCACAGCCTCTAGAGTCGCGGCAATTAAATCAATGGATGCGTTCCGAATGTTCACATCGCCTTGGAACGTGCTGAGGAATACCTCTACGTCAGAAAAGATTGGAACGACCCCATCGAAGCCTGCAAGGACCTGGTTTCGCACAGTTGCAGCTGTCTTGACAGCGTCAAGTACTACTTCTACGGCGCCTACAACCGGAGTCGCGATTGGATCCTGAGGAACAAGTTTTGAAGCAATTTTTGTCGCTTCGGCTCCAGGAGTGATGTTATCGGCGACCTTTCTTCGTACCTTTCGAATCCAGCCCACTGGGCCCCCGCTCCTCTGGTATTCCGAGCGCGCCAATTCAAGCGTTTCATAGATAGTATCCCAGTTGGGTTTGTCTCTGATGTGGTACACGGTTTTCGATCGGCCCTTAGGCTCTTTCGTGGACTTGAATCTTATCATAGCATCTGGAAAGACCTCATTCCAGAACTTCATAGCATTCGTATCTGTCCATTCTGGCCTTTGCGGTAAACCGTTGCTGCCTGGCGGCGCGTTCGATGCTGGCGGTGTCGCGAGGCTGTTGTTGGTATTGGCCACCAAAGCCTGGGAAGCCGGCACATAATGCCTCGACATCTGATCGTACTTCACAGATCGAGAAGAAAATACCGGATGGTATTTGGAGAGTCGCCCATCAATGAAATCAATGGTCGGCGCTTGTTTCGTAAGTGCTGGTATTGGCAGTTTTGCCATGATGGCTCTGTTCCAAGGAGAAGAGGCTTTGTAGGACTGTCGATGGTTAAGGCAACCGCTCAGCTGCACAGCCGGGTTCAGGTCACGTCACTTCGTAACAGACTTGCGAAAATCTTGCTTGGTTGCTCAGATGGTTTGTATGGCATATTCTTCTCGTTAGCAACTGCCATCTCCGGTCGCTCCTGTGTGACAAGGCTGAGAATTCTTGTCGCACAACAGCATAGAATTGGGTAGAGGTGCATCTAGATTTACGCAAGCATTTCCGGCCCCCACAGCTGAGCGAGCGGGGCTCATCAGTGTTCATGCTGGTCTTAAGGATTTAAACCTCCTCCTGCATTCTTGATTTGAAAGGTGCGACATGCGCTTTTTCCTCACACCATCCATTGTCAATGCCTTCTCAGCTTGAGATATTACCGCGCAACTAGTCTGTTCAGGGTGCTAGTCCCTTCTAAGATCACTCCTCTTGTCTTTACTCAGCTGTGGTCTTGGTGCCCCGTCATTGCAGCGCACTTGCAGCAGCCGCGATCCGTCCACTTGTTTCGAGAGATTCCTATTTAAGGCTAGGACATGGCCGACGTTACCAACAATACTTTGAATCCGGATGAGAGCACAAAGCCAGCAACTGACTACATTGGCAAGCCTCATGCAGCAGCTGTAGATGATGAGGGCGAAAGGCCTACACCATCAGTGGGCATTGGGCTTTTCGATGAGCTCAACGATCTGAAAAAGAAGATCGCGGAGCTCGAGGCGCGTCAGGCCAAACCCTGCCTTGCAGGATCTGAGACAGCAGGAACCGATCCCAAAGTCATGGCTGATATGGAAAAATACAAGCGAATGGAAGCCTGCTTGTATAAGCATCGGAAAGAGTGGGAGCTTAACATAGGGCCAGGAAAGTGGTCATCCGCATTCGCATCCGCACGTGATCTGGATTTTGGTGCACAACATTGGGATGTGTTTTCCATGCGAATTGACGCAGAAAATTCGTACAAGCGGCCAGATGTCTTTGATTCTGACCACGATTGCGGCCCCAAGGGTACGGCTCATCCAGAGGAGGATGGAAAAGATTGTAAGGACGATTACGACATGAACATCGACTGGGGCAACCGCCGAGACAGAGTACGCAAGTATTTCGAATGGGAGTTGGAGCGCCTATTCTTGGCTGAAGAGCTGCAACTGAAAAAACAAGCCGAAATCAAGAGTGCCAAGGAGCAGAAGCGGCGAGAGCGTCGTATAATGGTACCTGATATGAATAGCGTGCTTGACGAGAATCAGAAGACGGATGGTACAGTGCAGGTTCTCACTGGTTCTGCCGCACCCAGGCTCAACCCTCTGGAGTGGTATCAGTTCAAGCATCTAGCGCGTATCAGAGAGCAGGATGCAAATGTTGTCGACATCCTCATTGGTGAACCTGTCATTGACGATGATGTGGGGGCAAACCAGTTCTGGTTTGGCTACTCTGGACGTCGATCAACCAGGGATATGGCCAAATCCACCGGCCAGAAGTCATTTGATCCCAAGGAACCCGGCAAAACACCACTTCCAGAGAGAATCAGGATACACTCTGATGCTCTTTTAAGGATCTTTGTTGAAATTCTTGGATCGGAAGGGAGATCGCTGGCTGACTCGGAAAGGGAGGCCGCTGTATTCATCAGGCCCTACAAGGCGCTCGCCTATCGAGAACACGCACTGCGAGACTGGTGTACGGCGCTAGAGAAGAAGCTAAGAAGGACGTCCACCAGCCAGCGGAATTCTACATATACCGAGGCCTCAGTCATCAACGCAGAACGGAGTGTTGAGATTGCTCCGGTAAAGGGGCAGCTTACCAATGACATGGTTACTGAGAGTAAATCTGAAGTATCCACCGACCCCTCAGCACTGGTAGTCACAGCCAGAGGACACGCAGAAAGCACTTTGAGAGTTGTTGAGCCTCTAGCTGACCAAACCGAAGAATCAGACGGCGAAGGCGAACGGGAAGAGAACGAAAGCGAAGGAAACGACCTAACAAAGTCATCGACAGCACTAGAGCATTTGAAATGTCTCCTTCAATTCCTAGATTCCAGCGTTGGAGCAAAACGAGACTACCTCAACGGACCTCTATGTCGAAAAGTTTTCTTCTCCGACCTCTGGTACCTGTTTCGTCCTGGCGTCGAGGTAATAAGTAGCGACGGAAAGCAGGCTTACAAAGTCATCAGCGTTACCAGTGAAAAGCACCGCATCGTCCCTTCCTGGCAGAAGTGGTGGAATCCTCCAGATAGTCGAGAGGATAAGGACCGGAAGAAGGCAGCCTTCAGTGTCAACTGCGTATACATAGATTTTGATGGGAAAAATATAGGTCCTGTAGAGAAATTTTTCGACTTCAAACGATTTGACGGCGAAAGGGAGGTCACTTCCTTAGAGATATATCCTCTTCGTTTCCACCCTGTCAGACGGTCCGAGTACAGCGATGCGGAGTGGAAAGAGCTAGAGCATTACCCTGCTCAGGAAAGGTACCGGCAGAAACTCATACTTCGAGGCACTAAGTTTCTTGACGTCGTTGGAGTTAAGCGTAGGTGACCCCGCTCTTACAAACCCCATTGCCCTCCTACACCTATAAGCCACTATGGGAGACCTCTGCGATCTCTCCCTTCTGGCTAAAACAACTTTATTTTAGTTATTTGGACATATACTGACCTTATGACCTCGCGTTAAGATATGTACTATGCTGGACCAACGCTGGAAGTGAAAGACGAAGTAGAGAGTCCAGTTGTTATCGATTTCGAAACAGCATTCACCATGAGAGACGATCATACGGTATTGAGAAATCAGGGGCAAAGCGTGTGGAAGCCGGAGCTCATCACCCTAATTGGTAGTGTCGAAGCCGAAGAAAGCATCGATATTGTCCCTGGCTCTTGCAGGGGTGACTGCTGTCAGAATGACTATGTGCACGACGACCAATATGTTGATCAAAAGCAGAGGTCCGAGTATATCAATAGCCTGCTGCCTAATTCAATCAGCCTAGACGAACAGCCACCGATTACTATCATGCCTCGTCCGCTAAAGGAACTGCAGACGGGCCCCGAGGGCAACGCAACATGTTCCGAAGACGAACTCGTCATCATGTCGTATCGTGTATTCGGCTTCGTTCTGCGGAGTCGAAAATGGGGTGAGCAAGCATCTCCAGTCTATCCAGAACGCATCAACAGTACATACTGACAATTCCATCCAGCTAAACTGGACCTGTCGCATCTGACCGAAGTTCATCCGCCGGAAGCACCGCCTATGACGGCCGCTACAGCGGGGAAGGGCACTTCGCACCAACAAAGGAAGGAACACGAGCCTTCACTAGTCTTTAATCGTCTCGTACTCGAAAAGGGGCATCGCTCCATGGTTGTATCACTCATTGCCCAACACTTTCGGGATAAGAAATCTATTACAGGTCAAAGAGAGGAGTTCGATCTCGTAAAAGGAAAAGGTAAAGTTGCCCATCGTCTCTAGAAGTACGGACTGGTCATAGACTGATTTCTACTGTAGGAAAAGGTCTGATCTTACTTTTGCATGGCGCCCCTGGAGTAGGGAAGACTTCCACTGCTGGTTTGTACTACCCGTCCACTTATATTGGTTGAAACTTTCAATGGCCAACATTGCGTAACAGAAGGGGTCGCAGAATTGTTCCAAAAGCCGTTATTTCAGATCACATGCGGTACGTGACAATATGCTCCAGCTCTGGACTCATTCATCGAACAGTAACTAACAATCATTGGCAACCTCAGGCGACCTTGGAACAACCGCAACAGAAGTCGAAACCGCCTTGGAGATGAACTTTTCGCTTGCTAATAAGTGGGATTGTATTCTTCTCCTCGATGAGGCCGATGTCTTCTTAGCAGAGAGGACAAAAGAAGACTTCAAGCGAAACGGACTCGTTGCTGGTCAGTCACCAACCTTTGTGCGCGTCTCAACTTCTTCATTTGCTTACTCTTATGAAAGTCTTCCTACGCCTCATGGAATATTACTCAGGTATCCTCTTTCTGACAACCAACCGCGTCGGCGACTTTGACGAAGCCTTCACCTCGCGTATCCATGTCAGTCTCTACTACCCTGAACTCAATATAGACAAGACCGTTCAGGTATTTAAAATCAACATGGAAATGATTCAGGCCCGATTCGATACCAAAAACCGCGTCATTAAGATTGATAGAGAGAATATCGCCGCCTTCGCAGCCAAATACTTCGCCACGTACCCAGATGCACGCTGGAACGGTCGCCAGATCCGCAACGCATGCCAGACAGCAGTGGCTCTGGCGGAATTCGAGGCCCAAAATAGAGGTCTGCAAGATACGGAGAATCCGGATACGGTTGTAAATCTGAGAGTTGAGCATTTCGAGGTTGTGAGAAATGCGTACCTTGAATTTACGAAGTATATGCACGATTTGCATGGCGCCAATTCTGCACGGAGGGCGAAGGAGGGGAAGTTACGAGCTATCTGGATTGATGAAAACGACCGCGTGGTGAGGACCCAGAACATGGGCGGTACAGGGTTGGATAAGAAGAACGCATTCTTGCTTGCTTCACAGAGCCAGCCAAGCTATCCACATGGACATTCACCTCAGCAGAGCTTCGAGAAGTCGTTTTTTGGGCAGCAACCAGGAGCTTACCCACAGCCGGGTTACCAGCAGCCACAACAACAGCAGCAATACTACCAGAACCCTAACCACAACCAAGGGTTCAACCCGCAGCAGCCGCAATACAAAATTCCTCCACAAGGACAGATGCAAGGACAGCCGTCCACTTTTAGCGAGAATTGGAACAACCAAGGCGCGGGGAATTCTGGTACTTTCTCTCCAGCCCCTCAGAACGGAGGACACTTAGCCGACTCTGTTCCACCGAGACAGCAAGTGACGCCTTCGCCGCAACCTCAACAAACACAACCAAATCCGCGATGGTTAGACGAAAACATCAAAAACATTTATGTAGCATCTGGTCAGCGGGTTGATGGACAAGCAACGGCTGGGACGGGTGGGGCCATCGGACAGGGATGGAATTGCCCCTGTGGAAATTCTAATCCTGTGCATTCAGGGTTTTGTTCAAACTGCGGGGGGAAAGCGCAACGACTATAAGGTTGGATTTTTGTTTCAAAAGGCTATAGAGGTTAAATTATAAATTCCACCCTCTAGGGCGTAATCGATACCCGTTCAAAATTGATAGTTTCAAGTAGTAGCAGTAGTTGTAGTCGCTATATCCTGTCGTTTGCGATGGATGACTGACTGTTGGCATGAGAACCATGGCTGAGATTCCTGATTCTTCATATGGCCTTGCTTTACCAAGTGCTATTGTTGGAACAAGTGAAGGAGTGGGATGTTGGAGCATAACGGGAGTGGGTGCCTAGGCCGCCTTCGTACACATGTGGGGACGGACAGGAACGGCCGCTCGCTCCTCATTGGCTGTTTTAGACCCACCCCGCTCATCCCTCCGAGTGCGAGTGCGAGTGTGTGCCTCTCCGCTTGTGCTTCGGACCTCGCTGTCCGTATGTGGCGCTGAGAGACATCTTCACTACTGTCTTCATTAGCTGGGTCGGCATTGAATAGACAGAGCATGTGTTACCTATATCAAGAACCTCTATGATCTCGGATAATGAACGCTATCGAAACTACATTTATGAATACCATACGCCACCGTGGTTGAGTATAAAGATCACGATTTCAGATGAACAGCTTAGCACATCATTTATCGCCAAGTATTCAGATATGGAAATGCATACTATGAGAATATGACAACAATTTCAGAAAGAAAGTCGCCACTAAGGAATTCCGCCAAGCTTGCTTCCGATAACTACCCATCTTTCAATAATACATACATAGAATACCCCTACGCTACAGTGACAGCTGCCATTCTTTCCCCACGATCGAGCTTGACTTTCCAACTTACGTATCAGCAAACCGAGACTGCATAGATGAAAAGCAGGAATTATGGACATCACTCACCAATAGTGGTAAAGAGCACAGGACGCTCAATGCAGCAGCTGCAAGGAAGAAGGCCCATATAGTGGTCATGGCACTGGCAATCTCTGGAGTCATCAGAGTCTTTTCCGTTCCAGATAACGCTTGGGAAGCCTTGCTGCTTGATTCCGCGATAAGGTTTCCAATCTCCTTTTCCGAGAAATCTGGAAGAGCTTTGCCGAATTTGTCGACGGCTACGTTGTGGAAAAGGCTACCACTGATAGCAAGAAATAGGATCATGCCAAGGTCTTGGGCTGAAATTTGGGGTAATATATCTTAGCTACGCCGGCTTTTCCTGCTCATTAGAAAGAATAGACACGTACGTCAGCGTACCTGAATACATGCCTGAACCCCCGATTCCAGCAACAACACGGCCGATGATCAGCGCTGTCATATTTGGAGTAACACCGCAAAGCGCGATGCCGGCTTCAAACAGGACAATGTTGAAGATGTATACCCACTTGATGTTGAAGACACCATAGATCTTACCCCAGAGCAGGATGAACATGGTTCCAAGGGCGAAGCCAGTGCCGATCCATGAGAGTAGCTCGAGGTGCCCGAAATCGTTGATGACGGCTGGTTTGATGTTGGCGACGATTGTGTTGTCAAGGGCGAAGAGGAGGGTTGTGGATAACATGGCAGCGTAAGCAGTAGCCCACTAATGAGCCATCTAATAGGTTAAACAATGCAAATCCACACCATCCGGGTACTCAAGCCATGTCAGACATACCCAGTTTATCCATGGTCAACTAGGTCACTTTGCAACAATCCGACACTTCAAATGCAACATCTCGCTTGTAGGATGTGTATTGTGTCTAATATTTAGCTGTTAAGATAAGATCAGCTATCCTTACACCTTGACCTGCTGCATATGCGCCATGCGGCCCGGCATATCAGCCTGCTAGCAGCGGTAGTACCCATGGAATCAGTTCCACGATACAGAAGATGGGATGATGATGCACTGGTTGCGGGTGTATCATGCGAGCGACTCGAGCTGTCATAGTTAGCCTCCTGCTGCCGTTTCGTCGCTGGCGCAAGGTTGATTGATTAGGCGCCCTGAGCACAGGTATTGTTTGAACCGCTGTCCTCTGTCACATTCTAGACGGGAATATGCTGCCCAAAATTCTGATGACAAGCATCCTAATCTTATGGACAACGGTGAGTGGGTCCGTCATTGAGATGTTGCGTCATGTCGTAGACTAAGAGCTCTTTTTTTTGAGTCTTGACACCAATGTCTTTAGCGACCAGATAGACTCTACCTATTCTACACTACGAATCTATGGAAATGTCTTTTATGGAAATGTAGCCGAGTCTTCAATGCTCTGTTAAATTCAACATTTCATCAACTCAGCTGTCTGCATCCTCAACCCGTTGCAAAGCTTGATCTTTTCTCATAATATTCACATATATTGCATTTGTTTTTCTACAAGAATGTTCGATCACATATATGGTATGGGGTTTTCAAAACTTTTAAGTATCCAAGAAAATATAGAGCTCCCTTAACAGACATGTAGCTAGTTATTGAAGACGACGAAATATGGGTCGCTCAACTATTTGTATTTCGTATTGCACGCCACGCCATACTTGTACGCCAATTCTATCTCTGCCCCAGCTCTAGCACGTAAATATAGAGCCCAGACGCCTTAATTTATGTTCTTGTTTTTGCTAAACACATCAGCGCATGAACTAACACGATATTCTTACTCCATCTCCTGTAGTATTGACAAGCATATATATCGAGCTATGTATACACTTTATGAGTAGATCAAGTCTGCTGCAAATACTTTCGGTTTTACGTACACTTGTGCTACGAAAGACTCCTCACGAAGTGGCATGACTCTCACCTGACGTACGATACACGATGAGGAAACTCACTGTATTGGGAAAACCCATGTTTGCCAGATTATTAACCACCGGCTGGGACCAGGGTTCCAACTTCTGTGCTAGCCTTTCCTTGTAATACATTGGAAACTTGCTGAAGATCAAAACAGACTACTACCTAAAAGTGCACCAAATATTTCCTAGAGCTCACTTATGAGCGCATTTCTCATGCACAAACACGACCCTGTCTAAAAAACACATCTGTTCACTTCACAGTAGGTATGAATATTGGCTTTACCCCCAACGGAAAAAACTGAAACTGTTTACATACATGTAAAATGCCATGCAGTTACCATTCTCATTCGTTTTGCTAATTTTCTTAGGGCTGATTCCAGCCGCTTGGCGGTTCATCCCGCAATATATGCAACGTGCTGACATTGCATACGCAACGACCGAAATAGAAACCCACAAATTGCTAGCATCGTATTGGAAGGTGGTGCTCAGTCTTTGATTGGCTAGTCATGTTGGTAGAGCAAGCGCATACTCAGCTTGACTCGTGATGCTAATATGCGATTGCTTTCATGCGGGGAACGTATATTTTTTGAGTGACATATAAACAGACGTTGGATGCGAACATGATACTTCTTGGTATCGAAGCAAGCAAACATGTCTTCCACGGTGCTGCAGGTTTGCTGTATCATTGCTACATATCTACAAGTTCAGGGACTGGCGCGTAAGAAGATCTCCACGATATGTGTTATGTTGAGGTTGCAACCATGACTTATCCCACATAGAGTCCATTCCAAGTCCTACATCGAGCTCAAATGCACCCTCGAATACTGTCGTCGCTCCTGCTCCCACGCACCCACCGATACCGCCTGCAAACACTCCCGCTCTGCCACCCGACTTCTCCGATATTCCAGCGAGTGTAATTAGTTGCTGGGATGCCCAGGCCAGCTATACCTCAGCCTCTTGGTTTCTCTATACCCAGCTTTTGAGCAGCGAGAACTACACCTGGAATGATTGGTCAACCACGTCTTATTCGTACTCTACATATCTCAATGAGCGATTCGACTGCAAAACTACCGCTTTACCGTCTCTAACGACGTTGTGCGATGGATTCCCTCGTGCGTCTACAAGCTCAACAAAATGCCAGACTGTTACCCAGACATACACCTTCACGATTACTGGTGAGGCTACATACTATACGCCACCATGGTCCACAGAACTCGATAAATTGCCCTCTCCAACCTGTACCGTCGCTAGTGACTACGGTGCATTGTGTACTAGGCTAAAGGACGCATATAAATGGCGTACATCGTTCCTGTCGCAGAATCCCTCCATCACAGGATCGATTGCAGGACCTGGATGCACAGTTCTCAACGATGGAACCGTACCGTCACAGCCCCCCTGCTATCTTGAAGGAGGAACATGGGAAGCGTTCTACTGGCCTACTACTGCAATTCCCTCAGGGCCGGCATTTTGCGACACCAATAGCACAAACGCTACTACTACGTCTGGCCAAGCTAGAACTGCCGTAGTTTCTGGCATAACCATGACTAGTCCAAGCGTGTACTATCTGCTACGCAACGCAATCCTCCAGACACTCACAGGCCGGGCCTCGCTGATCGGGAACACAAACACTGCCACTAAGACGGACATTTTCGCGCCATCAACAACCGCCTCGCTTCTGACAGTTGCACAGCGCGAGGCCGATATCGTGACCATATCACGTGTATGCGCGGGCTCCGGTCAACGCCGATACTGTACCTTCCACGGGTCTCCCGGTTTCTCCATCGCAGACCTTGCTACCGTGCGCGCATCCGAGTACTGCGGATATTGGGGCTGCGGCGCTAGTGAGACCATCTACCAGGACGAATATACGCCTACGCTCGGCATTCCTGTAAGTGAAGTCGCAGCGCAGAATGGGGTTTTCGGGGATTGTGCATGGACTACACCGGGTTTAAGAGTGCGAACTGCGGGGACGGCCGCGTATAATGGTGGTACGATGAAGGTGGAGAACTGGCACCCTATTACAGCAACATCGCGGGGTCCTAGTAACAGTATGGAGACGGGTGCATGATTCGTTGACTATGTATGTCTTGGATGGAGCGAGTGCAAGCGATGTGAAATAGAGTGCAGAAAGAGCACTAGTAACTTAGCATATGATCTGCCGCTACTAGTCCCCAAGCGATCGGACTTCCGAGATGCACTTCGTCATGGTTACTCATCCCATCTTTTCGTGATTCTCAAACTCCCAACCCGAGCTTTACTGTGTTGACGTGCAAAGCTTCCCCTCCAAGCTTCATCTTGTTGCATACCACAATGTGCCCAGTACTATACCAAATGCTCGCCAACACATTTGTGCGCTCGTCGCGCCGTGTTGTTCCTGCATCGCGAACACTGCGGCTTCGAGGCGCCCGACCCGCTTCGACATTAGCGGAGAACCCGCACATTGTAATGCTTGTTCAATTTTTTTTACATGATCTAGATACTAAAGCAGAATATAGTATGTTCACAAGGATCCATTTGATCCAAGCAAACAATTGCTATCACTTCTACCCACGGAACCCCCAACACCTCAACTCGCAATTGGCACTTGCACTGCTCTGCCGCCCACACCCCGCAATTTTACCGAAAACCCCCAGTTTCTGCCTATACTATACTCGGTGTTCGCGGCGCATGCGGCCCAGGATCCGTACGTTCAGTCGCAAGCAGCTGTTTACGCGTCGCCCGGTGGCTCCAATCTTTCGCGGCCCAACGATGGTGCAGGCGGCGCAAATCACCAGGGTGGCATGGGAGGAGGGGGACATGGAGGGTGGATACATGTTAGCGATTTGAGGAATCCGCCAGACTATGGGCGCATTGCCTGGCCTGAGGACATATTCGGGAGTGTAGAGGTGGATGCACATGGGAGGTTGAATGGAGGTGATGGAGCGTGGCAGAATAGCGGGACATATCGCATTGTGACAAGGGAGGGAATGTGAGTATCAATTAGCATGAGGAACGGCCGAGTGATTGTGGACTGACAATAGTGTAGATTGGGATTGACCGAGTTCATGCGAGGAAAGATGGTGGAAAAGCTGCTGGATCTCGAGAGACAGATTAAGCAAAATTCATGACGACCGCGCGACAGAAGTATATACCCAGGAGGAAACGAGAAATGAAAAAAGCCGATAATGATTCGTGTAATGTAAAATGCACTCTAGCCCATGGCCAGTCTATGGGTATCAAAACGAGACTCCGTTCACAGACGAGTCTTCCAACCACCGTCGTTGGTGCCATGCCAACACCCGCAATCTCAGCTCAACTCTCCCGCCTCCAGCTTTTCCAAGAATGCCTTCCCAAATCTCTGGGCCTGCTCATAGGCAATGGTGAATCCATCGTCGCCGCCGTAGTATGGATCGGCAATCTCCTCGCCCATCTCTCTGCCTCTGTACTTTCTCCTCTTCCCACCAAATTCGCCAAATAACATGACGTGCCCGATGCCGTCCTCGCCACCCCTCTTCTTGACTTCCCTCTGGCGCAAGCTCTCCAGATCCGCCAGGTTCTCATCGTCCATGGCGAAGATGTAGTCAAACTTGTCAAAGTCGGTGGCAGGCGAGAACTTGCGGGCCGAGTGGCGGTACGAGGTGATGTTGTTCTTGCGGAGGGTAGCCATTGTGCGCGAGTCTGGGTCGGAGCCGATATGGTATGCTCCGGTGCCGCATGAATCGATGTGGGATATCAGTGGGTGTGGCGACTTTCCGGCAGGTCGGGTGAGGGACTGGAAGACGCCTTCTGCCATTGTTGAGCGGCCTGCACATGGTGAGTTTAGTGGTGTGCGGTATTGGAGGGACAGTGGTGTACATACAGATGTTTCCAAGGCAGACGAAGAGGACGGAGACGGGCTGCAGGGAGGTTGATTCGCCCATTGTTTCGATGGGTGTGGGGAGGTGCTGTGTCTATAGATGGTGTGATATGGTATGGTACACAAAAAAAAAGTTGGCCGTGTCTGGGTATGTCTGTGCCTGTGGAGAAGCGAGCGAAGATCTGGGGATGGTGGGACGGTTTGGGTGCCAAGACGATGCACAGCACAGGCACAGGCACAGACAGGCACAGACAGGCAGACACAGACACAGACAGGCACAGACATAGACACAGACACAGACACAGGGACCAGCCACGCGTGCTTCCGTCCCAAGGTTCACAAGGCAACTTACCATCTTCTACTACATACTCACACAAGTTGTGGACATGACTCGCCCCGCTACGTGCGCCCAAACAGAGACAAGTATTTCGGGCTTGGGAGGCTTGCTACTCATGCGCAGCCACGGCTGGAATAAGCACTTGGTATGTTAGGCGTACACCATCCTCCACTTGCGGCTGTGGGTGGTGTGTCGACTGCCCTAACAAGGGCAACTCATGCAATACAAGACGACAGGAAGACATGACATCGCCGCAATGCCAATGCTGTCAAGATGAAGGGCCGGTATTGTTCATCTGTAGCAGCCCCTCGTTTATTAGTTAGTTAACGGCAGTGTTTGGCGTAAGCAGGTCACATGCATGGCCTCGTCACTTGGTGCGGCTGTGAAGGCTGAAGGGTGCGGCGGCCATGCCCCACGCTGATTGCGTAGCGAATGGTGCGCAGTCGCAGTCGCAGTCGCAGTCGCAACTTGCCTTGCCTCGCCCACCTGCTCTGCCCTGCTTGGCGGCTGTGTACATACTTCAAGCTACACCCACCCGCCTGCATACTCGGCCAGCTGAGAGACGTCGATATTCCAAAACAAAAACACATTCCATCATCGTCCCGTTCTTTGCCTGGGCCAACCTCGTATCCGGCCTTGTGCGCTCGAGTGCCCGCCGTTACATCATTACCCACCTGTGCCCGCCGGTTGCTGTGGTAAACAACTGCGGTGCACCCTGCAGCTTTTGTGACCCACCAAGCCCACCTGAAACACCATACATATTCCTGCCTTCTATCCCGCAACGCTTATACGACGAGCACAACAACAGCCGCGCCTTTGGATTTGCTGTCGCGCCATCCCTCACATTAACGTTTTGGACTGTGGTTTCGGTTGCCGCATTGCCGCTAGATTGAACAAAGTTGCGGCCGCACCACGGAAATCACGTCGGCATGTCATACAACAGACTAGGTGAGTGCCCACGGAGCACTGCTTCCCTTCTTACGCACCCTCGCAAGGACCTGGTGACCACTCTCTGGGCACTATCCTTTGTTCCCCTAGCCTCTTACCTCACCGACCAGCTACCATATCGAAACACTAACAGCGCTGTCCAGACCACCCGGGCGGCAACGACGACCCGTTCGAGATGGATCCACGACGAGGAAACGGGCGCACGCCCTCTCCCGGACAGCCACTCCGAGGCTACCAACTCGAAGATCGATATACATCTCCCTCACCATCGGGCGTCTTGGAGATTCCCATGGGACCCAACCAAGCAATTGCGTCTAGTGACCGCTTGCCCCTACAACCAAGTGTACGTCGGATACACAGCATGAGACATTCTGAGAGCTGTTAGGGCACTTTGCCATGGTCGCGACATACCCAAAAAAACACCACAGGCTAACAAAACGCAGTACTCGGTAGAAAACATTCCATACACTGGAGGCAACTACCACGACGACTACGACCCACGACCGCAACGACACGAAAATAACTATTCATTCGACCCCCAACAACACCACGATGCATACTACAACCAGCCTTACGACCCAACTCCTCATGATGAGAGCCCCGGTGCGGGATATGGCACCCAGCCTACGCACTACTGGCAGGACGACGACATTAACAGACCTATGATGCAAAGCGGCAACTCATATGGCCCAGACCCTCACGACCCAGAAGACATGGACCCAGAGAACCCGTTTCATGATGAGCCAGCACCGCCACCCAGCCAAGCACCGATTAAAAGATGGAAGACGGTCAAGGAAGTTCAGTTGTTCAAGGGTAACTTGGTTCTCGACTGCCCGATTCCGCCACGACTGCTCAACCAAGTCCCACATGCACAGCCCCCCGAGCGTGACGAGTTCACACACATGCGCTACTCGGCCGCCACATGCGATCCTGAACACTTTGATGCGGAGCGCTTCACCCTTCGCCAGAAGCTGTTTGCTAAGCCGCGGCACACTGAGCTGTTCATTGTCATTACCATGTACAACGAGGAAGACGAGCTGTTCGCGCGCACAATGAGTGGCGTAATCAAGAACATTGAGTACATGAACTCGCGAACTAACAGTAAAACGTGGGGTAAGGATGCGTGGAAGAAGATCGTCGTATGCGTCGTCAGCGATGGTCGTGCCAAGATCAATCCGCGAACCCGTGCTGTACTAGCTGGTCTCGGTGTATACCAAGACGGCATTGCCAAGCAGCAAGTTAACGGCAAGGACGTGACTGCCCATATCTACGAGTACACTACCCAGATGACACTCGACATCAAGAAGGGTGTCGTTAACGTCAAGAAGGGCAACACCCCTGTGCAGATGTTGTTCTGTCTCAAAGAAAAGAACCAGAAGAAGATCAACTCGCATCGTTGGTTCTTTCAGGCTTTTGGTGCCGTCCTGGATCCAAACGTCTGCGTGCTCATCGATGCGGGTACCAAGCCTGGAAAAGATTCCGTCTATCAACTCTGGAAGGCCTTTGATCTCGAGCCAATGTGTGCTGGTGCCTGTGGTGAAATCAAGGCCATGTTGGTGCATGGAAAGAAGCTTCTGAATCCGCTGGTAGCAACTCAGAACTTTGAGTACAAGATGAGTAACATTCTGGACAAGCCTCTGGAATCCGCCTTTGGTTTCATTAGTGTGCTTCCTGGTGCTTTCTCAGCCTACAGATATGTCGCTCTCCAGAACGACAAGACTGGACAGGGTCCACTAGAGAAGTATTTCGCCGGCGAGAAGATGCACGGCGCCAACGCTGGCATTTTCACTGCCAACATGTACTTGGCTGAAGATCGTATTCTCTGTTTCGAGTTGGTCTCCAAACGCAATTGCCACTGGATCTTGCAATACGTCAAGTCGGCCACTGGCGAAACCGATGTTCCTACCACCATGGCCGAGTTCATCAGTCAGCGTCGTCGTTGGCTTAATGGTTCCTTCTTCGCTGCTGTATACGCCTTGGCTCACTCCTTCGACATCTTCCGCAGTGATCACTCTTTCTTGCGAAAAATGATGTTTCTCGTCGAGTTTGTCTACCAGACGATTAGCATGATCTTCGCCTGGTTCGCCCTCGGTAACTTCTTCCTGGTCTTCCGTATCCTCACGGCTTCTCTGCAGAATGAACTCGGCACTGCTGGCAAAGTTCTCTTCATTGTATTCGAATGGCTCTACATCGCTGTCTTAATCACCTGTTTCATCCTGTCATTGGGTAATCGGCCGCAGGGTTCCAACAAGTGGTACATGTCCATGGTCTACTTTTGGTGTATCATCATGACATACCTCATGTTTGCATCCATCTTCATCAGCGTCCGTTCCGTCCAGGGCCAGATCGCTGCCAACAAGGGCTTCAACTTTGCGGATCTGTTCAGGGACAGGATCTTCGCGACGTTGATCATCTCGCTACTGTCGACGTATGTCATGTGGTTCCTCGTCTCCATTATCTTCTTGGATCCGTGGCACATGTTTACTTCCTTCCTCCAATATCTCCTCATGACCCCGACATACATCAATATTCTCAACGTCTACGCTTTTTGTAACACGCACGACATCACCTGGGGTACCAAGGGAGATGACAAACCAGAAAAGCTGCCTTCGGTCATAACAAAAGCCGATGGTAAAGCCGACATTCAGGCACCCACTGATGATGCCGATCTCAACACGCAATATGAGGAAGAGCTAAAAGTGTTTAGCAGTAAGTGGGTCGAAGAGAAAAAGATTCCTTCACCGAGTGAGAAGCAGGAAGATTATTACAAGGGTTTCCGATCCGGCGTTGTCTTGTTCTGGATGTTTTGCAACTTGGGTCTGACAGCCTTGGTTCTGCAGTCGGGTGGCCTGGAGCTCACGGTCAGCACTCCGGACGATGCGCAGAAGAAGAAGAACGAGGCTGCTACTATATATCTGGCTGTTGTTCTGTACAGTGTCGCAGGCTTGTCGGCTTTCAGGTTCATTGGTGCAATGTGGTTCTTAGTTGTCCGAGCGGTAAGTGAAACATGCAAGACACTACACGAAGAGCGTATGCTAACGTTTACATTAGTTCCGTGGTGTCTAGGTTTGGCCATGTTTGGTTATTTGTTCGATGGGAAGCCAAATCAGGGCGGGCCCCCTAAGCATCTTGTGGGAGTTTTTCAGGTTTGTGTGACTTCAGGGAGCGTGTCGTCGCATTACGAATAGGCATTTGTTGTCTTGCCGGGGAGTTTTATGACATGATACCAGCATCTTTTTCTTTCAGGTTAAAGAGACACGTCACCCCTTGTCTTCTGGTGGCATGTGTCCTGACGAGTTGATTTCACTTATGTATCCAACAACGTAAAACATTTTCAAGCTTTTTTCTAGTGACTGCAGTATTGTCTGCGTCCCTCAAATTCACCTACAGCAGACTCATAGATCCCTCTCACCTGTGATACTCTCTGTTGCAAGGCATGCCGCCCTCCTCACCCTCACCTTCAGTTTGACCGGCAGGTTTGAGCACGGACCTCTGGCGTGGTAATAAAGTAGGAGACACCAGTGCGACTCCCTCATCTACACGGCAAACTTTTTAATTTGTGCCAGTCATCTGCTTCAAGTCTTGCTCTTCTACTGCAAATCCTCTTCTCTATACCACACGCAAACAACACCACAGCCTTGCTGCAGCAAGCGTCACTCACTATGAGCTGGGATACAGGTCCTACCTCAGGTATGTGTCATGGCACGCAAATGCCGTCAGCTCACACTAATCTTCTGTGCAGGCGATGCCCCTCGCTGGGATCTTGCTCCAACTGGCGGCGATGACTGGTGTGGTGGCAGCAACAACAACAGCGCTGGTGCCGATGCTGGTGCTAATGCTGGTGGCGATGACAGCTGCCGGATGTGAGTGAGGCTCAGAACCTTCACTTTATCTATACTGACACACACAACAGTTGCAAGCAGTCAGGCCACTACGCCCGTGACTGCCCATCCAAGCCTGAGGGTGGCAGTGGTCTTGCTGGCGAATGCTTCAACTGCGGCCAAGTTGGTCACAACAAGACTGACTGTACCAACGAGCGTGTCCAGCGTCCCTTCGACGGCGTTTGCAAGCTATGTGAGCAGCCGGGTCACCGAGCTATCGATTGCAAGTCTCGCCGCTCAGTCAACTGGTCTGGTGTCCCCGAGATGGATGCCGAAGCTGCATGGGTTGCTCTCATCGATGCCGCTAAAGAAAAAGACTTCGACGTGTTCCGTGTCTGTCTGAAGGCGTACGCTCGTGCCACCATGGACCAGTTCGATCTTCCAGCTGTGGAGCAAGCTCTACGTGAAGATGGTCTCGGTATCTATCTTATTGCCAAAAAGGAGGAGATCCCCATCAACATGACCATTGTCGATCTCATTGGCAACCCTGATCGCGAGTACGTCTTGACTTTCCAGCTCTCTCCAAAGCCTCGTCGCCCCAAGTTGGCCCACGGTTGGCCCGAGAGCCCTGCTCAGAACATGGAGCGTCTTGCATCTTGTGGCGATGTCCAGGATCGTGGTATACCACTGTGTGGCAATTGCGGTGAGCTTGGTCACATTCGCAAGGTCAGTATATCGAACCAGGCCTCTTGATTTGAAGAATTTCGGACTAACATCTAAGCAGCACTGCAAACAAGAGCAAGTTGAACGCGAGACGCATCAGCCCGAGATCCAGTGCGTGAACTGTAAGGAAATCGGTCATCGAGCCCGCGACTGCACCAAAGAACGCTTCAACCCCTTTGCCTGCAGGAACTGCAAGCAGGAAGGCCATAATGCTAAGGAATGTCCCGAGCCTCGTTCAGCCGAGGGCGTCGAGTGCCGCAAGTGCAATGGGATGGGTCACTTTTCCAAGGATGTCAGTGCACACATGGATACTAGTTACCCAATACATACTGACAGCTCATAGTGTCCTAACGTTGCTGCGCGTACCTGCCGCAACTGTGGATCGACCGAGCACATGGCCAAGGAGTGTGACCAGCCTCGCAATCCCGATACTGTTGTCTGTCGCAATTGCGAGAAGATGGGTCATTTCTCTCGTGATTGTACCGAACCCAAAGACTGGTCCAAGCATAAGTGCAGCAACTGCGGTGAGCTGGGACATGGCCCCAAGGTAAGCATTCCTCCTGTTGGGGAAGGGATCCATGCTAACTTGAATAGCGTTGCAAGGCTCCGATTGCTGATACCAATGACGATACCGGTGGTGATTCTGGTGGTGGCTGGGGTGGAGATACGGGTGACTCTGCTGCTGCTGCTGCTACTGGTGAAGCTTCTTGGAATGACGGTGGTAATGGAGGTTGGTAGACTTATGCCACGGCATCGTCTATTTCGGAATAACATTCCTGTTGGAGTCAGCAGAGCAGGCTATGGACAAAGATGGCTAATGTGGGCATGAACGATATGCCTTTTATTTTGCATGGACACTTGTAGGTGATGATAGGAGGAGATAGCCACAGTCATGAATGCATAATGGCGAGGCATTTATGTTAGATTCAGGTTGAAATGGAACTCTTCTATGACTACTGAGCTCATTATATGTACATGATTCTATGCGAAATTAGCGACAGTATACTTGAGTGAACAGATCGTATTTGATAAATTATCGGGAAAAGTACATTTAGATGTCTGAATATTTGCAGCGGGTTGTGGGTATTCTGGGCATCGTGAACTAGCCCAGGAATGCATACTATAGTCCTGTTGCGTGCGAACTAGAGTGATAGAAAGTGATTACGAGTGAGTGTCGTTAACATGTGTCAGCGCAGGCACAATGCTTGGGGCTTAATACTACAGTTAGCGGATTCAAGACATCGCAGATAAACGGAAGGGAATTGGGAGTTTCTCTTGTAATAGGGAACTACTAAGTTGGACTTGCGGATGTAGACATTCAGCGAAGTATCTATTGACTGCACTTTTGTCATACTGGTCATAACTCAAAACTACTCTCACTACTGACTAGTTCTTCTTACTTCTCGCACGCCATATCGGGTTCAAATAATAAACCGGAATACCGAGCAAGAAGATGGCACTGTAAATACCCGCCAACACACCAAACGCCCACTTATACCCGTGCTTTGCAACCATGGGCGTGAGCCCGTATGTAAGACCAAAGGAAACAATATTCTTGGTCCCCACAACAACTACTAGCGCAGGCCCAGGATGTTGTGCCCCAGCTTCAGACGCAAATGTCGTAGACACGATGAGCACGGCGGTAAACGTGTACTGGAACAGTGTCCACGCCATGTATGGACCCCACCAAGTTGCACCGCCTCCAGCAGTGTAGCCGTAGAGAACCAGCATTGCAGCACCGATGATACCCGGTGGGATGAGAACAATGAGATGGTGTTCCGGCTTGTGAATGCCTTTGTTTCGTCGCGCGGCGTAGAGAACGAACTTATCGCCGATGAATGTGCAATACACCATTCCCAGCACGGCGCCGATAACACCACCGACGTTGATAAGCCCAATGTTCTTCATGTCCCATCCGTAGTGCTCGTGCAACACGGTGTTGTAGGTCAGTGACATGCCGACGGCGCAGCCAAGCGCAACCGATGAACTCAGGATGGCGAAGAGGATGCCTGGGGAGTATAGACTCTGGAGCATGTGCAGATATGTCATAACCATAATCTTAACCGGCTGTTTTTGAACCGGCGACCAAGGACGCAGCTTCTGAAGGTACGTCTTCCTTGGTACATCAGCCTCGTTCGCATCCGCACTGGGCACGCTCAACCCCTTGTCGCCCACCCGCGCAAAGTAATCCTGCGCCTCCTCATCCGGAATAACCTTTGTAACCCCAAACTCATCCGTGAAAATCAGTAATCCATCCAGACTAGCAGGCGACCGCGTAAATTGCGTTTCGAAGCCTAGCAAAAACGCAACCACGAGTCCAAATCCGATGGTGATGACGAAAACCCAGTAGTACCACCGCCATCCCATCTCTTCATTTAGATATGTGCTCGCCAGGTTGATGGATGAGCTCAGCGCATTCTGCACCATCCAGTACAACCCGAAAATTCGGCCGCGCTCGTGCAGAAAAGTTATTTCGGTGAGCATGAGCGGGAGGAGTGACTCGGATGAGCCCGTTGCGAGACCCTGCACGATGCGCGATGCGAGATGGCCGTTATAGCTATTTTGCACAGCGGCGGCAATCGTAGCCGCGAGCAGAATTACCATGGAAACGAGAAAGACTGGACGCCGACCATATGCTAGTGCCAAGGGGAGAATAATGTAGTTGCCTATTTTCCATCTCATCCACATTAGTCAATTCGAAATTAGGAGAGTTTTTTTTTGGGGGGAGGGGGGGATTTGAAAGAGAATTTAATTAACGTACCCAGTCCAATGCACAACGTAGGCAGCGTAATCAAAAACACAATCTCATCAGCCGTATATCCCTGCGGCGCATACATTTCAAAAAACACATTCAAGATGGCACCGAGCCCGCCTGCAATCGATAGACCCATGATAGAGAACCAACAGCAACAAAATATGATGCCATATTTTTCCCACGGAGAGAAGTTGAGGGGGTCATTGGGGTTGCATGAGGGGACGGGGATTTTACGGATTTGACCGTCTTCGCGGATGAGGAAGGCGTTGCCTTTGACGTGTGAGTGGGTATTGTCTTGGGGAGGTTGAGAGATGGTAGTAGTAGTATCTTCTATGTAGTTGATTTCGGCATCGAGTTTGTGATCTAGTGAGGCGCATGGGTGTGGTTCGGCCATCTTGGATGGGTTGTCGCTCAGATAATAGAGCTGGCAACTCTGCGAAGAAGCAAGGTGGTGCAGGCCTTATGCTTGATATAGCCAGCGCCCATCTTGCAGCTGAATAGAGGCTGGCATCCCAGGGGAGTATGGAGTCACTACATGCTGGTTTCTCCACATTCCGCTGCAAGTGGCAGAGGGCTAGACTTCATCTACGACGTGGAACGGCCGAGTATGCGGCTGTGGATAGGACCAAGTTCCATTATTCTGAAGATCGGACTACAAGCACTCAGTCGTGTACAACTCTACTCCACATTTCACAGTGCTGAGGATGCGGGGTAGAGTTGAACTGACCAATGGTATTCAGGTTGTTCGACCTTGTAGCAATGGGAAATATGTGAGGGATATGATTAGTATTAAAAGCTTGAGCAAAGCCTACTACATGTGTGCTACTAGTCGACTCCCGATACGCTAGCCGCCCACATCGGAAGTTGATAAATGGTTCGGAAGTTTTCCGCTGCTGAGCGATAGATAGAGTAGTCGGTACGGAACATGCGGGCACAGTAACAAGAAACAAAGTTTCTTCGGGGAATGTGGGCAAACAGACTATCTCATCATCTCAACTCATAGCAGTAACTACCTATGGGAGTAAAACTCCACACTACATTCATTACGTCAGCTCCTACGCACTCGACCTAACAGCCCTCTGCCTCTGCCTCTGCCACTCCACCGCCCCCCTATACTGAAAATTATAATCCATAAACTCATCAGGTCGCATCTTGATCTCACTACTCCCCTTCTCCGTTGCCGGCTTCGCCGAATCACGACTGAACTTTTGGATCAAACTCGCTCGCTCATATCGCGCTTCAAACACCTGGTTCAGGCGTGCCGTTACCTCTTCTGAATTGGCCGGTGGTCCATGTAGAGTATTCAGATAAGCGCCAAGTGCCTCTGCATCCTCAATCGCCTGGCTCGCGCCTTGACCCTGCGTAGGTAGCATAGCGTGTGCAGCGTCTCCGATGAGGATGACGCGCCCACGGACCCAGGTGTCGAGCGGATCGATGTCGCGAAGTTGCCAGAGGCCGATGCGGTCAGGGAGCTTGAGCATGTCTTTAGTCCAATCTGGGAAGTCTTTGAAAGTCTCGAGCATTTTTTGCGGGTCGCCTTCTGTCACCCATGATTGTGCTTTGTCTGGGTCTTCGTTCATTTTGTCGTCGGGGACGAGAGCGACGACGCTGAAGATTTCGCCGTTGCGGGCGGGGCCCATGATGAGGCGACAGTTGTGAGCCATGAACATTGATGTGTAAGGTTCGGATGGGTTGATGTGTGCTGCAAAATCTGGTGCTTTTTGCTGGATTTCTTGTGAAGTCATCATGAGTCGATAGCATGATGCGCCTGTGGGCTTTGGCTTGATCTCTTCTCCTGCTACTAGCGGTCGCAAAACGCTGTGTATACCGTCGGCGCCGATGATGATGTCTGCTTGAACGATTTCTCCGTCTTCTAGTTTGATGAGTCCCGCCTCGCAATCGCAGTCGACCACACGGGAAGAGGTCCGTAATACAGGAACTGGACCATTTCTCACAGGGTCTTTGACAACTTTTGTGAGCTGTGCATGCAAGTCCTGTCGATGCCACATGATGCGATCGGCTCCGTATTTCTTTTGTACGAGCAATGGAATTTCGTTGACCATTTTGCCCTCCGAATTAAAGATACGGAATCCACTATCCACCATGCCATTTGAAGCTTCCAGCAAGTCGCTCACACCCCACGTTTCCTTTATGATGCGTGTCGCATTTGGCTGAAGAGAAATTGTTGCGCCAATCTCCGACGACAGACGTGATTGTTCAAGAATGGTAATTTCACGGTTCGGGCCTCGTAAGGCAATGGCAGACGCTAGTCCTGCGATGCCGCTGCCAACGATGATGATTCGAAGAGGTTTTTGTGAAGCCATAATGAAACCAAGTGATAGCGGAGACAAAAAAATGTGAACAAGGAATGTTCAAGGCAGGATTGACATGGTGAAGTTGAAGTTGTTGCTCCGAGAGATCGTACGCCCACCCCCACATTACGAGTGTCAACATGCACACACATCCCATCGAGAAGCCGAGGGTTTGTTGCCTCCAGGATTAATAAGGTTATAGTATAGTTGCATGATCAGCACACAGTTAGGAAGAAGTGGGGTGGACTTCGGAACGGTTGACATCCAAAATTATCATCTATCGGAACATGTGGGGGTGGGGTTGTGGGCGTGGTGTATGAGCCTCATCATGCACAGCCCAACACGAGATGGTTGCAACTGAAAGATAAAAGCGATAGCCTTGACTAAGACCAAAGAGCAATTCATCAAGATCAGAACCTACCGCTTTGGGAAAAACCAAAGCTTCATTCGCACGTTATATCTCATCTCAACTCAACTCAACTCATCATGATCACGACCACAACTAAGACACCAACCCTCACCTTGAGCGGCGTTCAAAATGTTGCCATGAAGATGGATGGCACAGATGCCAAGTTTGGAGACTGGCGAGATGACCTCGCACGAGACGGCTATGCTGTCATCAAAGGAGCTATTCCCCAAGAAAGGGCATTGAAATACGCAGACCGCATGTTCTCATGGCTAGAAGGCTTGTAAGTTCGTCTGAAATCCGCATTCTTTACTCATCCACATACTAACAAGACTACATTAGTAACCTCGGATTCGACCGTAATGACCTGGCCACAGCACACAAGGACAAGCTACCGCTCATCAACGAAAAGGGCATGTGCATCCACTACGCCGTCACACATGAGGACTTTGCTTGGGACGTCCGCGGCGAACCAGGAGTTGTTAGTGCTTTTGAGAAGGTATACAACGAGAAAGACCTCATTGTCTCCTTTGATGCAATCAACTTTACTTTTCCCGGCCGCTCAGATATTGCCCCCAACAAGCCGTGGCCACACCAAGACCAGAACCCAGAGAAAGCTGGATTCCGCTGTCTACAGGGTCTTGTCAACTTGCTTCCTAACGGTCCAGACGATGGCGGTCTTATCGTCTGTCCAGGCGGCCACTTGCTCTCTGAGGAGTTCCATGCCGCCATGAAAGACGAACCACGTATCCCGGCGTGGACACCTGAATGGTTCGGCTTTACTGAAAACGGCATGAAGTGGCTCGCAGAAAAAGGTCTCACATGGACCAAAGTCTGCGCGGATCCAGGCGATCTACTTGTCTGGGATAGCCGCACACCGCATTACAATTTGGCCTCGAAGACTCAGCAGCCGAGGTTTGCGATATACACGTGCTATATGCCTGTGGCGGATGCTTCGCAAGAGGACTTGATTCGCAAGAAGGATGCGTATGAAAGGTGGGTTGGCACAACTCATTGGCCGAATGCGATGCATACTGGTTCCAATGTTGCAACGAGGGATGGGGTGGAAGATCCGCACAACCGCTTCGAGCCGGTCAGCAAGCCGGTCATGAATGAGCGGACATTCAAGTTGACTGGCATTCCCTATATCAAAAACTAGTGTAGATAATGCGTGACAGATCTGTTTTGAGATGTAGTTTGTTTTCTTGAAGTGGATGTAATGTATCGCCTATACGATGTCATTAGCATCACGAATGATGAATATGATTAGTCGAGTTAACTAGTTAGTTTGAAGACATGCGAAATAATATACCCCATCTTTTTCTGTGTTTGAATCTGAGGCAGTGGAGTGTGGCAGCGGAGGTAAAAAAGTTGAAATTGGAGAAGCGTCAGGCGAAGTAATTTCCTAGCAAAGCACATGGGGTATCAATGTCGTGCTAAACGCTGCAAATTACACCAACGCTCATGCTGCAGAAATGTCACCTTTGGACATCTCTTTGTCCTTGTCACGTTTTTGAGACCCTTTCCTTCGTCTTCGCTCAACCTTGTATACATCGTTGAAATTAATATTGACAGCCAACATTTTGAGCTCGCCATCGGGGGAGTGGACCAGGTCACCAAGGAGAAGGTTGATTCTGGCTTTGAAGTCCTCGGCCAGATGACTTAGGCGCTTTTGAAGTGCTGGTAGTACGTCATCTTCGACAGACCCAGTCATACCCATTTTCAGTAATGGTGGCGGGAAAGGCGAGTCGGCATCCTGGTTGGTAGAAGCTGCGCGCGATCGCGCAAAAGGATCTGGAGTCGAGCTACCGTGGTTGTCCTTTTCAGAGAGACCCCACCTGCCAGCTGCGGTTCGCGTCTCAATCTTGGCAGCATGTTCTTGTCTTCGAGTGAACTCTGCAACTGAGCACGAGTATAGACCATCTACCGCGTCTTTGTATGCTAGCATGGTCTTTAGCAGCTCATGCAGTTGCGCCGTGAAGTCTGTGGTAGTGCTTCCGAGAAGACCTTTTCTCGTAATGTTGTCGAGGTACCTTGCGTGGGCTTCGATCATGTCATCGAGTGTGCTTTCTGGTTTGTTGAGCGCTCTTTGCAAATCGATCCACGACGACTCAATGACCTCAAAAAGAATGTAGTGCTGGAGCTGATTGACAAAGTGGACCATCTCGGCCATGGCGCAGCGCGCTTTCTTCCAGTCGGAGCCCATCTTGTCTGATACCGTACCCAACACGCCGCGAGCACCAGTCATGCAGCGACGCCATGTAGAACCAAGAGCAAACTCGACACGCTTTACTCTCCATAGAAAGTTGAAGACTTTAAGATACTGCTTGGAGCCAAATGGGGTCACAATGACATCTACAGGAGCATCGATCTTGTATTCGAGGGTGAATACGTCCCATCCAATCTCGCCATGCGACAGCTCTAACATGCGAGAATCGAGTCGGCGAAGAACGTCTGATGTGTCGAATTGGGCGTTGGAATTTCTGACAGCGTGTTCGAGCTGTGCGGTGAGCGTATGTCGGTACTGAGTGTTGGCGGGTCTATCGAGATTTGACGAGAGCGATTCCATGAGTACGGCAATAAAATCACCAGCGCCAAGCAACATGTACTTTTTCAGTGCTTGCAAATGATCAAATAGCTTGAACTTGTTCGCCATGAGGTCAATCAGACGAGCCATGGTAGTCTTATAGGCATCGCCGATAGATCTCTCCAGGTTCGCGGTATCACCATATTGCAGCTCCTTGGAAGCCTTTTTAGAGTAAGTGTCAACCCATGCTGCATCTCCGCAACCATAGCGAATAAAGTTGAGTGTCTTCCCAATGAGGAACACCTTTTTTGCGAAGTCCTCAGTAACAATGGTTGGAACCATCTTGTCGTTGAGTCTGTACTTGTCTTCCCATACACTTGTCGCGCCGCCCTTGCCCTCGTTGCCATTTGCTTCGAGAATCTCGTCTTCGCTCTGCTCAGAGACGAAGAATTCTGCGAATGGATCAGCCAGCTCGCCATCGTAGACCCACTGCCTCAGCATGTCGTAGAATGGGCGGGTGACGTCGGAAAGAAGGCGCTCAGCAAAGTTCATGACGTAGGGGTCGCCGTGATTGAGGGAGAAGGAATGGATGAGTGCAATCAGTTCGCCGCCTTTCTTCTTCTTTGATTCTTCCACCATCAGACTCATGAGTCGCAGGCCCATTGTCGGCTCTCTAATCCATATGACGCACCGCTTGAGAGTGACTCCGGCTTTGCTGGCGCCCTGGTGCGCTGAGCCCTCACCGAGCTGTGCCAAGGCCCTCTTAATCTGGCCCTCGAGCGTAGCAACCAGGCCGAGGTACGCCCTCAGTTCCTTGGCCAAAGCCGCGCGGAAACTCTGCTCTATCAGACCGCCTTGGCTCTCATCGACAAACTCGGCAAGGCCTTTGTACAGGATGGCGGGCTCAGCAAGGGTATGCAGGAGGCTGATAATGGGCACAGGGAGGGTCGGTGGAAGTTTGAGGGCTGTCGAGGAAGGAAATGCCAGATTGGCAGACGAGTAGCCCTGTAACGTGAAAGGGAGCTCGCGTAACAGGGTCGGTTCTGAGGGGCCCAATTCTGGCATTTCGGCGGCGTTAGCTGCTTTGGCCTGCTGCTCTTTGGTCGTGTCTTGGGAGCGCCTCTCGCGTCGCTTCTCTGGCTTTTCGGCAATAGTCGGTGGGCGTGAAGGTGCTTTGGGTGAACCGGCATTGACAGGTAGCTGGGCAAGGCCGGGTTTCGCAAAGGCGTCCTGGAATGCTGGGGCAGAGGTACGCTTAGAAGGTGTAGTGGGCTCACGAGGAAAGCTGCGCAGGTCTTGGGCCACAGGCGCATCGGGAACTGGCTCGCCATTGTCCGAGAGTTTGTAGAGGAAGTAGAGCATTCGCCATTTCTGGTCCAGTACCGTCTGTGTCTCGAGGCGCGAGAGCAGATTATGCAGACGTGCGCTCTTGTGCTGATCGTTTCGTGGGCCTGAGACTGTTATGTGTTAGTAATGTGTATCTTTTCCATGTATAACCACATAACACGCAACATCATCACTCACCCTTGCGGTCCATCAGGCTGGCGATGTGGTGGACATCTGGGACCAGGGCGGGATCTCCTGCCGACGTGAGTTCGTCAATGGCAAACTCAAACGCGTCTTCGAAGCGCTGGTTGGCGGCCTCTTCATCATCGTTGGGATCCTCAGGTACTATGCGCACCAGCAATTCGTTCAACGCGTGTTCGACGCGCTCACGGTGGAGTTTTGCCATGGTGGCGCGTTGTCTGGTTGTGGTGTCGACACTCACCAAACACCATCGCGGCGGGGCAGCGCCCGTGCACCGCTCCTCAACATCGTCATTGCCCTCCTCTACCCCATATCCCTAAACTCACACATCACCCACATAGCACCGCGCTGAAGCCATCATTTCCATACTGCCCATGAGTTTCACATCTCGCTCTGATAACTTCACCCACTGCAACCACTGTGGACTACTTTTACTACACATTGACACTTATTGGAGCATTCATGACATTTCCAGTGTCTTTCACTATGTAGCTATGATTAGTTCAGATAGATAGCTTATAGAAAAGTGCAGTTGGAAGCCTAATATAAACCTCTTCTTACGCCAAAATTCACAGTATCAGTGGGGTTTGCCTCTCTCTCACCTCTGCTACCTTGTCCCAGCAACCACCCTGTGCCTTTGTTTCTCCAGGTGAAGGACAATGCCATATACAGACCATCGATACTGTCTATATCAATCTTACCCAGGCCTGTCTTTTCCTTCTCTTCTCCTCCAACATCCACCAAAGATCGCTCAATGGACCAAGACACGATGACTACGCCCTATACTACACCTCCCGGTTCTTCAGAGAGGCGCACCAGCATCGGAGAGACCTCTAACCCGATCGTGATTTCGTCACCTATTCCCCAACTAAAGCCATTCAAGCCGCACCAGTGATTGTCTAATTGTTCTCCAATGCTCAGTGACTAACACTGCTTCCAGGATGCTCATGCAGGCTCCCGTCGCAATTGAGTGTAGTCCAGATCTCTCTATCAAGTTCACTATACACGAAGAGCTCCTTCGTTGCCATAGTAAACTGCTCGAGGAGTGCTTCACCAAGGCCAAGATTCTTAGAAAGCAGTTTGAACAGACCGATCACCTTCGTGACCAGATTGCAGCACATGTCTTCCCAGAGGTCACTGCAGAGGAGTTTGCAGCTGGTGATCACGAAGAAAAGGTAAGCTTCCTGAGACAACTTGGAAAGAACGGACTCTATAGTTATCATCACCATTACAGACAAAGTCCAGTCGATCTGGTATCAGTATGATGACACCATATTAACATACCTGTAGGCACTGCCTCTTATTATCCGCGCGTACGAGAGGTTCCCTATGCCTGGCTATGGACCAGCTATCAAGAAACTGATCAACAATGCAACGCAAGCAGAAGTGCAGTCGAAGCGTGTCAAGACATGCATGTTGCACGACGCCATTCGAGAAGACAACACGAAAGTACGTCTAACCTACATCGACGCCTTTGGTCTGCACGCAATTACAGAGAAACTATTCGCTGCCATCCATCGGATCAACAAGAGGGAGATTACTAGAGCCAAGGATAAGGTTTTGCGAGCTGCAGCTTAGAAACGGATTCTCATACTAGAAGCGGAGCCAGATACTGTTCAATCAGTAATGGACTGGATCTATCAAGGAAAAGTGGAATTCGAAGATCCACAACAGCTCTACAACACGTTGCAACTCGCTACACAATTGGATGTCAGGGCACTGAGTGAGTTTTGTCACTCCGAGCTGTACAATACCGCCAAAGACCATATTGAAGATGCTGTGGCCAACGGTACATCGCTCAAAACCATGCTGGGATACGGGCCTGGTCCAGGTGATCGCATCATGAAAGTAGTATTCAAGCATGCATTCAAGGATCACGACACGCCAAAGAGGCTTCGAGAAATGGTCATCAACACTCTGGCCAGCAACCTCAATGCAGAGCTATGGACTGAAATCAAGGACGTGGTCAGTCACGGCATGGCTTTGCAGATCATCGAGGCAATGCTGGAATATCAAGAGCAAGTTGAGGAAGGGGCTACGTAACCATGCTGACATTAAGTATGAGGATAAAAGAACCCGTACTATGTCTCCAGTGTCTGCCATCAAGGAATGATCAAGTGGCTGGGGTTGGAGGTAAAGGTCGATCTACTTGGAAATATTTGCTGAGCCAAGAACGACTGGCGCTTTTATCAGCACCTCGATTCAAGGTCTGCACACATATTGCTGATACATTCCGTGGTTTTTTCTCATGACAGATTGGTTACTTTCATTGCTTTTTGTTTTCTTTTCCACACTCGGGTTTCACTCGAATTTGATCATCTTCACATAGTTTGTCGGCTTTCTCCTCAGAAATCGATGAGTTGTAATATGGTTTAACAATTCACTGCCTTGTACTTGAAGATTGCCAAAATTGTGTTGGATGCAGTCTGTGTTGGCGACTCTGGTTGACCTCCGTGCTAGAGTTTCTCAACTGAGCTTCAACTTCATATAGAGGTCAATTATCGATAACTTTCTTGCTTGAACAGTTTCTTCAACAGAAATGATTACTTAGAAGTATGCAGCAACACTAAATTGGGGTCAGAGAAAGCAACACCGATTCGATGGTATCGTTGTGGGAACTTACCTAGAGAATTTCGGGACGATTCAAGTCACGCATAAGAAACTATTTCTCCTCTTCTCCAGCTTCGGCTGCAACAGCGACTCGTTCTGGAGAAGCGAGTACAATACTGGTTTGCTGTGCAGCACGGGCTCCAATAATAGTTCGTTGTAGAGCACTCAACGCGAGCGCAGCAAATGCAAGCGACAAAGAAAAATAGAGCTTCATGTTCGCAATGGAAGACAAGGGGTTCCGAAAATGCAGTGTTTTGATTCTTGTGTTGCTCAGAGAGCCTAAGAGATGTGGGAATCCAGAAGGAAGTGCCTACTACGTAGTGTTTATATTCCACACATCAATATACATTGTGGACACTGCTCTGAAGAATTCACACAACACACAATGCAAAACTGGACCAGTTATTCTAACAGCTCAACCCATATTGTGTATACGAGATAGACCTCGTTGAATTAGAGTGCGGCCGAAACATAGACTACCCCATAAGTATCTAGTTAAATGGATTCGCATGCATTTACTACAACAGGTTAGCCTTAGATTCATACAAATCCGAAACAAGTCCCTAGAAAGACCTACTAAGACAACAATCGTGCTAGCGCCGGCAATGTGTTCTTATGAGTACAAGAAAAGGTCACGGCTTGTGTTAAGCAAGATGCTAAAAGGAAATTTTCTAGATTAAACTGCTGATGAATTCGGTGGTCGACTTACATGCAGTAAGTATGTACCAAGCAATACTTGGAATACGATCGCGACGGATCGAGATTCTGCCGAATGAAATGGCAATGTTGATTTAAAGTACTAGAAGACGACAAACAGAGAAAGCCTCATATTATTTCATCAATAATATATTGGTTATACAGATGATACGAATCTTAAACATGCTATCATCGTGACCTACATGCTACGTTCATTGTGTTTCGTAGTCCAGACCAACTTTTTCCTATATCGAAGTCCACAATGACGAAGTAGGCTTGCCAGAAGAAACACAAACATCCAACCCGACATCATTTCATCTGCATCTACACCTCTTCACCCAAGCAATCAAACCTCCATCTTGTTTTTCTCCACTCATTATGCAACGTCACCCTTCCCTGGCGCATCCAAACTGGCATCCACTAAATTTACTAGGCGCCAACCGCAGCACCCTTTGTGCCCACCTCTACATGTCCTGCAACTATACAGTCCACCCAGTCCGCATCCTTCCCTACGGGAAACCCCACTGTACAACTCATCGCCCACACATTTAGTCAATCCTCGCGTCCCCACTGCCGCTATTTCCCTAAGCCATTGAAAACGACACTAAAGTAGTCGTGTGCAACGCTCCAAGTTCAAGTTCAAATCTTAACCGAGGGCGTTTTTTGGTGTAACAGGTGGGTGCGGATCGATTCGATCTGGGCCGTGGGTGGTACGGTGCAGACTCGAGGAAAAGGTATTGGTACGTAGGAAAGGGGGAGGATGTACATGTTGTGTCCGGAAGATAAGGGGTGTTCGCGTGGAGGCGGAGAGGTACATCGAACAAAGTGACAGCTGACATGTGATGACAGGAAGGATATAACGCTGATATACAAGTTATCTTTTACTCAGCCTCGTCAGTACCCATCATCGTTTGTATTCTGTAATCGAAATCTTCTTCTGAACCTCCTTAAATCGAGTTCATCAATTACTAGTTTTCGAGCCGAAAATTGAGAAAAACTCCCTCGGACTAGCTACAAACATCCATACACAACCTCATCTCGCTATCCCACATTCCACTAGCCTACTCTCCCTCCATACCCCTTCCACCTGGTACACATCCCAATCAAATAAAGAACCCGCAACTTGATAGCGTCCGCGTTACCCGCTCCCGTAATGTCGTCCAGAAACACCCCGTACAACGTAGTAAAAACGGTGGGTTGGATGGCAAAAAGAGCTCCATGTAACGTAACGCCTATGACACAAAGCCGATGTCCAAGCAATACAGTAGCCTTTCTGCTCTGTTACAAGCGCGATTTTATTTTTTCGAGAGAAGAGATCTGATAACAGGGAAGAAAGAAGAATAGGAAACTGGGAAAATGTAGCCGAGATGCAAGAAGAAGCCACAGTTGTAATGGCGATCTAACGTAGGTAAAGACAACGCATATCCCGCTGGCTGCTTTTTCAGTAAAGAAACGCCTTACTTACTACCTATTGCCAGTTTTTGAGAGAACTCATCAACAAAGATGGATAAATCATCAAGGTTCCACCTCACAACCTTCGTCCACTTTCCACGCAAGGTGTTTGCGCAGCAGACATCTGGCGTATCCCCGTACGCTGGACAAGATACGTATGAGCTATGTGATATGCATAGTACTAGCAGTCTGTGTCCTGCGTCTGCGAGCTCGACTTACTCGACGACATCGACATGTGAGCGCCATTCGACAGAGACTGAGACGGGTTCGACGGCGGTGATGCGCCGAGCAAAGTTGGGACAGGCTCAGCTGGAAACTTGTCTGACGACTCCGCAGGCACAGGCGTATGATAAGATTTCGCCGTTGGTCTTGTTTGTCGATTTGTGGGGGTGTTCTTCGCATAAGATGTATTGTTGAAATGATGAGATTGGGCTGTGAGAGATTGTATGCAGGAGACGAGAATATGCGTGGTAGTATGTGTATCGTTCACGGGGGGACTTCTCACAACATCACCTGCAAAAAAATGAGGAACACAAAAAAAGGCGCTGGGAAAATGCTTTTAATACACGGCGTAGCAACGTCAACGCTAACACGTCTGCGTCCCACGCCACCGCGACTTCAACAGAGCCAAGGCCGTGAATGATTGTTGTTTAATACAAAACCGTCCACCAATCCGACATTATCGTCTTCAAGTCAAATGTTCCAAGACTGCCGATACCAAATCAGCACCACCAGAATCAAAAGTTCAAATCCAAAACAGCCCCAAAACCAGAGAGAGAAGAGATATAATGGCAGAGGGAGAAAGGGGGAGAGACCGTTACGCCGTCGCTTGATATTCATACAAAACCATAAAATCGTTGTTTTCCACACAAAAATCACTTCGTACACCGTTGCCTTGTGATGTTGACAAATTTATTCGTCTGCCTCTGCTGCACGCGGCGCGGTTAATGGCTGCCCTGCCATGATCGCTTCCCGATCCCGTCGCATGCCCTCGAGTACGCCGACCAGGCCGCCTTCGCGCATGCGTTCGAGCACTACCTTCATGCCCTCACGCGCGTTTGGCTGACTTCGCTGCGCGCGCGAGAGACCAATCTTTTCAATGTTGCGTTGTAGAGCCGCGGTGCCCCAGCTTCGCAAAAGACCCATCTTTTGAGGTTGTTCCTCTTCCACAAAACCCTCTCTAGCAGCCTCGCGCTTCTTCTTCCACGCCTCGCCAATATGACTGTGCAGCGTAACCGAGCTTGTCACATCTGTTGTCTCGACATTGTCTTCCACCTTGACGCCATTGCCCTTGTTGTTGAAGTTGATGAAGCCGTGGCGTAGAGCGGGGCTTTCCGAGCCCTGCCGAACTCTCGCATGGTCAGACGCGAGCAAAGAAGGGCGAGTGAACTTCTGCCTTTCAATGACGGATAGAACTCCTGTCCACTCCAGGTTGCGGGACTCAGTGTCCATCCATCCCTCCTTGATATCCACAACCGATTTCTCAAGAATGTAAGTCTGCGATTCGCCGCCGGCCGATGCACCAAGCAGAGACCGAGGGACGAGCTTGAGCACAGCAGAGGGAAGTTTGGAGCGCTTAAGGTGTAGCCGTATGGTAGTCAGGCGCTGGGTCTCGGGGTCATAGTGGCGGGCGATAGTGTCGGTGGAGAGCACGTGAGTGGAGTAAGGGTTTGGATAGCGCAGGAAGTAAGCAAGGGAAACTGCGGAGAAAGGATATGAGTAAGTTTCGTTGGAAGAGTAGAATTTGACCATTTTGGCGTCTTATTGGTGCTTCTAGAGCTTCCTGTGCAGGTGTATGTGGAGAGGCAGAGGGCGGGTGGAGCAGTTCGTAAGTAGAAGGTTAGATGAACCTGTAGCGGACGGTGTTCTATCTCAGGTAACGAAGTCGCATGGTCAGCAGTATCCAATTGCGACTGGACAATTGGGAAGGCCGTTGCAGGGGAGAGGTATCGAGCGGGGGTGGTGTGAAGATGGTGGTGTGACGACAAGCGGCAGAAGCATCTGGAGCTCTGCCTGCGATCAGTTTTGCCTCTCGGTCGCTCGGTCGTTCGTCGGCACTACGACTTGTCCACCTCCGATCATGTGGCTGAACTGTGGCGCAGTGCGGGGCAGCTGAGGCGGTGCAGCAACACCGAATTGAAGCGGGGTGGTGCCATTTTGATTAAATGGCCATTGAGTCAACGCGTGATGAATCATCGCCGGTCCTCTTGATCTCGACTCCTCCATACCTACTTATATCCGCTGAAATTTCTTATCGATACATACATCTTGTCTCATCGCCATAATGACTGAGCCCGAGCCGCCGGCGGTGGCCGCCCTCTCCATCTCCGACACGGCCACGCAACCTGTTTCCAAAGCCACCGAACAGGAAATCAACCCGTGGGATGTGCAAGCTGCGGTAGACGAGGATGGAAACGTGAAGGAATTTGACTATGTCAAGATCTCCGAACAGTGGGCAACAAAGCTCATAGACCAACCGCTCCTTGAGCGATTTGAGCGCGTGACCGGCCACAAGCCACATCGCTGGCTACGGCGCGGTCTGTTCTTCTCTCACCGAGACCTGGACTTGATCCTTGACACTTACGAGCGTGGCGAAGACTTTCTCCTATACACTGGTCGTGGACCTAGCAGCGATGCTATGCACATTGGCCATACTATCCCCTTCGAGTTCACCAAGTGGCTACAGGATGTCTTCGACGTACCATTGGTCATTATGTTGACAGACGATGAAAAGTTCCTTTTCAAGGAAAAGCTGAAGCAAGAGGAAGTTTACGAATTTGCCCGACAAAACGCAAAAGATATCATCTCGATTGGCTTTGACGTTAAGAAGACTTTCATGTACATCGACTCGGAGTTCTTCACATCGGGATACAACAGACATTTCAACCTGAACGCGACCGAGTTTGAAAAGCTCATCACCAACAACCAGGTCCGTGGCGCATTCGGCTTCCATGGCTCTACAAATATCGGCAGTAACGCATTTGCTGCCAAGCAATGTGTCGCTGCATTTGCCTCGTCGTACCCCTTCATTTGGGGTGAAGATTACAAGACCTACCGCCGATCGAAGAAGCTCGCTGCGACGCCCTGTCTCATTCCCTGCGCCATTGATCAAGACCCGTACTTCCGTCTCGTCCGTGAGAACTGCAATCGCATGGACAACCCTTCACCAAAGCCTGCGCTTATTCACTCCAAGTTTCTTACAGCACTCCAAGGTTCCGGCGGTAAAATGAGCGCCTCGAACGCCAATTCAGCCATCTTCATGAGTGATACTGCAAAGCAAGTGAAGAACAAGATCAACACCAAAGCATTCTCGGGCGGTCAGGAAACACTTGAGCTTCATCGAGAGAAGGGAGGAAACCCTGACATTGACGTACCCTACCAATATATCGCTTATTTTGAGGATGATGACGAGAAGCTCAAGAAACTTGCTGAAGACTACCGCAAGGGCGAACTGCTGACTGGTGACATGAAGAAAGAATGCATTGAAACCATGACAGCATATACCAAGAGGTTCCAAGAAGCAAGGACGAAGGTCACAGATGAGATACTAGATGAGTTCCTCCGCCCAAGGAAGCTAGAATGGAAGGGCAACCCGAACCCCAATAAGCCAAAGCTGGAGCAACCAAAGGAAGAGACTGAAGGGGGTCCAATGCTAGATGCCGATGGCAAGCCAATGACCAAGAACGCCATGAAGAAAGCTGCCAAGATGGCTGAGGTTGAGCGAAAGAAGAAAGAGAAGGAAGCTGCTGCAGCAAAGCAGTAGCATGTCTGGTAGATCCAACAAGTGTTAGAAGAATAGACATGTGGTACGGGAACTATAAATCAGATCCGTACGTCGAACTCCGCCAAGTGAATCGCCTCGCATCAATGTTTAGTGCACTCCTATATGGCTACTCCTACTCAACAAACACAGCACTGTGCATTAGTATGAGAGACGCTCTACTAAGGTCTATGAGATGATGACACTTTGACCTTTGTGTAAACTCTACGAGTCGTGACGTAAAGGACGGCGCACGTGGACAGTACACCGGACTACTCAGCGGGCCGATCCGAAAATGTGGGCCCGGATGATCCCAACGATGGTAACCCACAAGTAAGTTCGCCGTTCTCTAAGTCGACCCACCAGCGGTACTGCAGTCGCGCACTCCAGCAACCCTTTTAACTCGCTGCGGTTAGAGCTCGAGTTCCCTAAGTTGGTTCAGGTACGCTATGCACCCTGAATCATTCTCTGGGTCCATGCGGAGCTGCCACAAACTATCGAAACTGTGGTGCCCTAGAATCTTATTCGCTGTCTCCATGCTTGACCAGCAGCTGAGTCTACAATGTTGGCATGTATAAAGCCATCCATGCACCCAATATCCAGGCGCATATTAGTTTCATGCGCCATCTAACGCAGCCCGCACCCAACACTTCGTACCATTCGATTGTCCATGCCGAACACCATTTGCATTTTGTTTAAACTTTATATGATCCTGCTTGTGTTATCTGATGGCTAAACCTTTCTGCATCTTGTTTACGAACACCGGGCTCTTTATGTGCGGGGTGACACCTAGGTCTGCCTCAATCCCATCTTCTTACCGCTCTCAGGCTTCACTCTCATCACGCATATTCAAGACCCTTTTTCGATCCCTTTTACAAATCAATAACATCATGTCGTCTCTTGATACAAAATCGGCACATGAGACCACGTACTCTGAACAGCAGCCCGTGGATCTACACATCAGGGGCTCGTCAAGTTTGGCTAATACTGCAAACACTTCACCTTTTCCACCGACAGTTTCGATATCAGAGTCATTACATCCCATTACGGACCACCCTAATCGTGCAATAGAGGCTTTCAATGATGCTGAATGCTCAATGACACTCAGGCAGGGTGTAAGGCTCTACCCAAAAGCCATTACATGGTCAGTGTTATTGTCAATGACCCTCATCATGGAAGGATACTCTACAATCCTGGTACCCAACTTGTTCGCCATGGGCCCATTCAAAGAGCAATTTGGTAGCTTGCAACCCAACGGGGACTATGAGATCAGCGCTACTTGGCAGAGCGCATTTGTCAATGGGGGTCTCGTAGGTCAGATTCTAGGGCTCTTCGCTACAGGCACTCTAGCCGAGTACTTTGGATACCGACGCGCTCTCATGGCTGGACTGATCACGATGGCTCTTTTCATATTGATACCATTCTTCGCTACAAAGGGAGTAGTGTTGCTGATTGGCCAATGTATGTTGGGGATGCCGTGGGGGATGTTTCAGTGCATCTCTACAGTCTACGCGGCAGACGTTTGTCCTGTAGCTCTCAGGGCTTATTTGACAACGTACGTACATGCGATTTATCCCAAAATATCGCCGAGTATCTGACCATGATATAGATATGTGAATGCATGCTGGGTACTCGGACAACTCGTCGCTTCCATCGTTTTGCGCAGCATGATCACTGATACCTCATCATGGGCATACCGCACACCATTTGCACTTCAATGGATTTTCCCCGTACCGATACTCGTCGCCGTATACCTTGCACCGGAGTCTCCATGGTGGCTCATCAGGCAAGACAATTTCGCTGATGCAAAGAAATCTCTTCGCCGCTTACGAACCAAACCCAAGCACGTCTCCGATGCCGATTTCGATGCTAGCCTAGACGCTACAATGCACACAATGGTACAGACGAACGAAAAGGAACTGCTGATGCAGAGCGGGACAAGCTACAAAGACTGCTTCAAAGGGGTTGACAGACGACGAACAGAGATTACGTGTATGGTTTGGATGATTCAAACACTATGCGGTGGCTCATTCATGGGCTTCTCAACATATTTTTGTGAGTTGGGCCTGCTCAAGTGCTATGTACTTTTTGACTTATATGGCACAGATGAACAAGCCGGTCTCGGCTCTTCATATGCTTTCAGTCTATCGCTGGGCCAGTTTGCGCTTGGCCTTCTCGGTGTCGTCATATCCTGGGCTTTGATGGTTCTCTATGGGCGTCGCAGCCTCTACCTTTGCGGTCAAGTATTGACTTTCGCCTTTGTCTTGTCCATCGGCATCTTGGCCTGTGTACCTGGGCGCCGTACCGTCACTGTTGCTAGCCCCACTACCAACATCAGCTCATACCCAGTCGCGGATGTACCGCCTACCGCACTCAATTGGGCTATCGCTGCGCTGTTGCTAGCTTTCACTCTTACGTACGATGCAACAATCGGCCCTATATGCTACGCTCTTGTATCGGAGATGCCCTCCACGCGATTACGCAGCAAAACCATTGTTCTCGCACGTAACTGCTACAACGTCTCCGGCATCGTCGCCAACGTCATCACACCGCGCATGCTCAATCCCACAGCGTGGGGTTGGGGTGCGCGAACTGGCTACTTTTGGGCTGGCACAAGCATCATAGGTATCATGTGGAGCTGGTTCCGGCTCCCAGAACCGAAAAATAGGACATTTGGGGAACTGGATGAACTCTTCGAAAGGAAAGTGGCAGCAAGGAAGTTCAAGAATACAAATCTGAGACCTCCTGAACGCGCGGTGGGTAATATCACGGTGACAGTTGGGAAGCGTACAGGATAGTTTGGACTATTTGCGCGGGCAACGTGCCTACAGTGAAAATGATGATATCGTAATGGCTATATGACAGACTAGATACACATGGGAGATCAACCGACCTCTGTGACTAAAGGTTTCTGTAAGTCATTCTCATACTTTGGCTTCGTATAAGCAACTTGATCGTCCTCGAAGTTGACACTAGGATAGATCGCACTATACAACATAATTTCAATGTCAAAAAAAGCAGATTTATACTTTTTCTAGTATCCTAGTTCAATAAACTTGCCTCCGTGTACAATCTACCTCCTTTGACAACATAACCTTAGTGTTTTCGACTTCACTACTATGCCTAGTCAATGCGTGCAACACCCTACCAAGATATGCGCCTACTAAAAAAATAAAGCTTTAGACTACTACTAAACCGGCATCATTATGCAACTTCTTAGTAGAGTACTATAATGATTACATATTTCACATATGTCTACTAGTATCTACTAAGTAAATGATCCGATAGCAAGCCTGCATTAGGAAATGGACGCACTCCGTTCGTGCAACCCAGGCCGCGCTTACCTTTCTGCGCTGACATCTAAATAGGCAATCTACCTCAAACGTCCCATTACAAACTGCCCTCCCCCCTCCGCTGTTATTTTTCTCTCCTTTAATAACCTTTCTCTCCACCGTTACTATTCTAACCGCCTGCCCCTTTCACCTATACTAGCAACTTTCGTTTAGGTCTCGGTAGATACCCCTACTGTAATGTATTTCTTAAGGCCTGCAGCCGCTCCTCGATACTGCCTCCACCCGTATAGCAACTGGGTCGATTTCTATCCTGTTTGGCCTTGTAGGGCAGCCCCGCTTGTATATTCATGCCTCTAGCTGCTGATGTATAATTCTAGTGACCGGTAGGAGCTAGAGCTACGGCAAAGATATTAACGAAGCCTACGTTCGTTACAATAGGCCTAATATATGGAAATGAAGACTTGCCTCTAGATCTTGAAATCTTTAATGTCAATGTTTAATGCGTTTGTTAGTGGCGATTTAAATAGAAGTGGATAGGCAATGTCGAGTTACCCACATGTTGAGACCTAACTCCGTGGATGCGCTGACAACAAAGAAGTATGCCACGATAACTACTAGATTACTAGCTAGTGGGATGAAGGATCGCTAAGGCAAAACTGCAAAAAAGTAATTCTTTGAAATTAACTGCTGAATAGGTTATACTTGAAGGATACATTGAGCAAGGCATTCGCACATTTTGTTCTACATTTGGCAGAGAATTTATGATGTTTGTTTTTTGGACTATAGATTCATCTTGAATCGAGTCTCCCTAATGCATGATTATAGGCAAGGTTTTCTTTGCTGATTTGTATTTTAGATTCTTCTGTTTAAGTTTGGTGGAATGCTTAGAAACAGTGGCCTCAGCTTAATTAACAAATGAGTGTATGTGGGTAAGATAGTTGTTACTTAGTATGGCTTTGATAACGACTAACAGAATTTCTAATCATTGGTTCAATTTGGTTTACATGATTCGAAAAAAACGCACAAACGAGTAAAAGCGACAGCAACAAGTCAGCTGCGTCGACGTTTAGTCGTCTGTCGTGTCTGCACAGCAAAGCGGAATCTGCTGAACCCATTCAGACGATCGAATTTGGTGGGCTGTCAAACGGCGTATGGGACTAGGTTCGAGGATAGAGTAAACAACATTGCGGCATTGGCGCTGAATTGAAGTCAGCGAGCAATATGTTGAAACTTCCTAGGAACTTACACGTCTCAGACATTCAATCGGCTCGTAGCCAGCTTCTGTCTTGCGACTTTCGACGTATTGCTGATATTCTGCATCTTCATCCGGTCGTGCAGCGCGCCACTGATTCTCCCCAGTTCGCATGGCCATGTAGATCATACCGCAAGCCCACACGTCTAGAGGGCGGGGGTCGAATTCCTTGAGTGTAAACTCCTCTGGAGCGATATACGGCAAAGAGCCGCAGATTCCAGAACTCATGCGTGCTTCTGTCTCCCAGGCTGCACGGAAACATTCGGCATTCCCAAAGTCGATGATCTTGACTAACCCACTCGTAGTAAGGAGGATGTTCTCAGGCTTGAGGTCGCGATGCGCCACGCCCATTTCGTGCATATACACTAGTCCTTGTATCAACTGCTTAAAGAAACAATCAGCTTCTGTTTCTTCGAGGGCACCAGCATGCAGGACAACTGAGTGCAATTCCTCGCCTGGAAAGTACTCCATAATCTGGCATTCCACGCCCTTGTCGTCCTGCAGAAGATCCAAAGTAGCGAGGATGTTTTGGTGATGTAGCGACGATGAAATGTAGAATTCTGAAACTACGCGCCTGTGGTACTTTTCCTCTGATTCTCCTTCAAGCTGCTTGTGCTCTTTTACTGCAAAGACTTGCGTGCTACTTGGATTCTTCTCGTCGATCTTGTATGAAACGCGGACCGTACCAAAGGCACCCCATCCTAGCACATCGCCGCATTTACCGTATTTACGGGCGAGGACGTGAGCCGGACCGGATATGTTTTGCGCAACAGCAGGATCTGCTGTCTCCTTTCGCAGCCTTTTGAACCAGTTTGATGCCACGTGCCGTATCTGCTGCTCTTTGAGATGGCGGGTCATCTTGAAAGACTTTCCACGGTTCCTGTAACTATGAATGGTATGCTCATGATGGCCATATACATCTTCCCGAAATCTTGCGCGCACGTCGGCTGCCTTGATAGTTGACGTTTGCCGTGGCAGTGGGAGACGACTTGGCTTGGCATTATCAGCCGCTTGGGCGCCGATGCAGTTCTTCCTGGTTGCTTCAGAGGAAGGGCTCGTTGCCGATGGTGAATGGCTCGAGGCAGCATTGGCATTTGGCCCTGGTTCAGTACCCATAGCGGGGTGATGGTGCTGCGAAAAGGTGGCACCACAATAAACAGTCAGAGCCAACTAGAGAAGTCGGCTATGCAAACCAATATAGAGTCACAGCTCTTGTGCTATGTAGCCTGCAAAGACGACTCAGCGAAAATTATTGTGCATTCACGCAAAGATGGCATACTAATATTCGCGTCTGCGAGCTTTTGTCCCACAGTCTAGGCTGTGGACAAACTTGAGATAATTGTAAAGCGTGGAATACATGGAGCTCAGTGGTGGGTGGTGGAACTGGCTTCTCCTCCCAGTTCGGCCGCAATTGGCAGTAGAATTGATGTGGCGCGATTGGTGAGGCAGAAGGTGCGGTGAAGTTGGAAGCTCGACGTTGCGTCAAAAGAAAGCGATATGTGTGTCTAAATTCGTTGATGATGAGGGTCAAATCTGATTCAAGTGTGGTCCTGGTCTGGGGCGAAGTTGTGCTTGAAAACAAGGCAATAGTGGGGGCAACCCTCTTCCATTTCACGTGCCTTTCAGGTAGAGACCGGCGTGACCGGGTGAAGTGGAGCCGTGCTGTCTTGGCCGCATCGCGAAACGAAAACCTCGTCCTTGGCGTTATCCTGGGCAATGGACAAATCTTAAAACCTGGGGGACAAATCACAGTAGCCTAATCGTAAATTAAGCAGCGCAGCAACTAACGCAGTGTAGTTTTAGAGTATATGTTATGAGATAGCTAGAGGGTTACTTGCAACTCATGCCAGAAGGTTCCTGGCCACGGATATCTTGTAGAGAAAGAGCGAATCCGAAGCAAAGTCGGAGTACCCGTCGTTCCTATCACGACGCAGGGATCATTCGGTACGTAGGAGGGGAGGTAAGTTCCAAATGTAGATTAAATTCACTCTGATCACAGTGGGATGGATGAAGAAAAATAGAAACACATGTCGGATAAGTACATTTTGGGGTTAACTTAATTATTCAGGATCTGAGGACTACTTGGTTGGTTATGCTACGCAAAATTTTCAATCGCGATTTGATTTCTCCTGGAACGTTTCTCTTTCCTCCTTTTAATCTGATTTTTTCGAACCGCTCGCAGTCTTTCTTATCCAGAACATGATCCAGACACCACATTCGATGAGGGTAGACTGCGAGTTGGTCAAGTCGGTTCTCCGTTCGTCATTCTTCCTGAAATATTAGTGGCCAAATGTGATTAAATGGAAGAACTCTACACCAAATCTTCCACACGTGGGTTGAGTGATTCGGGAGAAGGGCGAGACTCAAGGAGTACTTGGCAATAGAAGTGAACCTTCTATCTAATGTTACAACTTTACCTTTCGTTTATCAATTGTCGTACTCAAGCTTCGTTGCCCAGCATTTTTCTCACCATTCCAATGGTAATAAAGTCATGCCCAGTGTGCAAGGGGCGATGCTAGCCTGTAATCAAGAACGAAATGCGGCTTGAAAAGACAAAAAGAAGTCCAACTCTATTTATGTCTAACCCAAACTAGTTAGTACTGGCGGTCCTTGGGAGTGTCTCTAACGCTTTTGAAGCCTATGCATAGTTACTGGAAGTAAACTAACTGATCATATCTGCTTGGAGAATGGAAGTCCATGTCTCATCCCGATGTGGACAATGAACCCATCGTTCATTGACGCTGCTTTATATTTACCTCCTGATCCCCTACATATATTATTGTTTTAACCGTTGTGGCGCGGTATGCCCTTCTCTTCCTGCGGTAGAATCGTAAGAAGGAGAGCTGGATTGTTGCACGCACTGACTATATATAGTAATCCTCATTGCTTAGTTTGACGAATGTTTTTTCTTCGCATTTTCTCTTCTACCTCTCACTATCCGAATATTCCCTCTAAAAGCTATTCCAACTTCTCAGCATGCACACTACACACTTTCCCCTCACGCCAAACACCCCGAATATTCAACGTCGCATCAATATCCTCAAGTGGATTCCCTTCAACAAGCAACATATCCGCATTCAGTCCCTCTGCCAACCTCCCTCGGTCTTCAAACTTGAAGCGCTTCGCAACCAAGCTCGTAGCCGAGCGCAGTGCTTCCATGGGAGTCATACCTACCTTGTGCACGAACAAATGAAGCTCATGGTGCATAGTCAGACCAAACGCCGTACCGACTGCAGGACCAGCGGCATCGCTTCCACTATTCACCGTTAGGTATATCCTTAAGCTTTAGTAAAAGGTGGGTTACTACTCACCATAAAATATCAATCCCCGCATCCTTCAACGCCCTAACCCCCTGATACGCAAATTCCACCTTCCCCTTATCCGCAAACCCCATACACCGACACATATTCCCGACTCGATCCTCCCCAATCAACCCCTTAACTCGCAGATCATGCGCAAATCTGTGTTGCAGATCCACGCCTTCGGCTGTCAAGCTACCCATTGTCGCTAGCGTCGGGTTAACCCACGCGTTGTTCTTTTTGTACGCATCGATGAGTTCCTGGGTGGGAGGTTGATCGCAGAAGGTGTGGGTGAGCCCGTTTACACCTGCGGTGAGGACGTCGAGGGTATCTTTTAGACAGGTTGCGTGGGCGACGGTTAGGTAGCCGCGGGCGTGGGCTTCGGTGATGATAGTGCGTTGGAGGGAGAGGGAGGGGTATGCGAAGGTTTGGCTCATGATTGTGCCGCTTTCGTGCATGAGTTTGATGTAGTCTGGTTGCATTTCCTTGGTGGTCCAGTCGAGGTAGTTGATTACGCTGGTGTGGTCGGTGAGTTTTGGCCAACGCGAGATTGCGGCGGCGGTTTCTTCGCTTTTGTCGTGCGCGGTGATTACGGGGATGGGCCAGCCGTTTTCGATTGTTGCGGCTTGTCCGGCGGTTTTGTAGGATGCTGTGTCGGGCTCGAGCGTTTGCTTGCGGAGTTTCAGGACGTTTTCGAGTTCGTTGTGCATTTCGCACACGGTGGTGACTCCGAATCGTAGGGATTGCGGTAGAGCTACGGGATCGGCTCTGTCGGCATGGATATGGCAGTCGATTAGGCCGGGAAGAAGAGTGTGTCCTGGTTTTAAATATGTCTTTATTGATTCTTGTGGGATGTTGCTAATGGGTCCCACTGATTTGATCTTGCCATCCTGAATGTGTGCGTATCCTTGTTCGATTACCTCTTCACCAGTAAATATACGGACATCTCGAATGATGAAAGTAGCCATGTTATCAACTGATATGGGTGTGGACTACTGCCAAAGTTGGGTTTCTTCTCAAGGATGCTGAAATTAAATCAATGTGGGAAGAATAATAATATGTACAGTTGCGACAAGGAGTACGAGATATGAAAAGACCTCAGCTGAATCGGAACTCGGGCTCTTTTTAAACAAAAATTCTCATCCCCTGCACTCGATACTAGATGTGTATACGATTGCCACTGAAGCTATGCTTGAGGAGCATGGAAATCCAGGATTACAATACTAGCGTCCGGGGGCGTTTGCACACTAGACGTATAGGAATCGGATAGATGAGGGGCCCATATAATAAAACAACTCAAGTGGTTCAATGTGGTTATCATGTGGAGAATGAGGCTCGGATCTGGGGCTGCTTGTTCAACATGTGGTTCCGCGGTTCCCAGTGGCTGCTGCAAGCCCCTCATCGGCCCGCGTCGCGGAGAGCCGAACATGGCTTACATCTGGAGACTCAAAGGACGCGAAAAATGCAGATTTTCCTAAACGAGATAAAGGTGTGCTACAATTTCATGTTGTAAGCTTACGGTCACATACCGATTGATTGTGCTGCGTGTGATATGCAGGTGTATCCTATACCAGCTGGATAGATGTATAATTACGTGCCGACCCACAAACAAGTCCAAACTAGGTCACAGTCTTTGTGGGCAAAAATCTCCACAAAATTAGGATAAGCTCACCTATAGAAAATGTCGCCGTTTGGTTTCGCATATCACGACTCTGACCGTAACCATAACTACGAAAGATAAGTGGTTGTATCGCTTTATTTAGATTTCCCAGGCGAATTAGCTTCTAGCTCTGTTCTTGCTAATAGGCTCAGTGTCTGTCGACTAGAAAAGTCCATTATCTTCGAGAATGGACTAAGATATCGACTGTTAGACACGAAGTAGAATGCGTCGTTTGCAGATACCGCGTTCTGCAAGGGTGATATACATGCTGATATTCATGGGACCTGCACAAAGATCACATGCACTTAGGAGTAAGAATCTAAAGCCCTCTTTTCAGAAGGTTTAGTACCGATATTATATCTAGCAAAGAAGGTATTGGCGACTAGGAACCAGCTTACTATTCAGCCATGTCGTCGCTTAGGCTAAGCTGCAGTGAGTCTGACGTGAGGAGGGCCTGTCAGTATTTTGGTCCAGAATCCACACATGTTGATATGTTATTCCATCAGGCAGGTCTGATCTGTATTCCTGGAATAGTATTCTGCGTGCTTTGAGTGCTTGATCCACGTGACCAGGAGTCAGGAAGACGCGTAAAGTAGATGACGGAAGGAAGCCGGAGACGCCAAGCGCCCCACTAACACGGTCAAGCGTGCCATCACGTCGTCACGAGAGCGACATCGCTCTCTCGTCGACGAAACTATCCATTTTTACATTTCTAGCCTTGCGTGATTTGGATGCTGCGCGCTGTCTTTTTAGCTGCCAACGATGGTTGTCCTAGTTGATTTGGAAGACGATGAAGCGCCCTCATTACAGTCCCCTCACGCGTCTGGCTTGTTGAACGTTAAGCCATTGCACCACTCTCTGAGCGAGTCAACGGCAGAGAGTGGGCAGCGAGTGAGCGTTGCAGACGAGAGGCCGAACCCAAACAAGAGTGGATTCAGCGCTGCCCTGAGCTGCTATCCGTGAGCCTTAGCCATAGCATGGACTCGACTCCACGCCATGATGCATGCTAACCATGTTAACCACACAGAATAGTAAGCCAACTCGCCGCCCAGCTCGACCTCAACACGCTTCATGATCTGTCGCGCACTTGTAGGCAGTTTCGTGTAAATCTGCTTGAATACCGTAGCCAACTTGTCAAGCATACGCTACATTGCGTCAACGAAGATGTTGAGCCCGGCGAAACCCCAGGGTCGTCGCTCCAGGGAGGGAGGTATGGCATGGCAATGGAATCAAGGCTAACTACCGGTCGTGTCGGGATATGTGCTCGCGATATGGTAGGAGAGTGTCAGCGCTGTGGGACTATTGTTTGCCGGGTATGACGTCTGAATGTGTAAAGGGCGAAGTCGGGACTAATGATTGTCTCAGAATTGCACAATGAAGCCACCACCAACACCTGCACTTCGGGCTCGACATCGTCGGCTCTGCCGTACGTGCACCAAGGCGCCGTTGCCCGTGCTCATGGCTGTCCAGAAAAGACGCTCGTCATCCGACTCCTCGCCACCTGGGTCGCCAGACCAGCGTCCTGTGCTTTTTGAAAGTAGTCAGCCGCGGGCGTTCACCGCGCCCGCGTTTGAACGCACCCCTTGCAATTGCGATGATGTGGTGTGGTTTTGCGCACCGTGTGGCAAGGACCTACGAAACGCAGATACCATGTACGTTCGTGGATGGAGCTGGCGCACGCGATATAGCCACTATCTGGGTGGAGTCGGCACGGGAGCTGGCGAGGGTAATGAAGGCGTCGAATGCGGACGAGGCTGCGCTTGTTTAGGCGCACGAGTCGTTGAACACGAGACCTGTGAGCAAGACCTCTTGGACACTATCGAGAGGTCGCATACCCCTTCCCCAGAGTCACCTGACCGTTGGCGGGGAACGTCTTACCTCACTCAAGAGATTGAAGGAATTGGCGGAGTGCTGAAAATGAAGCACAAAAAGCAGGTCCGTGTTGGGGAGTGCGTAAAGCTCTATGAAGATGAAAAGGAAAAGTCAATACAGTACCTCGAGCGCGAAGTCAAGGGAGAGCTCAGAAGCTGGTGCTCATGGTGTGAGCGTGTCGTTCTTGGGAAGAAGGACAAGGCTGAAATCAATGGAGTCCGACCGCCTTCCAGCGGTTCAAGTTCAACGGCTTCGGCAAGCTCGAAGCAGTCATATAGATATTAATGACGTCTTCCTTGTGTGTTGATATGTTTATTGCATGCTTGTACATAGTTTTGAATTTTTGCTCGTCGCTCATCTCTCCGTGATGTGCCATGCAACTGTCTTGTTTGACAATCCTGGACTCACCGGGTTCTCTCGTATCCTACCCAACCTTCTCCAGCATACACAATCTTCATGCTAGATGTCAAAATGGTCATCATTATAGTCGTCGTCCTCGTTGTCGTCCCAGCAAGATTGTTCCTCAGATATCTTAGCTTTCGTCATCTTCTCTTGTTCAGCTACGACTTCATCAACCCAACCGTCTGGGTTTTCAACCGTCTTTCCCATCTCGTTCACTCCTGATTGCAGTTCCTCTCCCTTATTCCATAAACCAGTTGGGCTGCCCACGTCTTCATCCCTCGCTTTAACCAACATCTGGATCTGCCACTGAAGTGACTTATTCTCTTCCTCAAGCCTCTCAATCTTCGCATGCTGCTCTCGCGCCTCCTGATCCCCTTGAAATTGTGCTTGCAGAACTATGTTGAGGGTTTCCTGCATTTCCGTGTACTGCTGCCGTAAGTCGCGGTTGGTATTTCGATTCGTCTGGTTTGCCCTCTCAAGCTGCCGTATCTGGGTGTGTAGATGCTGTCTTTCGTTCTCTAGCCGTAGACGCGCATTTTGGAGGTTGTGGATGGTGCTTTCGCGCTCAAAAGGGCGAGCAGCGATGACGCCATCGAAGAGAGTGTGGACAGCGAGGTATTCGGCACAGAGACTGATGTATCTTGCGGCGATCTGTTCGTAGGTCCAGCCATCGCTGTATTCTTCGGGCGCGAAAGAGGTCAGGTTTGTTGCTGATTCTGGCATTAGGATGATCCAGAGAGATCTGAGCAAGGGTGAAGAGAAATTTGCATGGGAGATGTGAGACTATTATAAGAAGTGTGTTTGCTATCGCAACTCACTGCTCACAGTTAATGGCTAGGCTTCCTACCCTTTCACCGCGATTTTGGACATGTGGAAACGCAGTAAAAACTAGGCATTACCCATATACTGATGGGCTGAATGGGGCTTCACTGGACTGAAGTATCGCAGGGAATTTTCCTCTCCCTGCTGATCAAAATCACTCATCTCGTTCTCATAAGAAGTTTGCCACATGTGATTATGGTTTGGTGGTGTCGTGCCTTCCTCTTTCTCCGTAGAGCTGCATGTACGTGCTGGAAACAAACAAGCCACTCGCCTCACATATCATTGACTCACTCGTATTCTTCTTTCACTACCTTGCCAACCCTTTCACTTTTTCCTACTGATTCATACTTCACGCACCTGCGAAACACAATGGACGACGAGGGCCCCAAGTGGCGCCTAGGTATGTGGAAGCTCGTTTGCTGAAAGCTTCATCTCTTGCTAATGTCACTCAGATCATGCAGATACCGGCTTATCAACCTGCCAGCAAGCAGCCTGTAAGCGGAACAAAACAAAAATCGGGAAAGGTGAACTGCGCATCGGTACACATACACTGTTCGATAATGGCATCGAACGCCGTTGGTACATGGCCTGGCGTCATTGGTGAGTAAACCTTCTCCTGAATCTCCACACAAATAAATGCTAAGAAAGATCTAGGGAATGTGCGACGAAGCATCAAATCGCGGGCTTGAAGGAGACTACCGAGAACGACCCAACTAAAGCACCTGGCTATGATCGACTCAGCCAAAAAAGCCAGGAGCAGGTGAGACTAGCATTTGAAGAGGGTATGCCCTTCGATAAGGGGTTCAAGGATATTCGTGAGGACTTGGCAAAAACCTCATGCAAGTACGCGAAAGAGTATAGGGACGCAGAGTGCTACAAGGCTGACGTCGCCACTCGTGCCGCTGCTTGTCGTGGATGTGACTGCGTATCGGACAACATTAAGATCACGAAGGGCCATCTGAGACTTGGAATCTTGGTCAACTTTGACGGTGACCATACTTCGACGTACTACAAACACTGGGTAAGTTGTTTCCTCTCTCCCGGATAGAGTCTCGTGCTAAACATCCCGCAGAGGTGCATGTCTGAATATGACTTGGCATGTGCACAGATGTGTTACGAAAAGGGAGAGTTTTATGGCATCGATAAAATCCCCGAAGAGCTCAAGGAAGTGGTGCTTAAGACCCTCGAGACGGGCGAGGTTGTGGAGCCGCCAGAGCCTAAGATTGTGCCACCGAAGGCGAGGGCAAAGCCGAAGTTGAAGACGTCTCGTAGCAAGAAGACCAAAGTCAAGCCAGAACCTAGTATCAGTTCGGAAGAGTCCGAAGGCCCGCTCGAGGATCTGAGTGATGAGTTGCAAGAGACAATCCCACCATCACCCGCGACGAAACCAAAAGCCAAGAAATCGAAAGCAAAGAGACGTCCCGCTAAAGAGATTGACAGCAGTAGCGAAGCCGAACCAGAGTATATTCCAAGGAAATCAAGGAGCAGATCTAGTCCATTCAAAGAGGCCAACGTCCTGGCTGAGGCTGCTACGTCAGCTCCTGAAGATCTGATGGATGATTGAACATACTTCAAGGGGAGGGTATTCAAAAGGGGAGTAATGATTACGATGGCCATATGATCTACATTTGGGGAAGCAAGATACAAGTGTAAGAGTCGGGCTGTCACTAATTACTTGTATCGTTCGTGGAGACGATAATGTAGGCCATCATAGCTATATATGGCCAGAAAATGAGTCTCAATGGCAAGGACAAGATTGCGGATTTTTAGTGATTTAATCCTACCAATTATGAATTTCTTCATAGAACTATATTTCTGGCTGCTAAAGGTATTCCAATGGCAAGGTTTCGGCCTAACGAGTTGAATGCAAAAGCACGTAATGCGGGGCGAGAGATTTAACGGCAGTGATCAGTGCACGACCCACCCAAGCTCCCGGTGGCGCATCCCAGTCGCAAGCTGTCCTCCCCGCAAATCATATCCACTCACCATTCATCAACTGAATCAACCCAGTACGACCTGAAGTGCTGCTCTACACCTTGTCAAAACACCAGGAATCTACGCGACAACAGTCACCATGCCGGGCAAGATCATCGCCGTCACCTCGTCCTCGCACTTCTCCCAGCTTCTCTCGCAATCTACATACACCATCGTAGACTTCTACGCGGACTGGTGCGGGCCATGTAAAGCCATTGCGCCTGTCTTCCAGAATCTGGCAGAGAAGGAGACGAAGCCGGGAAGGATGCAGTTTGTCAAGGTGGATGTAGATAGCCAGCAGGAGATTGCGAAGAAATATGGTGTCAACGCGTACGTATATTCCAATTGACGGGACTCGAAACCGCAGTCAACAACCTCAATCAAGATATGGAATGCTAACATGCGCTATTCGCAGCATGCCAACCTTTCTGGTAATCAAGTCCAACTCAGTAGTCGAGACTATCCGCGGCGCAAATCCCTCTGCCCTTACAGCCGCCGTGCGCAAAGCTGCTAGCGATACATCTGGTTCAGGCGCCGCCTCCACTGCCTTCCAGTCCAAAGGGCGCACGCTTGGGTCAGCTGAGGAACCCAGTCGCCCGGTTGGAGACAGTCCATTCGCAGGTTTACAACGCATGTTGATGGGCAACGGTGGCCTGACCGATTTGGTAATCAGATTTGCAGCCCTGTATTTCATCAGTCTATTCGCGTTTGACGCGTTCAAGGCTGCCGAAGAGAGCCCATTCAATGTGAAGACGAAGCGGTAAATAGGCAGTCAGAGTGTCGAAGTAGGCGTATAACTGCTTAGCCAAGATGGGACGAAAGGGCTGTTTGGCGTTGGGACAAGAACAAGGCGTTTGGGAGGTATACCACTTCAAATCAGATCGTCACGCATATCGGCATTACTCTTTGAAGTCTATGTAGTAAGCTGTGGAGATAGTTTAACACAATACATTGATATATAGAATGCTTTTACACTCTCCCTTTCTGTATAACTATCTTCGCAGTCTACTGCACGGGTTGGTTTCTTCACTAACTTGATACGCTGCAAGCCTGCCCGCCGCAAGCCCTCACAAACCAGGCGTGCTAACAGGTACATCAACAGGGCTATGAGGGCGGCCTAACGTTTGTTGAGTATGCCTCTCAACCCCGCAAAATCAGCCTTGCTTGCAATGCCCTCCTAACACATGCTGTAGATCGGACAGATTATTGTTGCTGTTGGTATGAATATCTAAGAGGTAGTTATGAGGAAAATTAAATAACAAACTGTAGATCAGCTTAAGTTTTCATTTTGAGGTTTCTTCATGAACCAGCCTCCCTGCGGATGCAGCGGGCCAACTTAGATAGCGTAGAAGAACTTGATCATGCGCAGGTTTCACGATCTACTGCAGTCATCAGCAGCCTCGTCATCATTAGACGAAAAAGGTAGGGCCAGATACTAGAAGATATTGGCTCATTCCAATTATAGGGATACTGCCCATCTCTAGAGCCGGCCTAGATTTACTCGTCGTCCCTACAATCGGCTAGGTTCACATTACTGGCAGAATGGTTCACATAGGATCTTGGGCAACTCTGCCCGTACTTCTTCTATCGTTCACAACCGCTTCTCCAAGTACGCAGAGAGCGCTACCAGACGAAACAAGCGGAGTACAGAATTTTAATCAAGTGCGTGCAGCGCTTCAACTTCATCTTCTCAACTTATGCTGGAAGTCTAGATTACTCCATCGTCTGATCTCCAATGGATACCATGCTACAATGGTTTTGACTGCGCCAATCTGATAGTACCGCTCGACTATGAAGATAGCAGTGTTGGCACCACAACCATCGCGTTCATTCGCAAGCTTGCCCCGGGAAACGTTACTCAGGACCTTCTCTTCAACCCTGGTGGCCCTGGTGGTTCAGGCGTAGGCATTCTGCTTGCCGGAATCGGCGACCTCATCTTGAATCTCAGTAGCGGACAATACAACATTATCAGCTTCGACCCAAGGGGCGTAAACAACAGTGGCATCGAACTGACGTGCTTTCCCGGTCAACCTAATATCCGAGACGCATACTGGAGCACTTTCGAAGAGTTATCCCAGGCTTCGAATCTCGATGAAACCTACGCCCGAGGACTCGCAATAGGACAATGGTGCACAAAAGCCAACGCAAACACGACTGCAAAATACGCAGGTACCGTTGCCGCAGTACAAGACATGCTCCACTTCACCACCCTCCAAGCTCGCCTCCGCAACCTCAAGAACCCAGAAGAATCCCTCGTAAACTTCTACGGCCTCAGCTACGGCACTGTCATCGGACAAAGCCTCGCATCCAAGTATCCCTCGCGCGTCGGCCGCATGGTCCTAGACGGCAACGTCAATGCCGAAGACCACTTCCACGGCGCAAAGCTTACCGCCGTCCAAGACGTCGATGAAGAGTATACTTGGTTCTTCAACCTGTGCCACGCCGCCGGACCGGGAACCTGCGCTTCTTACGCTGAAGACGTGAAAAAGCGCTTCGATACTCTCTTGTCCAAACTTGAGCTCGACCCAGTCATCCTATCCTCCCCTATAACTTCCACTCCAGCGCCGAAGGTCATAACCAAAGACGCCGTCCTCGCAGCGGTATTTCACAATCTCTACGCCGGCGAAACGGGCTTCCCGTTCCTCGCGCGCGGTCTTGCTGCGTTGGAAAGGGGGGATGCGGCGATGTGGTTAGCGGAGACTGCACGGTTCCAACGCCCCAGTGGTGCGGCGCAGGAGACGTATATGCTGATTACTGGGGCTGATTACGCTGGGCGGAGTAAGATAGCGAATCGTACGGTTCATCGGGTGGTGTATGATGAAGTGGTGCGAACGAGTGAGTACGCAGGACGTGTGTATGCGCTTGAGAATGTGGTGTTGGGGGTGGGGATTGAGATTATGCCGCCGGAGAGTCAGTTGTTTGCTGGTACGTTACCCCTTTGTCTATTTTTCTCACGTCTTCTTCGTGTGTTTCTGCAAGAGCAGGATTGATTGGTGTATTACAGGATTTGAGTATACAAAGACTAAGACGCCGATTTTATTCTTGAACCCATCGGTTGATCCCATTACGCCTGTTGCGAATGCGAGGTATATGGCGGGATTTTTTGAGGGAGCTGTGGTGCTGGAGCAGAATTCTACGGGGCATACTGTGTTGCCTTTTCTGGGGGAGTGTGTGGGTGGGGCGGTAAAGAGGTATTTTGGGGGTGGAGAGGTGCCGGAGGGGGGGAAGGTGTGTCAGGTTGATGTGAGGGTTGATTGGGAGGGAGGGAGAGGTGGCATGGGTGCATGATGCCGGCTTCCTGTGAGATTTGGAGCACAGCTTGGTGGTTGCAAAAATAGTAGGTAGGTAGATTGGGAACGCTAATCTGAGTATGGGTTAAATATTATGACAGAAACGTACACTTTGCATGTCTTACCTGGATGATCGAGCAGCCATCTCCCTTCGCATATTGCAACTATTAACGACCTCCCTCGTACATACACTAACTTCTCCAATCCTCTCATTCCCATCCTACACATCCACAAACCTCCCCACAACATCGGCAAACCTCGCCGCATCCTCAACCCCCACCCACCCATCACCCTCCTCCCTCCCCTCCACAAACGCGAACAAACACCCCATAACATCCCTCGCCAAAATCGATACCCCCATCTGCTGCTCCCCCCACTCACACGCCACATCTCTTACCTCTCCACTCGCAAAATCATGCACCTGAATCTTCACAGCCGCATCGTTGTCAGAAAACTGGAAGAACGGACTCGTAGGCGACACGAGTTTGATTTCGCCCTTTTCGCAGTTGATGGTCCAGGTAAGTGCAGGGTCGCCGGGAAAGGCTGGGCCATTGCGGAAGAGGAAGGTGAGTGTTGCGTTTGGGACGGTTTGGGCAGAGGGTGTGAGAGTGGCGTGGAGGGAGAGGAGGTCAGGCACGTTGGAGGTAACGTGATGTGTTACATTTTTCGTTTCTGCGTCGGGAACGCCGAGGGTTGGGCGTTGTATTTGGGATTTGGAATGGATGCTTGTGGCGGAGAGGGGACCGAGGGTTGAGAGGACGGAGTCAAGGACTGGGGTTGCGTTAGATGGGATTGTTTAAGGGAGGGTTTTAGGGGGGGATAAGCATACTGTGACCGACACCGATGGTGATGCTGTTTCCACCGATTTCTTTATCGGTGAAGTAGAGTACACCCGGGGGCATCATGTCTCTGTAAGGAACGCCGCCGAATGCCTGGACGCTTGAACTTAGGATTTTCCCTAGCTCGCCTTTGCCTCCGTCAAGGAGTTCTCTGAGCTTGACAACGGATGGATCCCATCGCCTTTGTAGACCTACTGCCACTCTAGATCCGCTTCGCCGTGCTGCTTCAACTATTTCTTCAATTTGGGTTTTGTTCGATGCGATTGGCCACTCGACGTAGACATCTTTGCCTGCTTTAATACTTGGCATGATAACCTCGTGGTGCTTGTCGACTCTTGTGTTACATATCACGAGATCGATATCTGGGTCTACTGCTAGGTCTTCTGGGCTACCGTAAGCCTTGGTAGTAGCAGGGAATTCATATTTCTGTATTGCGACTTTTGCAGCATCAACTCTGCTGTTCAGCAATGCAGTAACGGTGATTTTTGAGCGGCCGGCAGGTGTCATAAGAACGGGAAGGTGGGCTTTAGCAGCCCATGACGTATTGCCAGAGGAAGAAAGCCCAATGAGGGCTGCGCGTACGGGCAGTGACTTGGATGCCATTTTGTTGCTGTGGGACACTTTTGGAATGAATGATGTATCAGCCAGTGACTTGCAACACTGCTTTATAGTGTGTGTGCTATATAGACTGCGAGGTCATGGCATGTGTAACTTCATGGCATTTGTAACTAACTAACTAATGCGGACGTATTGGTAAGATGGCGTTTGGGTCGCCTAAGATTGGACAAAAACATTGGTTAGCACAACTTGGCAACGTTGTGGATGGCGTACATTTCGTAGTATGCCAAGCAATACCAAACTAGTACTGCGGGTCATCTGTAGATGGTCATACATCACAATGTAAAACATGATTTTGACCCCCAAGCTAAGAAATAGTCAGTTTTGGGATTGGTAGGAAAAGGGTTTTCCCGGGAGTAGCAGGCATGCACGAAGAGATAGAGAGAGCCAGTCAGAACAGCAAAAGAAACCTTTGCAGCGCGTGCTTGAGCTATCAGCTTAGGGGGGGACGAAGTTGTAGAGACTAAAAATGTATATACTAACTTAGGGCTTACTGATACAGTAACAAGGTTACTAAGACGGGCTAATGCGGCAATGCGGTGCTTCGCTTACAAACTCAGCGGATATTGATCTCCGCACCTATAGAATCAATACAGGTCCCGTGATCTGAGCTGAGTGTTCGAGTGTCATTTTCATGTGATTACTGTAGTTATCCATGCTTTCCGTTTATGCTTGCAGGACGTCTTTCGGACAGCATAACATGTGGGAACAAGGTATGAGTTGTAGTGACATACTTCTGAAAATCCCAACGCATTACCACGACTCAACTCGACTCGATTCACACAAGCGTTATCTCGTGGCTCAACCACGCTCAGACCAAGCCTTCGGGGTAAGGCGACCGAAGCGGATGGCGAAAGCGTCTCAGATCCGAGATTAGACGAAGAAAGACGGCGACAGCCATGTGCATTCCGAAAACCACGTCGCAAGCATACACGGTTTGACAAGTTATTTACTGGAGTACCGTGACGCGAGTATTTGTTGGAGGCACAGGGCGCAGCGTACGCTTCGGAAAGCTCTCGGCTTCCGAGTTCCGACTCGTTTAGGCTTGAGGCTACAGTAGCACCGAGAGGCTTGTCAAGGATCATCGCTGTTGACCTTTGAGCCCTGCATGCACATCCGGTAAGGCTGAGGTTTTGACAGGAGGCGCATCATTGATTTGGTAAAAGTCGTGACAGTAATAGGGCGCGACAGTAGCAGTTTGTCTGTGATGCGTCTGGTTTCTTGTGGAGGAGAGAGACGCTTTGTTCAAGACTTGTGTAGCTGTTGTGGATCAGAAGATTCAAGGGTCCTAACTGACAGTAAGTATCTGGGCCTGAAGAGATCAATGTGCCGTTGCAGCTCAGGATAAATGCGCATGTCTTGGCAGGTCCAGCCATGGCGGCGGCAACGGTTAGGAATAAGGCAGGTCTGTACCATGCCCTGGTCGTGGTGTTTGGAGTGGCAGCGAGACTGGTGAAGACGGACACGACGATTGCCAACAGTCTCCTTGTACAGATGGGGCATAGAGTGGTGAAGTTCACTGGACTCTTACCTTCAGACTGTCAACATGCTCCCGAATACCATCTGAACAATGTCCAGACCGAGCATGAGACAGGAATGCAAGGAGTAGGGGCTAGTCCGAATAGGGCTTAGGGGATGCGGGGCACGTCCGTGGCGTGTGGGACCGAGGTATGTCTGCCGCGTGCTTGTGAGACGTCGCCCACGCCAGGCCTGTTCAACAGCTTATAGTCGGCCGATGATTCCATTTTATCTTCCTGCTGGATTCCCCCCTTCTTTTTTCATTCCAATTTAATCCTACCCAATTCAATTCTCGACACAATGGTCGAACTACCCCCCTTCGAACACACGCCCTTGGACAACATTGCCCCCACATGCGCAAAGGTGCGGGCCAGCTTCCTCTCCCACAAGACCAGGCCCCTCGAGTTCCGCATTCAGCAGCTGCGCAAGCTCTACTGGGGCTTCAAGGACAATGCCGAACTCATCAAAGAAGCCTGCAAGCGCGATCTTGGCAAGCCTGAGTTTGAGACGTACCTGACTGAGATCTCGTGGTGCATGAACGACTGCATCTGGATGGCCGACAGGGTCCGCCAGTTTGCAAAGGACGAGCCCGCGCCCGACATTCCCTGGACCAACAAGCCACTCCGCCCACGCATCAAGAAGGATCCCCTGGGCACTGCTTTGATCATTGGGTATGCTTCTCAATGTCATTGGCATGTCAAGGAGCGATGCTGACCAGAACAGAGCGTACAACTTCCCTATCCAACTCACCCTTGGCCCCCTCATTGGTGCCATTGCAGCTGGATGTACCGCCGTCGTCAAGCCCTCGGAGTCGTCACCCAACGCCGCTGTTGTCATTCAAAAGATCCTGCGCGAATCACTTGATCCCGAGTGCTACACGTGCATTCAGGGCGCCGTCCCCGAAACTACTGCCCTCCTCGATCAAAAGTGGGACAAGATCTTCTACACGGGTGGCGAGGCTGTCGCCAAGATCATCGCAAAGAAGGCGGCTGAGACGCTTACACCGCTGACGCTTGAGTTGGGCGGCAGAAACCCTGCTATTGTCACAAAGCATGCGGATCCCAGGCTAGCAGCGAGACGACTGTTGTGGGCCAAGACGTTGAACGCTGGTCAGGTCTGTCTCAGCCACAACTGCACTTTTGTTGATCGCGAGATCCTGCCCGCCTTTATCGAGGAGATGAGGAAGCAACTACAAGAATTTTACCCACAAGGCGCCCGCAAGTCCCCCGATTACGGCCGCATCGTCAATCTGCGTCAATTCCAACGCATCAAGAAGATGGTTGACGACAGCAACGGCAAGATTGTCCTCGGCGGTACCATGGACGAGTCGGACCTCTTCATTGAGCCCACCGTTGTCCAAATCAACGACATGAACGACAGCATGGTCACTTCGGAATCTTTCGGCCCGCTCCTGCCCATACTCCCTGTTGAAAACCTCGACGAAGCCATCAGGATTGCAAACGAACTTCACGACACACCTCTTGGTACCTATGCCTTCGGTACAAAGGCCGAGATGGAAAAGATCATCAGCCAAACACGGAGTGGCGGTGCTTCTCTCAATGACGGCTTCTTCCACGGCTCTATCCCTACCCTGCCATTCGGTGGTGTCGGAACAAGTGGCACAGGCGCATACAGGGGCAAAGCTAGTTTCGATACCTTTACTCACCGCAGGAGTGTGACTACAACACCTGCGTGGATCGAGGGCCTTATGGCTGTCAGATACCCACCCTACACGCCCCAAAAGCAGAAGCAAATGAAGGACATGAACGACATAAAGCCAAACTTTGATCGTGAGGGAAACCCGCTTGGATGGGGCACCTGGTTTTTGAGCTTGCTGGGTGTGAAAAGTATGGCTGCCGTTGTTGGTGAGTAACTCGTGCCTTCGAGATGGTGGTTTTGGGTATATCCTAACATCAATCAGCGGCCGTTGCTCTCAAGCTATATATGCAGCGAAGGTCCAAGCTGTAAATACTAACCATCTAGCATGGTAGAATGGGGTGGAGGAATATATAAATTTTGCAAGGGGAAGTCTTGGAACAAAACTGGGAGTATTTCCGGGAGATTTTCGATCGTCGTTTCTTATCTAATCATTCAGGATACACAATTGTTCGTTTGATACCAGTAATATGGTCGCCCATCAAGTTGCCCATCTTGGTATTTTCCTTTTTGACATGCAAATGATATCAAAATGTTCAATTGTATACTGTTAGTCATTTTTATCTTCTTTGTGTGATGCCTTACTCTGATGCTTTTCAACATTGAAAGATACCAAAATCTCACTTATACTCCATCCTCCTAGAACAAGACATCCCTCCACATTCCAAACCATATCTCAACAATTCCTACACAAATGCGCAGCAGCAAACACATAGTCTTCTCAATTGTCTTTCTCCTGAACCCCCCCCCCCCCTTCACCCCCTACCTACCGCGCCTATAGCCACCACATCCACCGCATAACCCCCGACCCAGCGGAAACAACGTCAAATGTTTCACAGGGCAAAATAATCACTACCACAACGGTGCGAGGAAAGGTAAGAACCCAGCTGCACAGCGAGCGCACGACGAGATAGTTCATGACTCCTTGCATCCCAGCGAGCAGTATTCTAGGCCCAAGAAAAGAATGGAAGAGAGGAAGAGAGAGGATGCAGTGAGGGTGAGAAGTCTTGGGGGGGGATTGTACTTAGTCTTATCGAAGTGTATGCGAAAGGTTTTATTGGTGGGGGAAAGAGGGATGAAGTCGTCATACGGAGGGGGAGAGATTGTGAGACAGGGAAGGAAATGTAATCAGTGTACTAAGAGGCATGATTGAGAAGACGAGGAACATGATAATAGCGTATGCGTATATATGTATTTCCATTTCTGTGTGTCACAACATTACACATGCGTATGTAGATGCGTTCTAACCCACATAAGTTCGATATAAAAAAAGCCAAGATAATGTAAATGGTTTGGAATCTCATTGAAGCCCAGAAAAAAAAGAGTTGGCCAAGAGCGGGGAAAAAAAGATACGATACATGATATGCCGTACAAAAAAATGCCAGTCATGCGTTGAAAAAACAAAAAGAAGTTACACCGTGGTGTACGTAGAACGAAGAAAGATGCAGAAGAAAAACCGCAAACAGCATGCAAAGCAAGCAGAGAAAAGAAAAACATCAAGGGGTATCCTCCGTCAAAAGTAAAAAGCGATCGAAAAAGAAAAAATCATAAAGGTCGTAATCCAGTCCTGCCACATGAAGAAGAGAAAAAACGTCAAGCGAGAGCGACGTATGAGAAAGAGCAGCGCTAAGACGCCAAGCGAGTGTTAAGAAGACATTGTGAGAAAAGAAAAACAACCAAACTCCAGTGGAGTCGACAGAGCAGGACCGTCAGCGAGTGTTAAGAAGACATGACGAGAAGGTAAAAGAAGAAGAGCGTAAAAGCAAACCCGACCAAAAACGATGCGCAAGGGCAACCAAGCAAAAAAAGGCGGAAATGACCAAAGCATTCCGCCAAATCGAAGCGAAAGACAAGAAGCGAATGTATGTAAATGAAGAAGAAAAAGATGGGGGTATCCAGAATTCAGACATCCCATCCACTCCATCCACTCCGCAAAATACGCTCAAGCGACCCAGTAACGCCGTCAAGCAGCTCGCCAAGCTTCGACGTTGTGTCCCAGCAAGTAGCAGCACCGCCGTTCAAGTCATCAACAGGAACGCTGCGTAGGCGCAACTTGACCCAGAGCAAGAGACTAACGCAGCCCGTTTGCTGGCGAGACACATCCTTCGCCGACACCGCATTCGGCGATACAAACAGCGCGTTATTGAGAAAGGAAATCGTATTGATAGTGATTTGCGTGTGCGATAAAACAGGGTTTTCGGGCGTGGCTTCGAAGATGGGGGAGTGAGGAGCAGCGATGGGAGAAGGGAGGAGACTGCTTTGCTGGACTGTCGTCCCCAGTTGAGTGAGGGACTGGCTACGGGTCTGGCACTGTGTGGTGGTTGTCTCTTCTGAGGACAGTCTTCTCATGCGAGTAGTGGCTGCGACAGTGACGACCCATAGGACCAGAGCGGCGAATAAGATACCCATGTCTGTGCCCATTTCTGGTACTACACCGAGTCGTTGTTCCTGCAGCGCCTGCTGGAGAATATCGACTGAGATGCGCAAAGCTTCTTTGACTGGCACGCCTTCTGACGCCGGGGTAGACCAAACCTGGGCCACCCACGTCCTGAGACTTGTTTTTAGTGCAGTGAAGAGCTGAGGTGTCTCGACCTTTTCAGAAAGAATCCACGATTCTCCAGAGACGGCGAGGAGAGCGCGGAGAGGTGTCACCTGGACAAGCTTGGAAGTGGCCAGCATTCGCATAGTGACGGGCGTTGTAGCGAGAAGATGTTCAATGTTTGATACTGTCGGCGATGAAATGTAGGAAGATGAGTTTTCAGGACACTTGTAGTGAGCCGCGAGCAAAACGGCCGACTGGAAAGTGTCGAAAGAGACAGAAGCTGACTCTGGCGTTACCTCATATACGTATGCAGGCGAGTATGAGTGTTGGCGGACTGCTTCGGCCCACGATGTCAGATCGGTGGCGTCGAATGACGAGATATGCCCAGGAAAGGGCAGATCAAAGGCAGTGTCTTGTATGAGAGAAGGAATAGGTTTGCGAGCAAGCAGTAGCGATTGTTGCGACTCGAGAATGTAGCAAGACAAAAGCAAATGTTGCCAGGATGCCAGCTCGATCCATTGTTGCCAGCAGGCCGAAGTTGGCTCTGCAGTTTGGTCGAGAGACGACACGATGTCGCCTAAAAGTCGAGTGTTGCGTGTGCAGTCTTCGGCAGCCTGACTATGTTAGCCTCTCCTAACATATACATGTATCGACACTAAGCCTACCTTGTGATACACTTTGCCGAATCGCGGGGACAAGGCGTTGCCAGCTCGACGAGCACGGTACTGAGAGAGGACCTCAAGAAGGAATATTGCCTGAAAATCGCATAGTCGGTCGGACTCAGTCATTGTTTCACGGTCCCTCTGCTGCTGGTTAGTCCATGGTCATCAGGCCATGCGATTAACCTACCACTTCTAGCAGTTTAACACACCGGTCGTGAAGGTCTCGGGACTGCTTCTTGACATTCGTATCGTGCGAGTACTGACCCCCAATGGCAGCCATGGCGGCATGCAGCATTGGTGATGAGTTCACAGAGGTAGATCGATGGACGACGGGGAAAGTGGGATGAAAGAGCCTCCAGTAACAGTCAAGACATTGCTTAAACGGATAGGTGTAGTCGATCGAAGCCATACCGTATTGTTGTTCTCCAAAGAGAATTGCTCTCTCCTCTTCATCTCTCTGCATCATGCTCTTAGGCCCAAAATGCCCAAATTCGGACATTGCATCGAAGCTAGAAGTGATTGACATGCTAGTCATTGGACAAGAAGTATGCATGTAAGCAAGACCTGGAGCTGTATGCCCCTTGTCTGAAGAAGGCCAGGTGAAGGCCATGGTTGATGTCGTGGAAGCGGGGGAACGTGACGCAAAGGTCCAGCCGGGCTGGTCAATGCACGATGCGTTCGAAGGAGTGCGTGTTCGATGGTAAGGCGTGTAGACTGGATAGTCTGTTGGCGCGATTGGTGATACGTAACCACTAGTAGAAGAAGAGTACCCCAGAGGGCTGTATGGTTCGGGCCACAGACCTGGAACGCTAGGATCGACCGATACCATAGCCGGTCCAGGTTGGCGGTTATAATGGAAAGATCGATGATGTTTAGATTGACTTGAAAAGCATCAGCATTAGCTCTCATGATTGATGGTGAAAATAATTGAAAAGACGGGAAACGTGCTGCAGATGTACAATGAAACTCACTTGGGGCTGAAAACAGACTGTGGAGAAGAACGAGGAACATGACTAAAACTTGAAGAAAAAGCCTGAGGCGTTCGAGGAGTACGAAACTGAGCGTAATTATACCTTGGGGGTGGCGCCGACTCATGCATAGGAGAGGCGGGCGGATAATATGGATGGTTTGGCAGAGCAGGTGTAGCGCTCAGGATAGATGGCTCGAGAGCAGGGGTGGAGATGGGCAAAGGGACTGGCGACTCGTCGATGCTTGACCGACGGGAGTCATTTCCCATCTCGTTACTGTCAAATACGTCAGTGGCGAACTGTCAAAGGCCATTTCGATCCTACGTACTGCCTCTCTTGGTGTCGAACAAGAAGATCCATACGATGGAATACCTTGCCACATCCAGCGACTTCACAGATCAGTGCATCGTCTGGCGTGTGGTTCTTCATATGCCGTCTACATAAAAAGTCAATATAGTTTCGCTTAATAGTGAGCTGGGACTGACCTTAGATGCTCCGCGCGTGTGTAAGACTGGTGGCGGTTAGCAAAAGAATCCTGTTGTGAGGCACTTTTTCTTGACTGGAAATGGTGGGGCGTAACATGATACCGACATGGCATGATCAAGGTGCCAGTTTGTGGTTGCAGGACTAAGAATCTCAACTCACCTTTCCACAGGTATCGCACTTGTGCACCTTCAGGCCTTTCTTTGCTTTGCTGATGCGACCAGTCTTGGTGTAGTGAACGGGCGACATGTGGGAAGCCATATCTGTAGGACTCGCTGTCGATGGTTGCTCAGAACGGGAGGAGCCGATGTGGGGGGCAGAAGGCTCTTGTTGGATATCGCCAGGGCGATGACGAGGGCTAGTCTTCCTGGGTTTCTTGGAGTGGTTATATGTTGGCGACAACTTGCAATGGTCGACGTGAAGAGATGTTGGTGGGGGAGTGGTGCTGCCTTGGAGATGCTGTAGTTGGTTGGTAGTTGGATCCAATGGGCGGCCTCCGGTTTCGCTGGGTTCAGACATGTTTGACGGAGGTGGCGACGAGCGGTATATATCCAAGGCGGGTGTGATGGAGCTAACAGGTATGGGAGGCTCAAGTGGGGGTGTAGGCAAAGCGAGCCAAAAGACCCAAATATGGTTGTGCGGGAGACGGCTATGGGCTAGTGGTCATGTCCTGGGGGTGTCGGCCAAGTTCACCCAAGACGATGATAGGCACTCGGAAGTGTGAGGGTTGAATTAAGAAACACTTGCCAGGGGTGGTAATTTAACGTGGTGTGTACAAGGCCTGAATGGGACAGATGGCCGTTCCAAATCAAGGCATTTGTGACAATTGTGGTGAAGAAAGGCTGCGCCCGGATGAGTTTATGGAGAAGACTGTAAATATCTGCGGGCTGTGCCTGAGCCAACCCCGAACGAGGAGCCTACTCAAGGCAGGGGTTCTGGGAGAGCGATGGACAGATAGACGCTGCAAGCACGCATGCACAACAGGTAGGTATGAGGCTTGACAGGGGATCCACCATAGGAAGTGCATTGGCCAGGCCCGTAGCAAAACCATGCGCCTGAGCCCGCGGGCGTGGCTGCGGGCTTGCCATCGAACGGTTCCGTCACGAACATTGGGCGAGAGAGCGTCCGCGCGCCATAATTGGGACATGACTGGGGGGGAGGGGGATGGTGGGTGGTGGTGGCCAGGCTACGGACCGTTCCCGCCTCGGTCTTTGCATCGGTTCCTCAGAGGAGTGTGGCTTGAGAGCCCATGGAGGACCCGAAAATAGAGACTCGCGTGAAGCGTGACGGGTGTGCTCAGCCCATGCTCCTGCAACGGTGCACCGTCCTGCTGCCGCTTACACGCAGAGGCGAGAAGAGTACACGATGGCATTATGATGACGACGACGACGATGACAAGCCGACGTCCCTTACAGAGAAGACTATGGAACAATAGCGGTAGTAGGTGCCGTGAAGGCGGACGCACAACTTGTCGCGGGATTGCGATAATCGCCCCTGCAGTGGACAAGATACATATGCCCGAAAGTTTCGCACCACGGTGCGTGGCCATTGGTAGAGGTGGGGACTGTCAGGTGCGTGAGCGGCATATGTGTAGTGTAGCCTCACGTGTAGCCTCGTTGCCAGGGCCCCATCCCGCCATGCAGCATCCATCACCATACACAACAATGTACGCGGCAGAACCACAGCCATGTCTCTCATTGCAAGCCGCTTGGCCGAATAGTAGGCCACAACAGGACTCGAGGTAAAACTCTGCACCACATATTCCCTGGGACGTGCTGTCGAGTCGAGTGTGCTTCAAGCGACCATTCGTCAATGAGCAAATACCCAGAGCATAAGCACGGTAAGCAGTCCCTCCGTGTGCACACAAGGAGCGGCTTCAAAGGGTCCCCGGTCCCTGGCCCTCGCCCAATCTCCACACAGGTAGGGCGTCCAGGGCGGGAGGCCTGACTTAGTTTTAGCGTGTCGGTGTAGGCAAAAAAGCTTGGTCGTTGTGTTCCCAAGCTTTTCAGCCTTCCAGGGCGGGTCAAAAGGCAAATGAAAGCAGATGGCGGGCGTACGCTTTTGCACTGATCTGCACGACTTTGGCCAAAGGTGTAGAGGACGTGGACTTTGATGAGGGTCGACGCACTTTTGCTCGGCATACAAGGACGAACTGCACGACGCACGTCACAGGCTTCACCGGTTTCCATGGTTCAAGCTCCTGCATCTACGCGCATCGGGGATGCTGCGCGTGTGAGGGGAACTTGATGGACATGGGTTTTTTGGTTGCACATGGGAACTTCGCACCTTGTTGCAATATTCGGGCACTTTGCGAGCCTGATTGTCGGGCCAGGGCCGTTGTCGGTTTCATGATGGGCTGAGCTCCTTCGTAACCGAGACGATGGGAAGGTTGCGATGATCCCCGTCAGCAAGGTGCAAGTATGGACATGGGCAAGCGAGCTGTGTGACCCGTGGAGTAGGTCAAGATGACCAGGACCTGTTAGCTGGAAAGCCGGCGCGTAAATTAGGATGCCAGTTGCATTCTACTCTAATGGACCATGCCACGATGGCGACTTGGCCGCACCCTAAAAAAAAATAGGCAACGGGCACGCGGCGGCTCTCGCGATTCGAAGAGACAAGAAACACGTCGGTCGGTTAGGGCATATTAGTAGCGGAAACCATGGCATTTGCTATTTACGCTCAAGCGTAGTTAACAGCGACGAATCCTTGGAGGAAAAACTTATAGCGGACGAGGCTGGCGGAAAGGATCGCCTGGGCGAGCCACACCAAACGTCTTGAGCGACTCCCCCCGCATGGCTGGCCATGTTTGTGTGCCGGCATAACTAGCAAAGGGCGATTGAGGACCAAAAGGGTATCACGGCGACGCATAGGTGAGACGGGCATACAGCCATGCTTCACGCTCTTGGACGCCGAAGCCACACGCAGAGGTGGCTGCACATGTGTGCGAAGGTGGACAGGACCCGTCTCTTGGGTAGCATTCGGTTGACGCACGCATCTGAGATGGATAACGCCCCCTGCACCAGAATGGGTCCACTAAGGAGTTATCTGGCATGCCCTAGAGCCCCGAAGCCGTGACAGGTGTGAGGCCAGACATTATGTGCAAAGCTATGTACCTTAAGCGACAGTTAACTGTGCACTCTGAGACTTGGCCCATCCATGAGTTCGCGCTTGTGGCCAGTGTGGAAGCGATAGCCGTTTGCCGGCCCGGCGAGGCTCTCAAGCACCGTGGGAGAGTGGGACGTGTTGAGGATAGGCCGCGGCATGGTATGCGGCAGCTTGCGGCCCAGTCGCGGAGGAGGAGGAGGTGGAGGAGGTGGAGCGAGAGAAACAGAAAGAGAGAGCGAGCGAGTGGTAAGGGTGTTGCCGTCCCGCACATGGTACGATTCAGGTATCTGTTGTGGCCAGACTCATCACCTTGCCGAAGTGGCTCCGACAACGACATCTGGAGAGAAATTGCGATGGTTTGGTTTTAGTACCATTATTTCCGAGGCCAGCTTCTCCATGTTAGGTGTGTGCGCCCGCGCGGTGCATCAGACGGCACCAAACCTGTCAGCGGCCTGTCGCTCTGACAGTATGGGGAAGCCGAAGCAGCAGACTAGTACGGCTTATGCCGACATGACGTGAAAACGATGTGCGCTGTCTCTCTGTGTGAGCTGAAGCGATGGCGTGGCCGGCGTTTCCGTAGACATGCTACTGGGAAGGGCTGGGAGATGATAGGCAGCGCAATGGCAGGGCAATGCTGGGAGCGAGGGAGCTGGGGGGGAACAGCAGGCGCACAATCTCGCAGATGCACGTGATCTCATCTCATATCCTGTGTAGACGCGATACAATCACAGAAGGTGGCACGTGCATGGCCCGCACACGCCCACACCCACATCCACATTTACACCCACACGCATCTCTATATCCACACCCACCCACACACACATACACACATACACATATACACACATACACACATCATGTCGCTTATGCTGTGTGCATCGGCCAATATTGCGACGTGCAAAGCTGCCCATTCCACTATTCATAGCCTCGCCGCCAACACCTCACTGTACTTGCCCAGCCATGTTGACCTCATGTGCGCTGTGACGGACTGCACTTGCACTAGCGTTCCCGTGGTTATATTTTTAGCCCAGCCCCCAGCCTAGTCCTCCTTCACCACCAAGAATCTGCCTCGCCAAAACTGTCACCACACCCACGCCCTTATCACCGCCATCCAAGTCCTTTGCATCCTCATGACGGCATTGCGCACCCTGCAATCCACCCTCGCCGCCCGAACAAAGTACCACTGCTGCCTTGATCTGCTCCAGCTCGTGACTCTTGGCCCAGCCCAGAATATCTCTCCCCGCATCCCAAACTCCACTACCTCGTGCACCAGCCTTGCTGTAAGGTGACGTCCTGTTTGGTCATCCACCGAGCCCATGAATAATGCCATCTGAGTAATCACTCGCCATACCTGTGCTTGTGTAAGCGCTGCTAGGCAAGCCACATGGCCACTACCCATCTGACCTCAGCACTTTAACTGTTTTCCTTCTCGAGTAGTTTGGCTTCTTTACACTGATTCGCCTAGCCCTTTGATTGTTTCTATTCCCAACTCTTGGCTCAGGTACAATCTCTTTTCCACGTCAGGTCCCACCCCTAGCCTCAGCCTACTTACTCACACCAACTCAAGCTTGCGCCTTCGACGTGCCTATGACTTCCATGACTCGTCGTATAGCCGCCCAACTACTGCAGCTCAGAATACCTCATCCTACTCCACATCTACCCAAGGTCGGGCTTTTATGACTACCCAGTGGACAGGTTTCGGTTTTCACCCTGCATGCTATCCAAACCATGGCTTGTTCGGTGACCGTCTTACAGTATTCCGGCGCTTAAGCTAATATTTAACCTATATGACCAGTCCGTTGTTACAAAGTAAGACATTTAACACTCGTGCTAACAACGCCTCCGACGGCTGCAGCAACGGTTGTTGAGAAGTGGCGCACGTCTGGATAATTCGGCTACCCTGGCATAAAAGCAAATACCAACTATAAGGCCGCCTGAGACATACTGATTTGCCGCTCCAGGGTCACGGAAACAGCCGCTTGATTGGAAAAACATTACGCTTTCTCGCAACATCCTTTGACCCAGCATTCGTGTGCTGCTTAGGGTCCGACAAGCATCTGATGTAGAGTAGGAGGTCATACAATTTCTGCGAATCACTAATAATAGGCAAGGAAGAACCAATTACCTGCTGGGCGTACTCGACAGTGGATGTGCAGGTACGGCACAGATACAGCACAGATATGGCACATAGAAGGTATGTATGCTGTAATGCGGCAAAGTACAGCAAATGCCACATTGCACGCTCCTCCGCACCCAAAGTCAGGCTCTCCGCCGCACTTCTAGATTTTGCTTGATTTCAAAGTGCCGCACTCATGTCATCGCGGGACCGTCCGCAACGGTAGGGCGTTGCGTTCCGAGCCATGTTGCTGTGCCTCCATGCGAACCCTTACGCCCCAACGGGCGCCTGTGCATTCTTACTACCCTTTACAACAAAGTAGAAGTTTTTGCGAGATACGAGTGTAGCTGTGCCACACTTACTGTGCCACCGCCACATTCGGCGTGCATCGTAGAGAATGCCGACATGCTCGTATTACTGTGTTGATGATAAATCGTATCATGAGGCACTAGGCCTGTCGGCGATCACTATACTAGCCGGACTACTTAACTCGGGCTAAGTAAACTAGCAGCGTGTTACCCTGTTAGTTGATGTATCCCGTCCCAGCGATGCAACTCTTTAATTTTTTTAAGTGTGGCATAGTTGCCTACTGTATGTCGGATAAGAAAAGACTCTTGCTACAAATCAATTCTGCGCAACCCTTACCGCTTTCGGTAGTACATACGAAGACTGATGAGTCTTCTCATCAGTGATTGTGCTGATCACCAACAACATCACATCTGCTTCTTTTCCAAGACACAGACAGGACTAGATTATGGGGCTGCTTGCGCGTTTGTAAGTACTAAAGTATGACATGTGATATCAGAAACATTAGCACTCCATCTACCATTTGTGAAATGATGGAGTTCACTAAAACGCGCGTCTCCAAATTGGCTACCGAGAGGAGAAGAAAACACGAAAGGTAACGAACCAATTCCATCTCTGCTATAGTGTCCGGAGTAGAAACCATTCTTCCAGTGACCATTTCCCTAATGCACTACAAGCCTATCACTCATGTTGTATACACTCAAGCTATAGCATTTCAGCACATGAAAATTTTCCCACAGCTTCCCTACGCCCTGACATCAAACAAGAGCTTAATTCGACGTCGCACTCCACCGCAAGCAAGCCAGCGCATCTCTGACCGCTGCAGTCAGCAACACGACCCAGCTCTAATCAACAAACTTTCCCCAACCAAAAAGTCAACTTTCCAATTGGTGACGTGCATCTCAACCCTCCCCCTTAGCCACCCACACACGGCACCGACCGCACATAGCGGCGCGCCTCCATATAACGCACGCGTAGATCCATGAAGCAGAGGCGGACCCACGCCATACCGCATCCTCACCCTCACCGGCAAAGACCACACAGCCCTCTTTCTCTCCCTCTAGCAACCGCTCCCTCTGCCACGTCGGCACTCGCTCTCAGAATTAAAGTTCGCCGCTAATCCCCAACCAACAGAGACCCACTCCTAACTCCCATCAACCCCCATTCCTTTATTCCCACGGCCGTCAAGAAAAACTTCCGCTTAAATGACGTTTTCTTTTCAGTCTTCCATTGCTGCACTGGGCATCTGAGTGTGAGCACAGCCCGCCTGCGTCTCTCTTTCCCTTAAGACATCTATACACACCACCACCACCACCACCACCACCACTACTACTACTACTACTACTACTAATATGCTTGGGTATCTAACACTAAAAAGATACACTCATGTTTCTACTACCCTGATTTAAATGGCATGTCATGCGGCCTCCTGTCTCGAAAAAAAAAGGGCAACGCATGGAAGAATTGCGTACACTTGGGCGTGCGATGCAAGGATCGCATTTCCGCTGATCTCAGCTTTCGCAGCAGGGAATCGTTGCAAAAGCGTGATGTGGCTGGAGTGGCGTTTTCTTGGGGGGGGGGGGGGGCTTGAACGACTCAGAGGCACAGAGGGTGCGGTTGCCAGGGAAATTTGTTGGGGGGAGGGGGACAAAGTAACAGACCACGATACTTGGAATTTTTGCAGCTACAGGATTTTTGCTTTCGGATAACTGTGGGTTGTGGTGAGGTTGAGTCATTCATTGACTGTTATCCTATTTCAGTAAGGTGTTCCGTTTTTTTTTGTGGACTGGGGTAAGTTTTGGGGAGGGGGTGGTTGGGCGCGAGGCTGAGCGAGGCTGATTGTGATAAAGATGTCAGGGCTTGCTGTTGCCGACTGCGCGGTTGCGTATTTGCGAAGCGCAAATCTGGAAATGAATTACGTAGGTCATCGGTAATCGCGTGCGGCGTGTTTGATGTAGATACCGCCGCCGCCCCCTCTCCCTCTCCCCGCCCCCGTTCCCCTGAAACCAGTTAGTGACATGCAAGGAACAGGACTTTAACAAGGTAAGTTGTCCAAGGGGGAGCGGTGGGGCTGAGATTTTCTCCCGTCTGCCGATCATGCGCGGTACTATACTGCGAGGAATAGTGATGCAACTTGATCGCGTTGCACTGGTGACACAAAGTGGGCATTTGAGACTTTGGCTGAGATTAAAAGATTCTTTTGCTATTTATCTTGTATGTAGCGTAGCCAAAATCCGTACGGTTGCCCTTCAAAATTGCATTGCATGAGGCTGCTGGCCTCGTATTCTCGGGAGGCCTAAAGAGTCGCGATCGATAAAGTATCTAGACTGACTCATGTCCCTTCCGCAGGGACAGAAACAGCATATCCAGACATCGTCATGTCTTTGTAGGATATGTGGGAATCAAGCTTCGCTGTACCCAATGGCCATGCCTCCGATTGTCATCGAGATCACTCCGACACCACTCTCCGCCTTTTCGCTTCTTGTTGAATTCTCCGTGATGCTAGACAGTGGATCGTCACATCAAATTCCCCAGTTTTCTACATTCTTGGAAAGATTGTGGAGTCTAGTAAGTACCTTTCGGGACTCGAATCACAAAGAAACGTACCAATGGGGTAATCATAAAAGATGTGATTGGATCGATCATCCTCCCCGCGCGCTTGTGTGCTTGACCTCGTACAGCTACTACCTATGCCGCGTTGTCGTGAAGATCTTCTTGAAGGTTGATAACAGGGAGAAGGTTGATATTTACCGACATGTCATCATGAGCAGGCCAAGTATCAAGGCTGGCGGTGAAAAAGTGAATATTCATATAAAATCTCCGGACTGTTTAGAAGAATAAATAAATCAAGCCACTACTGGGTTCTTCATACCTCCTTCTCAAATTTGACAAGCACCTGTTGTGCAAACATCATGAGGTTTACTCAATCTTTGACACTGGCTCTGCCAGCCATAGCTGCCGCCTACCCCGGCATGATGGGTGCCACATCTCGAGCAGACATGGAGCAACACCTCCGAGCGCAAATGGAGAGCGAAATTTTTGCTAAACGGGCTGCCGAACCCCAACTCCTGAAACCCGTCGGTAACCTCCTTGGCTCGCTTGGTGACCTTGTTGACGGTCTCTTAACTTCAGTCGGCCAGGCTGTTGTCAAGAAGAGCAACAAGCGTCCTGAGCCCGGCTTCGAATTCAAGCTCCCTGGACCAAATGACTCTCGTGGCCCTTGCCCGGGTCTCAATCTTCTTGCCAATCACGGATACTTGCCGCGCGATGGATACGTCAGTTTTGGACAGGTGCTGGAAGCTACGGCGCGTGGCTTCAACATGGGCGTGGATCTTGCTACAGTCCTTGCCACATTTGCTGTCTTGGGTAGTGGAGATCTCGATGGACTGTCATTCTATCTCGGCTCAGGGAAAAACGGTATTGGTGGTTTGAACCGCCATTCTGTTGTTGAAGCCGATGTGTCGCCCAATCGCGAAGGTATGACACTGTCTCTTCACCATGTAAATCTGATCCAACTAACTCCCTTGAACCAGACTATTACAATGGCTGTGGCGACAACCACCACGTCTCCTCTCGCCTCGTCAAGCAAATGGTTGGCTTCGCTGCCAAAGACCCTAAGAAAGAGTTTAGCATGAACGTCATGGCAGAGCACTATGCGCAATCTGCCAGCTTCAGCAAGAACAACAACCCCTTTCTTTACTACTTTCCCTTCCCCCAAATCGTATCTCTCGGCGCCTTTGCCTTCTACCCTCAGTTCTTCTCGAACGGGACATACGGTGCAGGCGGCGTCCCAAATTACAAGAGCATCATGAGCATCATTGGCGCCGAGTACGATACGCGCACAAAGGAATTCAAATACATTCCCGAGCGCTGGCCAGAAAACTGGTACCGTCGCGATACTCCGTACGGTGTGGTCCAGGCCATCACTGATGGCTTTCTGGCCATTTATCCGCGCAACATCATCGTGCCTGGAGCAGCGCAGGTCGGCACGCCCAACCTCAGTGTTCAGACACTCCTCTGCGATGTGTACCAGGGTCTCAACTCCATTACTCCGCTTGCGCTTGGTGGCACAGAGGAGAACGTTGCAAAAGGTGTTTCTTGGGCTCTTTCGGTCTTGGATCCTCTGCTTAGCAAGACGGCGCTTGGATGTCCTGACAGCGTTATCTCGCCCAACTTTTTGTTTCCGGGTTCACAGAAGGAAGGGGGCCCCGCGAACCCGCCAAGGGTGCCGTCGGATCGTTGGACTGGGAACAATGTCTATGGAAAAGTATATTTCGGCGGCAACAAGGCGCCCGTAGAGCCCATGTGTAGCCATTAGATATGGAGGGTAGTACCCGTAATCTTTGTAATTGATAATGATAATGAGATTGTGTATGCATTGTCGTTCAAGCTTCTTTGTTGTACCGTGATTGCAGCTGAAGAAGTGCAGAAGCATCCCTTTACATCAGGACAGTGACAGTAGAAACAAGGGGTGTAGTTGGGACGGCCAAAGTCGATTACGCCGAAAGGTTTGTGGCAATACGTTTGAGTTTAATGATCCTGGCGCAGATCAGTCGAAGGTGAGACAGATCGCCGCAGGGGGCTCACGTACCGTACCGTACCGTCGCTGGGGAGGTCCGTCAGCACCGACGTGCGGGGAAAGGCGACGACAACATGACGGCGGCCATCTGGAGAAATGCAAAAAGGTCGCATTGCACTGTGGTGGAGCTATCAGCAATGTTTATAATGGCAGATTGACGATGGAGCGGAAGAGCGGAGGAAGCTAGTTGGCGGGCTGAGACGCTATCGCGACTGGTAGCATGGGCGAGTTGGCCAGGCCATGGACGCGTTAGTAGCCTTTTGGGCACCGACCACGAGTGACGAGCGACTCGCGACTCAGCGCGGTTCACTCCTTGAGATGAGCACTGCAGATACATCCACTTCCCTCGATACAGTGCGCGGATGCCGAGATGGTATAGGCTTGTACTTAGGAAAAGAGAAAGAGCGAGGGCGCCAGATGCAATGGGCTCCAAAGGGCAGCTCGAGCAGCCCATGCACACGAACGCGGCTGCGCTTACACTATTAGAAGCGCTGGATGTCGACAAACGCCCTTCATTCGTCCTCGAATTGCCCTCTCACTTGGGCTACGATAAGCCGCTCGATCTACTATATTCCAACCCAGCTCTGGCAACGGCTACTGGGTTGCTGGCCAGAATAACAGGGCACAATGAGGCGAGCATATTGGATGAAAGCACCGAAGCTCAGCTTGCTTTCCGAGACTGGGTCTGCGGCAGGACACAAGAGGGTAGCTTGCAATGGCCAAGCCATGTCTATACCTTTGAAGGTCATCTATGGAACGCCCTCACCATTGGACATTACAGGATCGTCAGCGGAGTACCCACATCACTAATGTTGGCCAATACGGGGCCAGCAAGCAGAAACCATCGTAAACTAAGTCGCGATAGCAAGACAGTGGAGAGCAAACATCTCAGGGACACATCACCTACCACACCTCCTACGCTGCCAGTACAGCTGCCTGCGACCCCCGAGAACGGTGGAGACTATTCTAATGCCCGAAAAAGCGCTAGATGTGGGCCTCTTGACTACACCTCGGCTGAATTTCCACCAGATATCATACATGGATTTCATATTGATTATTTTCACAGCGTAGACTGGGCCAATACATCCCTTGGACCGATCCAGTCATGGTCACCTGACTTGCGTTGCATGGCAAACATGGTTCTTGGCAACAGTGGACCAACCATCTTATTCTGGGGCGATGATGGCGCAATGCTATACAATGAGGCATACATTCAGCTACTAGGCCATCTCCATCCTTGCATGGGCAAGAACGTCCGCACCCATGCGCCTGAGCAGTGGCCCACATTCCAAACCATCGTTCACCATACCAACGACACGGATGAACCTCTGGCTGAACCAGACATACTGATGTTCATCGATAGAGACGGACGTCTTGAAGAGACTCACTGGTCATTTCGGTTTGTGCCAATACTGGATCGCCATCGCGGCACTAAGGCCTACTATCAAACCTTTTTCGAAGTGACCGAACACCGTCTCCTTGAGCGCCGCGTCTCTAGTCTGGTATCCATGGGCACTCAAAGCGAACGTGCAAGGAACTTTCACTCTTTTTGGGACACAACCTTGAACTCTCTGAGTCTGAACGATAAAGATGTGCCGCTAGCTCTGTTATATGCTGCTGAGCGTCATATAAGCGCTGAAATCACATCAATGTCATCGCCAGGTAACACACCGCCATTGGACGCGTGCGTGCTCAAGGGTACGATTGGTGTTGAGGCTGGTCATCCCATCGCTCCCACGACTATCAACATCAACGAAGACTCGTACTTGCTTCATTCCCATATTCGCCGCGCCGCACAGACCAGAAAAGCTACCGTTGTGCGTCTCGATCAGCTCCCTGGATCCGATGCTGCCTTGAGAGATATCAAATGGAGAGGCTACGGGGAGCCCTGCCGCACCATTGTCGTGTGCCCCATCATTCCAACAACTGGCAACCAGGTCGAAGGCTTCCTCATCATTGGCCTCAACCCCCGCAGACCCTTTGATGAAGACTATCAGCAGTATCTCCAAGTCATGGTCCGTTTGCTCGCTACTTCGCTCGCTTCAGTTGTCCTTTTTGAAGAAGAGGTTCGGCAACGAGAAAATGCCATTGCCCAGGCTGCACAGATCCAAGAGCAATTGATGGCTGAGATAAAGTTAGAGGAAGGCAAATTCCAGCGTTTTGCAGAGCGCTCTGATGTTGCCATTTTCATAACAAATCCCGCTGGGGACTACACGTATCGAAACCAGCGCTGGTACGATATGTTTGAAATTGCCGGGTTCCATACCAATTCTACAGATGCATGGCACACTATTGCCTTCGAAGAAGACATGGCTTACTGCAAATCAGTGTTTAAGAAGCTCGTGGTCGATAATGAACACGTTTGTTTCGAGCTACGAACCAGGATGCCATGGTCGCCACCCTCGGACCTCAGCCAGTCGCAAACCTTAGACACTGAGCACTTTAGGTGGATTCTGTGCTCAGCTTATCCTGAGATAGGACCTAGCGGTGAACTCGTCGAAATAGTAGGCAACGTCATCGATATCTCCAAACAGAAATGGGCCGAAGATCTTCAAAAGATTCGCACCGACAGCGCGCTGCAGGGAAAACAGCATCTCGAGCACTTCATCGACACGACTTCACATGAGATGCGTAACCCCCTGAGTGCAATTATGCAATGTGCAGATTCAATCATTTCTTCGTATGCGCAGGACGAATGCCGCGCGATGACTACAAACGGGTGGTCGACTTTCCTGGAATCTACCTTGGATGCTGCACAAACTATCGCTCAATGCGCTCAGCACATGAGACATATTGTAGACGATGTTTTGACAATATCCAAGCTCGATTCAGGCCTTCTAGACATGACGCCTGTAGTTGCACAGCCTGAAAATGTAGCAAGACATGCTGTCAGAATGTTCGACGCTGAAGCAAGAGCTGCAGGGATTGATATTTCATTAGTAGTTGACCAGTCCTACCGTGACATGGAAATCGATTGGACCTCCTTGGATCCAACAAGGGTGCTACAAATTCTCATCAATCTCCTTACTAACGCTATTAAGTTCACACGCCTTGAGAAGACCAAATCAGTCAAAATGACGCTTTCTGCCAGCGTAACAGAACCTACTTCAATTCCTGGAGGAATTCAATTCAATGAAGAGAAACTAGTGGACCACGACCAACGCCTTGAAGATGACTGGAAGCACGCTCAAGATCTCATATACCTGCAGTTTTCCGTCACCGACACTGGTCGCGGTCTTTCAGAGGACGAAAAGGGCACGTTGTTTACTCGTTTTTCACAAGCTTCTCCTCGCACCCACATCAACTATGGAGGTTCTGGCTTGGGTCTGTTCATATCGCGACGCTTGACCGAACTGCAGGGCGGCGCCATTGGTCTTTCTAGTCAATCTGGTAAAGGCAGTACCTTCTCCTTCTACATCAAAACAAGGCGAACGAAGCCTAGCACGAAGAGAAACGGAAGCTTACCACATGTATTCCCCGAAGATGTGAAACACCGACCTCTAGTGAACTTGACGAGGCCCACGGCTCCCTTACGCTCCTTCACCACCGAAGATGCGCGAATAGCAAAACCACCTTACCCAACTATCCGACGATCATCCGCAAACTCCCAGCAACCCCTTGCGACCCGCTCCCACACCGACTCCGAAGCCCTCCCCCTCTCTCAAAAACCCCGCCCACAAGACCCCAAACCCCTCGCAAAACCCATCCCGCAACCCCTCCACGTCCTCATCGTCGAAGACAACCTCGTCAACCAGCGCGTCCTCGCCAAGCAACTCCGCGCCCTCAATTGCACCATCAGCGTTGCAAACCACGGCAAAGAAGCCCTAGACTTCCTCCCCAAAACCACCCTCTGGAACCACACGCATCCCCTATCTTCCTCCTTATCCCGCAAAGAAAAATACCACGTCCCCTCCACCGAACCCATACCCCTCGGCTACGACGACGACGTCCCCGCCATCCCGCTCAATCTCATCCTTATGGATTGGGAAATGCCCATTATGAACGGGTTGAAGGCCGTGGCGGAGATCCGGAGGTTGGAAAGAGAGGGATTGTTGAGACGGAGGGTGCCGGTTATTGGGGTTACGGCGAATGTGAGGGAGCAGCAGATTAGGATGGCGGTAGAGGCGGGTATGGATGATGTTGTTGGGAAGCCGTTTCGGGTTGCGGAGTTGTTGGAGCGGATGCGGGATGTTGTTGCGGGGAAGAGTGTGGGGAAGGGTGAGGGGACGGGGGGGTATGAGGGCTTTGGGTGAGGTGGGTTGAGGTGGTAAAAGTGTTTTTTGCTCGATCTTTTTTTGTTCGACTGGGCGGTAAACTGTGAGAGGAACTTTTGTAGTGTTATGTTGTACCCAGAGCGCGTGTTGCTTCGTTCATGTTACGATGTAGTCTTCTTCGGCGATTTATTCCCTTTTGTGCATAGCCAATATTTGGTGTTTGGGAAGCTTATATCCCTTGTGTTAGCAAGCGAATAGCACTTGAGTGCAATTCATTCTTTACAATTTGATTTCACACTTTTCTCAAACTTTACTGGAGCAGAAACGCGTTTGAGGGGCCATAGCAATGCTAGTATTCTTGTTCGGATCTTTCGAAAGAAGAGATAAGAATGACAATTCAAAAAATTGCATTGTTATGGAATTATCCATACTCGGTACATGTAGCACTCACTCAACGCCCAGAAATAGCCTTTGCATACTACTCTTCATGGCAGCCACGTTATTGCTTGTATGTAATGGGTATCGCAGGATTCTGAGCCCGCATAACCCTTTTGATATGAATCCCAGGTTTACTCTGTTGAATGTTCCTCGGCTCAGACTGCTCTTCATGTCCAAGGTTGTGTACGCCCAGTTGCGTTCCTCGGAGCGGAACTCCTGGCATTCTTGTATGTATATAAAGGTATACCCTGTTCTTTGTCTTCAACATCTACGATTTTCATCATGTTCGGTTCCACAAAGGAGATATTGGGCAAAGAGCTATCGGCCCGCTCCATAATCTGGGTCACTGTGCCGTTGGACAGTGTGGCAGAAACAACCTGTGGGTCCTGAGACTGGGACTCGGATGGATTGGAAACGGTTTGCTCAGATGCAGAGAATTGGTGTAGTGCGTGGCCGCCGTTGGCTGCAAAAAGGCTTTTGATGCGTGTGAGTATGGGCACTACTCCCTCAAATTCAACGCTGCCGGCTGTGCCTGCGTGGGCGCCAGCTTTGACTGTTATACCGGCTAGTTCGATACCTAAGTCTGCAAATTGCAGGGAGATATTCTCAACAAAACGATGCTGGAACGGAGGTGGTCAGCTTAATCTATTTTTTTGAGTGCTGTGATTACTCATACTTGATATATCTTTCGCTCTCGACCAGCGATTGCAGGCGGGTGGTATACGATCCATCTGAATGTTTTTTTATTGTTTTGCCCATAATGAAATTTGTCATTGAGCTGCAACAAGGCCCGATTCTTAAGATTTGGCGCCCCCTGCATTCTACTTTCAATGTATTCGGAAGCAATGAAAACAAGTGTTTCTCCTGCACCCTAAGTCTTAGAATCGAATATAAGAACATACTTTGCAGCTACTCACCCTTTGGAGTCAATACCTTGCTGTAACTTTCCTCAGTCTCGGTTTTGTCCACTCTGTCACCAAACCAACACTTGTCAACATAGTATCTGGCCTGCTGTTGTCTTGTCGCTCCACCACTCGATCTCTACAGGAGAGAGCTGCTCCAGAGGAAAGGTGATCCAGTCGCCGTATTTTGGTACGATAGCCATGGTAATGAGCACTGATGGTGAGAATAATGTGGGTGAACAAAGATATCTGTTATTAGGGAGATGGAGCCAGTACACATAATAGAGCACTTAGGAAGTTGAATCATTGATGTATTTCTTGACGAGATATTACGGCTTGCGCAACGGGCTCTGATTGTTCAGCTGGTCTGTCTCTCATTTTAGAAGAGACGTTCTGGAAGTCTCGCCTACCTCTGAGCTGAGAGTATTCAGATTGTCTAGATGATGGGCTAAAGGAAACGGTGCACATAGACTGTGTTCTTTTTCGGAAACGAGGCTTGTCGGTTCGGCTTTGCCGTTCCTTGTAATGAGCTGAGAGAGCACCCGGCGCGAATAAGCAACTGAAAACGCCAACGGATCTTCGTAGCGACTAGTCTCATTTTGACAGCAGACCCATGCTTCGACAACAGACCGTTCCTTTTCTAGTGCCATATCGTCTAGATTGAGAGGTGCGGCCTAAAGCGGCTACTTTGACAGCCACAAGCGAGGCGCTTACCCTCGTTTTAGGTCTGCCAACACCACGTTCAGACAATTATTATCTTGATTGTTCACACTTAACTAATCTCGACAAGACACACGGAGTAGTTAGGGCTTTATTGAACATCCAAGCTGCGACTACTAGTCAGGGTTACATATTCTGCAAGCTTGGAGTAAGGGGCTAGTATCAGTTGAACGACCACACCAGAATCGCACAATCGCACACACTCCTTTACGGATACGCCAGCACTTGTACCCAGACCCAGGTCCAATATTGTTCTTTCGACTGTCGCTTGCAGATTTTCGATTCGGTCAATGCACTCCTTCGACATTTGATAGATCTCTTCTAGTAGATGGGTTTCCTTTACCTCGTTGTTGCGCTACCGCAAGGTATCATAACTGTTAAAGGATATGGACTGGTCTGAAGATACCACTTTTGATGATGTCGTAGTGCTGATCGTCTTCTTCATCCAAAGTACCTTAGCAGTAGCCTGAACTTGCATTCGCTTTTCTTCGGACTGATCCAAGCGAGTGACAGTCACACATCCTCCGGCTTCAGCTCCAATTTGGTACCCAGCAACGTAGTAGTCCCCAAAAATGCTGTGAAGTTCGTTCTCTGACCTGCATGAGGCATTTCGTGCAAAATTTGTCAGTCCCGGATCAGCTTTGAAGCGGACATGCCCGGTTCGAATACTGATATCCTTGGAGACTCGTGTTACCTATCATACGTTAACACAAATCATTCATGAGCTTTTTGGTCTTCCAATACAGCAAGGTTGTCCGATACCGATTTATCATACGAACCGGTGACGCTGACGCTTAGGAACTTGCAACCCACAGTTACTCCAAGACTAGCACTGAAGTGCTCTGAATGCTGCGCTGACGAAGAACTGTTTCCTTCTCAGTAACTTGAAATTCCTCCATCGATTATATATGGACATTTCGATACCCAGGGCGAACTGCCAGATGCAATAGCAGCTCAATTGAAGCCCGATCCGATCGCAATATGAGCTTTCGATCAGGGTAGATACAGAACAAGGCTTTGGGATGCAAGGTTTTGGAGACTGTTCATTCTGAGGTTGTCCAGGCGGTGATACCGCGTCTCGAAAAGGACGTCTTTAGAGCTATAAGCCATTCATCAAATCCAGACCGTGGTACTAGCAGCGAGGAAAGATCCACCCATTCAACTGAAATAGGTTACAGAACATGGTTTTCATTTTTGGTCAGGCGCAAATGCAGCCCGAGCGATGCCATGGCGTTTTGTGGCGTCTGGCGGCTGAGTACACTAGCGTTAGGGTACTCCATTTGTAAAAAATCCATAATGACCAAGAGAGTGTTCACACATAAATTCACGATAGAATCAGTACTTAGCTTTGTACCAGCACTCTTCACTACATTTATTTTGTCAAAAAGCCACCAAGCTTATTCTTATTGTTTTATCCTTGCTCATTACACGCCAGTCACTATGGCGATGCTTCTTGCACCTTACAACAACTCCATGCGCCTGGGACAAGGTTTAAATTTATTCACACAGCAGATATGCATGACTGATGCAGTCGCCCAAGGCGAAGATGTCTCGTCGCCGTATTCGGAAGATCAGAAGCCTAAGGGGATCAGTCAAATTGTTTCTTACTCATCTCGCTTTGTTGACAAGCTCAGCGATGTAACTGACGTGATGAACGTATCCGCTTCTTTGTCTATCAAAATTGGAACAATAGGTGGAGCCGTTAGCGGAACATACATTGACTCGGATAAGTTCAAGTCCAGCGATCTCAACTTCTTCATCCAAGTCAAGGTGACGAACCAAACGCATATGGCGCGCGACTATACACAATTCCAAAAACTAAAGAATTTCCCAACTACTAGATTCAATGAGATATATGGCGTAAGTATACGACATAGAAGCCTGTCTGGCTCTCGGTCAAGGATTGGTAGCTGATTTGAAGCCTAGAATTCATTCATATCTGGATGGGAGGATGGTGGAGAACTCAATGCACTCATCTCAGTCAAAGTAAACGACAAATCCAAGATAAGTACGATCAAAAGTGCATTCGAAGCAGAGCTGGGAACACCGGCTTTGTCTGGTGCGATCACAGGCGAGGGCAACTTGGATAAGAGCGACACTAACATATCAACGGAAACAACAATAAGTAAGTTACATTATTTGCTTAAGAATAATATCTGCTGAAATGCGTAAAAGACGTCAACTGGAGTGGTGATGGCCAAATCAAGGACCCAAACGTCATTTGAGACATCAACAGTCTTACTCTCGTTGCGGCAAATTTTCCAGATCTTGTCGCAATGACACCACAACACACTTATGCAATTTTGACAAAGTACGCATCCCTGAAAATTTTCCATGAGGTAATGGACTCATTTTCTCCGCTTGGTATGTACATTTACCATAGTCTTGAACACAAGCTATACAAGCTAATCACTAGTATTGCTAGACTACGAAAACGCTGGTATCTATACGGGTGCGCTTTTAGATGCTTACATGGATTACAAGTCAATCTGGAAACATATTCAGATCACGAACCAGGAATTCAAACCTGGAACCACTGATTTGGTAAAATCTGAGCCCTGCAGGGAGCTTCTAGAGTACACCGAAGAGTGCGCGCCTGCATTGAAGCCTGCTATTCAAGACACAGCCTCAACATATACCAGTGATGAGTATCCAGAGAGCTCTGAAAATCCACAGGACCTGCAACAGAAGAAGGATACTTTCAGGCCGAACATATTGCATTATGAACCGTATAGTGCTTTGATTGTAGGGTTGGGCAAGGCTAGACGCGGTTGTCGGCTCGAGATGACGAAAATCGTTCGTGAAGTCAGTTTTTCATGGTGTAAATTGGTTTTAAAAATGCTAGAACTTGCTACAGGTTGACGCAGTCACAGCAGATCTAAGCATCGTACTTCAGCCAGATCGTATAGGCATCTACTTGGCCCCTTCGATCTTCAGGCAATCGCTTCCCGTAAGCCATATTTTGACACTTTCATCAATCTTCTGACTGAAATCAGATAAAGAAAGCAGTCCAAAGAAGCACCCCACAGGCTACTCCAGCTCCAAACCCGACTTCTGAGCAACTGCCATCCATTTATTCTGCAGGCGATGCTGAGAAAACGTTTGACGAACTCAAAGCCAGCATATCCAAACACGCTTCTCGCTCCAAAGAATTTCAGCTATCAAGATATCTGGGCGACGACCTACTGAAGCTTGGAAGCGTATTTTTCAACAGCCTCGATATTCTCGAGGAGACATGGATGCCACAAAGCATCACCATCTACTTCAACGACAACAGCCTCTTGGGTAATAAAACCGTATACAACAATGGCCGAGAGATCCTTAATGGCGATGAAAACGACCTTGAAGCTGGAACGGTGAATCTGGTCGCACACGAGAAAGTCAACTGTGTCAATATTAAGAGGCATGCCCACTCTCTCAACATGGGTGGTGACATATATATTGATTCTGTGGTTATTTTATCAATTGTTCCAGGTCAACATGGCCCGAATATTAACCATCGCTCAATTGTAGCACTAAATCTAGCTGGAGAGGTTGCACATGTCAGAGAGGAAAAATCACCTGCAGAAGGCTGGAATCTGCGCGGCTTCTACGGCTCCTACAGCCCCGGTGCGAGACTCCAGCAACTCGGTCTGGTCTGGGGAAGAGCGCATAGAAAGGAAGGGAGGGAAAAAAAGGTCATATGTATGCAATTGCTACGCAAAAGTTACCTAGGGGAAATTTAGCCAACCAATCAAACCACATGACCCTCTTGGTCAGAAAAGAAGCAAGGCAGGCGGACTTTATCACTGACAGACGTTGGGAGCGGCTAACAGCTAGCTAGCAACTAGCGTTTTGGCACGGAGCCTCTTCGTTTTTAGTGCAATCGGACGTCTAGCGCACTTTTCCAACTGACCGTCCGCTACGGTTTTCACGTCGTTGTGACAGGTAGTTAGCGGAGATTAACGGATTAAGATTGCACGGGTGCAACTGAGCTCGTCCATCCACGGGTAAACAATAACGAAGCACAAAATACTGCGAGGGAAACGCAAGCAAAGCAATGCGGGTTTGACGCGTGGGTAGTCGATATTTTCTAATGCATATCCTTAGCTCGACATAAACTTGTATTTGTGAATGCGTCGACCAGATACACACGATACGTTTGTATCGACCAAGCAAGCCGTGAGCCGCTTAGGTGCATCAAGCATGCGGGTCGCATAGGCTTAAAACTGCAGCCAGCCAATCGCCCACGCGAGTCCTTGTCGCATCGCCCACGCACGTCTCCACTACGCTTGTCCTCTTTCTCCAACTTCCATGATACGCCTGGTTCGCCCCATTCGCGGCATTGCAATTGGAGGGAGCGAACGCTTTAGCCCTCGAGTGAAAGTGGAATTGCATAGTTGTGGATTTATGGGCGCCTTTTGCCGAGAAGCGTCATGGAGATTGGAAGGATCGACAGCGTGGAGTTGGGGGGTAGGCATGTTACTTACTAGGGCGCCCTTTGCCTTGTTTCCAAACAGCCGCATTCATAAACATGAGCTGGCCGGCCTAATCTGCTCACTCACTTCGCTCTTGTTCATGCACCCTTCGTTCGTTCATACACTACAGTCGTTTGCTTTTTTGTTGACTACTACTCTCGCTTATACTTTTACGGAGCTCATGTGCAATCTTGTGTCTCGCACGTAACTTAACGGTGGATCGTGAGCCCAGTGCGTTTGCTGCTGGATAGTTTCTTTTTGAGTGGGGACTCCAGCTGTTTTGTTGTTTGATCTTCAATTGTTACCAGAGAAACACTGGAAAACGTTTGGGTTCCTTGACTGCAATAATGGTTCAATCTCTATCGCTGGCGCTGTTGGCCAGCTTGAGCACTGTCGCTTCAGCTATCCCGACAATCGAAGTAAAGGGCTCCAAACTCTTCACTAGCGAAGGCAATCAATTCTATGTCAAGGGTACATATCCGATTCTGCAACGAAACCAAGTTAAAGGAGCATTCTTTTCTAACGGCTCAGTATAGGTATCGCATACCAGCTTGTCCCGGACGATCCGCTCATCGACGCGACGCAATGTGGTCTCGACTCCGCGCTCATGAAAACCATCGGCGCCAACTCAATCCGCGTTTACCACGTTGACCCTGATGCTGATCACACCGATTGTATGAAGGCCTTTGCAGACGCTGGAAGTACGTATATCCAAAATTCGCATGGACTCAGATTACTTTGATTACTGCATGGCGATTTTCGTTCGTCAAAAGCGCAGATATCGTATAAAAAGACGTCTTTGTTTTCAAGTCCCATAAGAAGGAATGAATACTAACCAGCCAAATAGTCTACATATGGGTTGATCTCGACACCTTCGACACATATGTCGAGCAAAACACACCTCGATGGGAGTCAGACCAACACGACGCCTACGCCAAAGTAATGGACGAATTCCATCAGTACGACAACGTCGCTGGCTTCTTCGTTGGTAACGAAGCCATCACCACCTCAAACGGCTCCGTCACATCGCCCTACATCAAAGCAGCCGCACGTGACATGAAAGCTTACCGCGACAAGAAAGGATACCGCAACATCCCCATCGGCTACTCCGCCGCCGACATCGCCTCTCTGCGGCCAATGCTACAAGACTATCTCTCCTGCGGCAACAACGCCTCGGAGCGCGTCGATTTTTTCTCCCTCAACGCATACTCGTGGTGCGGCGACAGCTCGTACCAGCAATCCGGGTACGACAACCTCGAAAAGAACGCAAAGGACCTGCCCGTCCCCATCTTCATGTCTGAAACAGGGTGCAACACCGTGCGCCCCCGCGACTTTAAAGACCAGGAAGCGCTATTTGGCGAGATGGCGGATGTATGGTCCGGTAGTATCATATACGAGTGGATCGAGGAGCAGAATAACTACGGACTGATTAGTTACGGGCCCAAGGTTGATCCTGCGAGTCCCAATGCGCCACCAGATGGATTTCCTCGCTCTGGTATGTTTGAGGAATATGATTTTTGTTTTCAAGACACCAACTGACCACTTCGAAATAGGCAAACCCACACCCGTCCAACCAGACTTCCCCAATCTCTCAGCCGTCTGGAAAACCTTAAATCCTACGGGAATCAAGGCTTCGGACTACAAACCCACTCACACATCTATTGCCTGCCCAGCCTTCACAAAAGGAGCATGGGAAGTCGTCCCCACATCCGCTCTTCCTACCCTGGGCCAGAAACACAACTTTGACAGTTCTCCTACATCTGGTGGTTCCAGCGCTACACAGACTTCTGGTCCTGGAGCAAAACAATCAGGTTCTGGGTCTGGTACTGCAGACATGTCTGCACCACAGCCCACTGCGGCGGCGGCAGATGGTTTGAGCAAGGGACTCAGGAGCACGGGTGCTATGTTGCTTGGTGTGTTGATTGTATTTGCTTGGTTGTAATAACCATTCCCCTCTCCTTTTCTCTCTCTCTCTCTCTGAAGAGCAGTTGAGCTTTGGATATCGTCACCCACACGTTCTGCGTGTACTTACATAGTTTCGAGTCTACTTACTTGATTGGGTATCGTACATTGTACATGGGGCAGAATTCAACAAGGAAATGATGGATTTTAATGTATATGAATACCCCGCTTTGGATCGGGCTGAAAATAAAAAACTCACTCTACATTGCCTTCGCTTGCTCAGCAACATATATCATGTCATACAGCATCAACACAGTCACCACTCATGTCACTAACAGCAGATCATGGTACACAAACACTCAAGTCAGAGAAGCAGTCGAACAATGTGGGAACAAGGTTCGTATTGAAGGATTGGGCGCCAACTAAGTACGACCCGATCGCCAGCACAGGGCTTTCCCCCATACCCGAAGACAAGTATGGATATCTTTCCCTCATAAGCGCACAGCATTGATCATATCCTTCAACACACCCCTGTCCCATCAAGCATGCATTTCTTGTTGGTCGTTGTCAAATGGTCTCATATTTTCCTTTTTCCCATTGCCTACTCCTACGCCGACGTGCCATTGTTTGTTCAAAGACAGGGTATGTAAGAGAAGAAGTGACGAAGATGCTCAACATGGCATTTACCACTGAGTAGTGGTAGCGGGGGCAGCAGTCTCGGCACCCCAGCCCTCGCCGCTAGCCTGGGCGTCGCCAGAGGCGGCCCAGTCAGCAGCGTCAGCGTCCCAGCTGGTGCCAGGGGCAGCAGCCTGGGCAGTGAAAGCACCGGCGGATGCGCCAGAGACCTCCCACTCGCTGGTGAAGCCGTCAGCGACAGCGGCGGGGCCAACCTCGTCGGCACCGGGGACCTTGGCCTCCTCAACGCCAGCGCTGTCCTTGTTCTCCTCGGCCTCAGGGTCGCGGTAGAAGTACAAGTCAGTCATGACATCCCACTCAGTCTCGCGGTTAGCGAGGGTACCGCGGAGGCGGAGGACCTCACGGGCAAGCATCCACCAGACGAGACCGATGGCGTGGCGACCCTTGTTGTTGGTGGGGATGGCAACATCGACGTACTCGGTGGGAGAGTCACCGTCGCAAAGGGCCTATTCGGGGTTAGCTCCAGATTCCTGTACTCTTCTTCATGCGCATTCTCCTTACAATGACGGGGATGTTGACGTAGGAGGCCTCCTTGATAGCCTGGGCGTCGGTGCGGGGGTCGGTGACGACGATCAAGCGGGGCTCCCTGAAAGAACGGGTGATGTAGTTGGTGAAGTTACCAGGAGTGAAACGACCAGCGATGGCGGTGGCGCCGGTGTGGGAAGCGAACTTGAGGACGGCACGCTGTCCGTAGGGACGGGCAGAGATGACACAGACTGCGCAGTGTCAGTTAAAAAAGAACTCGAGCATATTTGCGCAACCTTCAAGTCCAGATGTCTCGACTTAGGCGCCCAAACGTACCATCAGCCGGGTTGTCGATGGCGACAATGATGCGGGCGGCTAGAATAATCTTCTCCCAGGTCTTGCCAATGTTCAAGACGTTGACACCGTCGGGCCTGGTCTTCCACAGGTAAGGCTCCATGTGCACCTGGAGGTTCTTGCTACCGAGGTGGCATTGGGCAGCGAGGAGCATCTCAATGTCCTGCTGGGTGGGGTTGAAGATGGCGGGGAGGTTGGAAGGGGCCATTTTGACGGTTTGGCGCTGTACAAGCTGGTGGGTATAGAGAAGTTGTCGTGATGCGTGCGGGCGAAGTTTTGACACACGAACTTTGGCGATATTCGAGCCCCGGCAGTGGGCGAGCTAGAGCCGGAAGCGGGATAGTACCGAACGGGACGCGGCGCCGGCGAAACCCATGCGCCGACGTCCTGATCCGCAAAAGATTCACTGCGGGTGGGAGCAGTGAGTGTGCGTCCAGCCAACGATGCCGCCACGAATACCAGCATTGTCGTGCCTACGGGCATCGACTTGTGAGTTCTTAGATTTCATGTACAATACCTAGTGCTGACAATGCCACAGCACCATCCATTTCTGCGCAATTCACACTCCCCATCCGAACTTTTGTTTCGACAGCGCGGGCCAATGCCGAATCAATTGAGCGACAAAAGAAGCGCCTCGCTAGCGATCCCTACATAGTTGCGCAGCGCAACCGCAAAAAGGCAGCCAACCTGTCTCGACGTGCCGAACTCGAACAAGCCCGTGTGGCCAGTCTTGGAAACCCTGTTCGCGGTATACCAACACCATTCGTAGAGTCATTTGACACTGGCAAGCCTATCACCTACGACGAAGGCAAGAAAATTCCCCAGGACCGAACGCACCTCAACTATGCATTCGACCCGGCGACGGTGGAGAAGCAATTGAAGAAGAGCGAGAAGCTGGCGGTGCCACTGAGTGAAATTGCAAAGCAAGCTGCGCCCGCTGCGTACCCATGGAACGACGCCATGCGGTATGATCAGGCAAGGGCAATTGAAAAATCGGCGGAGGAAATTGAAGAGCAAAACAAAAAGGACCATGCACGTGCAGTCGAGGCGATTAAGCGAATCACAGCTCTCGAGAATGGCTCCAGCAAAGACCGCATGCGTGTCAACATTGCACGATGTGTCGAGACTTTTGGACGCCACAAAACGGACAGGATATTCCCACCAAAGGCGCCGTCGCTGAGCCGCTCGGGTGTAGACGAGACTCACACCGTCCGCCCAGAAACAAACGTTGCTGCAACAGCCAAGCGAGTAGGACCAGACACGGGATCTTCTGAAGTCCAGATTGCTATCCTGACGGCCAAGATCAAGACACTAGCGGACTTTTTACAGACACGAGGAAAGGGTGATAAGCACAACAAGCGGAATCTGCGGTTGCTGGTGCACAGGAGACAGAAGCTTCTGCAGTATTTGAGGAGGAAGGAGCGAGGTGGTCCAAGATGGCAACATTGCATTGAGACTCTGGGTCTGACCGAAGGTACATGGAGGGGTGAGATTTCGTTGTAAGAGTATGAAGCAAACCCCGGATAGCGGCACTGACACTATCGCGTCCGTGACGAATGTTGAATCAGTCCACCGCTATACGGACTGTAAGGGCTACTATAGCCCCTGTATACTACGATTCCAGGCATTGGCTATTGTGAAACATAAATGTGATAGGCACCATAGACGACATGTATGTAATCTTCTAGCGCGCTTCTGATATACGCTGCAGTCCACTCCGCTTGTCGTCTCTGCTTTTCCCCATCCCCACATCGCGATCCGAGCATCAAGAAAAGGGCGGGGTATCAAAAAGGGCGCAACGCAGCGCAACGCAAATCCACCGCCAACACCAACGTCGGCACTACCACGGCCAGACTGGTACCCATACGTAACATCTGCATACCAAAGTTACAAACTCACATACCAAAACAAAACATATATATATAGTAAAAAAGATACCAACATCCTAACAACCCCCCATCTCCCACAATTCCAATCTACCTCCAACACACTCACCCCCCCACCCCCTCACTATGTCCAACAAATACCCCAACCCATGGCGCAGCCCCCGCCTCCACTACCGCGCCATCCGCCCGTGCGACAAATCCGTCTTTCTCGCCCTCGCCGCAGACCCAACCATGTACATGGCAAGTACACACGCAACCACCAAGCTCCCCACCGAGCAAGACGCAGACGAAAACATGCACCAAGGCCCCGCTGGCGGCAGCGAGGGCCGCGAAGAAAGTCTCTTGCAAGCCATAATCTGGCTTCCGCACGATACGCCGATTGCATCGTTGGCTTTGGAGCAGAAAGAAGCGGTGCTTGAGGAGATGAAGCGGCAGGATCCAGCGAAGATTTTAGATCCAGAGTATGGGGTTGCGATTGGTCATATTCATTCTGCGCCATCATCGCTGCATGAGGCGCATCATCGGACTATGGAGATTGCGCTGGATATTTTACCTGCGTACCAAGGGAAGGGGTATGGGAGTGAGGCAATTAACTGGGCGTTGGACTTTGGGTTTCGGCGGGCGGGGCTGCATAGTATGCGGTTGAGGGCGTTTGGGTGGAACAAGGGCGCGATACGGTTGTATGAGAGGCTGGGGTTTGTGGTGGAAGGGAGAGAGAGGGAGGCTGTGTGGTATGAGGGGGAGTGGTGGGATTCGTTTACGTTGGGGATGCTGGATAGGGAGTGGAGGGCGAGAGAGGCGGGGGAGAGAGAATAAGAAGATTTTGGATTTGTGAAACAATGAGGAGTAATTATGTATGTATATCTACCTACTTGGCCATAGACATTAGAATATACCGTGTTGCATTCCAGCGACTCCTGTATCCCGAATCACCATTGAAGAGTCGTTGCCTCGCTTCGCGGCCGCGTCGTACAGGGCCTGAATATCCTGTCTCCACATTGTCTCGTTCATCCTAATTACCTTTCGGTCATACGTCATCATGCCATTGACTTCACCCTCGACATCTGTCGTTTGCGTCCAAACACCACCTGAGCAAGCAAACAAGTCGATTTGCTCACGCAGTTGCACAAGTAGGTCGTGGCAACGATAGTTCCAATAAAAGGTACCGTTGGTAAGTTCGTATGCTGTTTGTCGACCAAGATCCTTGTACCATGCGTGTTCAAAGTTATTCTCGGTCAGCTGGGTGCCGATACCACCAAATTCGCCTTGCAAACCGATGCGGGCGGGGTCGTAAGCTGAGTCGTACCCGCTGCCTTGATAAGACCAGAAAGGTGTTCCGCATTGGGGTGTCGAGTAATGATGGTTGTCGTCAAAGTCGCCAGCCATGTGGTCGGTCCAACCGCTCACAGAGTTGACAAGGCGGGTAGGGTCAACCCGACGCACCATGTCTGTCAACCCAAACTCTGGCCATGGCGGTGAGGTGGCCTGACCCCATTCCTCATTGTAGATGGTCCAGGCGATGATGCTAGGGTACGACTTCAGCTGCTCAACCATGACCTCAAGTTGGCGATCGAACTCGGCCTGAGCACCTGGCTCCAACCGTATGCCTCCACAGCCTTCACGAGCGGGTAGATCGGGGCGCAAAGAAGGCATGTCTTGAATGACCAACATACCCATCTCGTCACAAGCCCTGTAAAACAGAGCCGGCTCGACTTTGATGTGCTTTCGGACCATGTTGTAGCCGACGTTCTTTAGTACCTTGAGATCGTACGCCATGGCTTCTACGCTTGGAGGCGTGTATATACCATCTGGCCAATAGCCTTGATCCAGGGTGCCAAATGGAAAGACAAACTTTCCATTGAGAAGTGGGCGCTGCACACCGCCGATTACGCCTCTGGAGATGGTTCTGAATCCGGTATAGCTCTGTACTGTATCGCTACCCATTTTGATGGTGATGTTGTACAGGGTCGGACTATCCGGCGTCCACAGCTTAGGTGAATCAACGACAAAGGTGAACGGGCTTCCACTGGTGCCAGTAGCCTCTGCCTTGACATCATCCGAATTGACTTCATGGACAACGATAGTGTATGTAGTTGTCGAATTAGTGCTAGTATGCACAGTGACGATGACTAATGAATGTGAGTAATAAGACAGCAGTACCATAAACAAATGACTGACCCTTTCCGTTCATATCCGCAGTGAGATCGAGTTTCGAAATGTGCTCCTTGGGTGCGGACTCGAGCCACACTGTCTGCCATATGCCACTGCAGGGCGTATACCAGATCATTCCACCACGGTTCAGAGTCTGCTTTCCAATTGGGATTTGAACGCGGTCCATATCAGTTGGGTCATAGACGTATACCAAACTGCAAAATTATTAGTTTTCTTCTTTTATTTTCTCGCTTCTCATGCACTTACAGCTCGTTTGTTCCATTGGCATTCAGATACGAAGTGACATCAACACTGAACTCAAAATAACCACCTCTGTGGAATCCCGCCTTTTGGCCATTGACGAAGATAGTGGCCTCGTAATCGACAGCGCCAAAGTTCAAAACGACACTGTTGCCGCTTGGCCAAGTTGATGGAACTTCAAAAGATGTCTGATACCAACTCCAGATACGGCCCTTCTCAGTCACACCTATGCTGATTTCAGCAACTTGTCTCGTGCATGCTTTGGTGCTACTCACCTGATAAAGCACTCTCCAAGCAGAACGGGACCAAGACGGCTTTTTCAAGTCGCTGCCCGAACGGCGGCGAGGCATCAGAGCCATTTTGGGTGTTTTGGTATCGCCAGACGCCATTGAGGTTCTTCCAGTCTGGTCGTTGAAGGCGTGGCCGTGGGTACTCAGGCCAGGGGTTAGTTCCCACGGTATCAGTCCATTCGGTTTTGAGTGGAGTAAATCCGATTTGGTAGTCCGTGTTGTTGTTTTGGCGCGGAACGACCTTGCTGTTGCTAGAAGCAATGGTCATCCACGTTAGCAAGCTCGCTATGATTCCGATGGAGAGCCGCATCTTGGTGGGAAGAGACGCTATGACACAGCGCCTATGCACGTATCCAAGAAAGCATGAGAAGAGTCGAACGAAGGGAGATGGAGGTGGTATTTAAGCGGTCTACAGACTCATGACAGCATAGCTCCACTGTACCTGGTGTAATGGCCGTGCAGCTGCATGCTAAAGGCCTTGGCTCTGGGGATACTAGCGGCGGGATGATCCTGGTGGCTGAGCGCCCCGGTCAGCCATAGCAGAACCGCGTCCGCTGGGCGTAGATCTACAAAGGTTGTGGTTGTCATATGGCAGCACCGGCTGACCATAGTTATGCTAGTGAACATGTTCTTGGCGGGCTGTTCAAGGCTGACAAAGGTTGTTGGTGCAGGGGCACGAGAGCCTGGAGAGGCTGGTTCAAGGATAGAGGTGGGTAGCTTGATGGTACGGCTTCGCGGTGGATGGATCCTGATGCTAAATGCACCGTGTCAGATGCAGCAGTGCATGCCCTGATCAGCTGTGATGATCGCCTTGGCTAGCACTTTGTTGAATTCCCAGTCCCCGCACTACTCGGTCTACACATGGCCGGTCCGCCCAGTTCACATCAAGCAAGCGAGCAATAGCCATTCCGCGCCGTCGCTGCGATGTTCCTGTGTTCGGACACGGCAGTATCTTGCTGCGGTACCGCGCATATTCGGACGCAGTTATTTCTCCGGTGACGTGGTAGCACGTGACTGATGCATGGCGAAAAGATTGTGCCAGGGCTACTGTCATCTTGAATGTAATGCAGATGGGTGACGTCAATTTGCCAAAGGTGGAGGTATATATGGGGAATGCAAAACGGTACAAGAACCTGGAGGCTAAGCAATGTGGCGTGCGTTCGGCGTCGTAGATGGTGGAGCTTCGGGCGTGAGGGAAGGTTGGGAGACTAGCATGGCACGAAAACCCCGCATTTTGAGATTAGATCAAGTGGACAGCAGACATAAACAAGACTGCATGTTGGCAGCCTGTACAGGGTAACCTGCAATGGAAACCACATATTCACAACTTCCTCTCATTCTTATTCTTCTTCTTTGTCTTCGCGGACATCTCCGATGTCGTGCTGCGCCAACTACGTAACCCTCGCATTATGCTCCTCCGAGCTGCCTATACCGCACTAATAGGTAAATGAATTTCTGCCGGCATGGAACCGCTCCACTTTACTTCTACCCCTAGTTACTTGGGCTCGCCCTGTGACTATCTGATCAACTATGCTGCACATGACCAATCCGAGTCAAGTGGACAGCCATATGTCCCTGGGTTCAAAGGTACCTTCCTATTCTTCATCTAACGTAGCATTCATGCCATGGCTCCTAGTACCTCCAGGCGCACACCTTCGGGGACCCCGCAATATCCTGGCTCTGTATAGCCTGTCTTTAGCTCTTATCGTCCAACCCCTAGCAATACAAGTCGTTTAGTCCAAGTGTCAAGCCCTAAGCTACACTCACAATGCTCATGGAAGCAAAAGAAATGGTTTGTTCCATGGCTTGATCTTGACCGTTGAGGTATTCTGCTTGGATGGACTAGGGGAACGCGCAGACAGAAGCGAAGAAGGGCCAGTGGGCGAAGTAGGCGAAGTAGGCGAAGCAGGCAAAAGAGGCGAAAGAGGCAAGGTAGGCGAGGCGGGCGAGGTGGCATAACCAGGAGACCGTAGTGGTTCAGGTATTTTAGCATACTTTGTTACAATGGGCCCTGGTCCACACAGCGCATGGAAGTTATCGTTGTTCAGCGATATGGCCGGTGCGTCTATCGTCTCTAGGGAAGCGCTGTCGTCCTCTTTGATTCCAGATAATGTGGCTCGGTCCGAGTAATAGTTCAAGATGGAATTCACCTGTGTTGTACCAGAGCGTATTGTGTCTACATCCGAGCACGTCGAACTTATCGTCGACACCGTTCGAAGTGACGCTATACTAGACGATCTGTCGCGATCCGAACGCGAAGATGATGCGACACCAACGTCATGTCTATGTGCGCCACAGTGTATGTTGGGCATCGAGGTACAGCTGAAGATCTCAAACAATTCATCGCGCACGTCGCGTGCCGTTGGACGAAGCATGGGGTTTTTACTGAGCATAGTTCGGATAAGGGTCAAGATGTCGGCAACTGTGCCAAAGGTCTCGTCATCGCTTTCGCGAGATGCTTTCTCTAATACGGCCATCCAGGTTTCGACCTTGTCAAGATTCTTATGATACGATGAATCAGTACGCGAGTTCTTGCCGCCTGTGTTGATTCTTTGTTTCGATGTACGGTGCTTGATGAAATCATGGGATTTCTTCTTGAGCAAGAAAGTCAAAATTTCCAGGAAGACACAGCCCAAAGAAAAGACATCTGCTTTTTCAGTTTCTTGCCCCTGTGATCGGTGCTGAGGTTTAGGCTCTGATTTCTTGAACCCAAAGTTGAACCCTGAAAAGTCGGTTGTTGGGGATTTTGTTAGCTTCTGACGATGCGAACTGCTGCTGTTCGAAGATCCCGATGAGCTTTTACTTGCGATAGACGCGTGTCGGTCTTTGGATAGGTTGGGCGCCGCGACGGAGGGAGGCAAGTCCTCCACTGGTTCTGAACTTGCATGTGCCTCTGGGGCGTCATATATGTAGGCATCCATAGCATCAGGCTTCTTATCTTTCTGAAACGTCTCCAAGCTGCCAATGTCGCTGAATGCGATCGCATTCTGCTCGTCGACGAGTATCCTGGACGGTCGGATCGCGGAATGACAAAATCCATTTTGATGCAATGTTGCAATGGTATCGGCCAAACAGTATAGCCAGTTAAGCACCAACCACCGTCTCTCAGGCTTTGGCAGTTTCTGATATTGCGCAGGATTGCGATGGTCGATGAAGGTGCGCAAAGTGTGGTGACCGACAAAGTTACTGACAATGTAGCCAGAGCCCTTTGCCGTGTATGACGCCCAGACAGGAGCGAGATGCTCGTGTTCGACTATTCTTGCACTCTCCACGTCTAGGATGAAGTCTTGATGAAAAGCCTCCGGGTCATCTGCATTCCCAAGCGGGAATTTCCGGCGCATGTAGATTTCCTTTGGCTTTTTTGGTAAGTGTATTCGAGACCAGCCTTGCAGGCTGACCGCGACTGGCAAGGTCATGACACTCTCAATCGGTACCTCTTCGTTTTCAGCATAGTCGATATGTACACCTTGTCTTAACTCTCGTAGCAAAAAGGTGAATTGGGTATGGTAAAAGCGAGCATTGGCGTGGTTGTCGCGTCGATTCGATAGCGATAGCTGCTCAATGTCTTCCATTCCAAGAGGGAGGTCGTCATCGTCCCAAGATTTGTCGACAACGGCAAATATGCGATCTGCCTCACCGATCTCGACAAGTATCAGAAATAGCCGCCGTGCCTTCTCCATGATCCATTCGATATAGGTATCGTCGCTCAGATCGCCAAAACCTACAGGCTGGGTGAGACGTTCCCTCTCTTGAGGCTGTAGCCGAGAAGTGACAAAGTCATTTGTGACTCGCTCGTTGATTCTCTCCTCGGTCCACCATATTTGTTGGAGGGCGTACTGAGGGGTGACCAAGCTGTGGCCGGCGTATCCATAGATGAGAGCATTGAGGGCAACCGTTTGGTCGTTCACAACATTGGTCAGTGTCCTGGAGCTCATTGCGGGAAGCTAGAGGCCTGGAATCTTGTTCTTAAGATGGTAGCGTCGATGGTGTCTACCCAGGCTCCTGGTCGTGTGTCCAGCCGGATCCGTAGTGGGCTGTGTATCATTTCCAGCGAATAGGAAGTCGGATGGTGTTGGCTTCAACAACAGAAGAATAGTCGGCCGGTCTGAGCAAGCACAAGTGGGAAGGTATTGTTATTAGGCATCAGCGGGGGCTACAGCCAACGGCTCTCGAGTGTGGTACAAGAGCTGATCGGACTCTCGGAGCGCATCTTGTCGTGGCAAGCGGCATGGCAACGAATACATACAGCATTGGGTCGCCCGCCTAAAAGCGAATCAGCATCAGCACTGCCGATGACGGTGCAGGGCCCAGGAGGCGCGGCAGAGGGCGAGAAAGGGCCTTTTGCCTCAAAAGTTGTATCGGCCCCCGAAGACGGCCGCTGTGTGAATTTGCGACCGGGGTGTTCCAGGCGGTCGGTCGATAAGGCCAAGTAGGAAGCTAGCTAGCGAATAGAAGATGCAGAGAAACAGGTGCTCGGATTGACACGCCAATGATGATTGCGGAGAGGCCGGGAAGCGGGTGGGGCCTAGCATCCGACAGGGAGCAGAGTCTGGTCTTGGTGTGTCTGGTGCAGGCCAACGCCATCGGATGCCGGCTAAAGGACTTGAAATGGTACTGCACACCTAACAATCACGACGCTGCGCCGCATGCAGTGCTCCATTGCGGTCTGCTGTGGGACAACTCCCGGGCTGAGGTCGTGCACAGAGAAGGGTCGACCATCACCTGGATACGGGTTACATGCGGTGCCAGCCAATGCTCATGGCGCGATATCGCCCGCATTTGCAATCACGCAGTAGCAGCATGCAGCGTGATGGGCGGCGGGGACGAGCCAGAACAAGGCGGGCTAGAGATAGGATGTGGCCGTTCACTCGGTATCCACCATCCGAGGCAACACGAGACACCAACTTGACTCGTGGGAGAGCGGAGTCCTTGTTAGATGAAGAGAGATTGCGGCATGGATGAATGAATGGATGGCTTGTCGGCGATACAAGAGCAATACGGTATCGAGGCGTGGGCGTGGCCTGACTTGGAACAGCAGCGAAGACAGGGCCGAGGTGGCGCAATAGAGGAGGTGCTCGTGATTTTGTGCCCATGCACATGAATGTTTTGCATGTGGCAAGGGGAAAAATGCATCCTGAATGTTCGGATAATTGGTCGGAATTGTGTGTCAAAAAGCGAATAAATCGACTGACGTGAGATGGCAGCGCACAGGCCGGCTCAGGAAACCCGGAAGGCCAATTTGACGAAAGCAGGGCCTACCCCATGTTTTCCCACACCCATCGTTCGTCCACACGTCTCTTACCGCTATGTTGGGTCTTCTAGGTGGATACTGATTCAGGCGAAAAGCACCGAATTCCACGTGTCTGTCCGGTTATTGTGCCCTGATAAGCAGTGATCTGCCGCCCTGTCGGCGGTTGGCGGTCTAACTGTTATGGCACAATGCAGTCAGTTCCCTCTAGAGAGATGACATGGCTTGAAACAGCATCATGCAAGAAGATCACGGAAGATTAGAAAGTAACTTTTTGAATTGTGAGGCGCCGGTCACGGCGCGTAGATATACAACGCTCGAGCCGCCCCGTGGCCATCACTGCTTTAAACAGCAGGATCAATGGAGAAGAAGATGTTCCCTTCACTCGGGGCTGATTTGAGCTGGCTCCCTCCTGGATGAGTTCCCTTTGGCCACAGAATGGATCCTCCATTATCACCTGTAACTTGCAATCGGTAGCCGGCAAACGGATCACCAAACACTGTGCTCAAATCGTACCAGACTGTGTCATTGTCCAGGTTGTATGCAAAGACTTGCTGGGGAGCACCAGAGTAGAGGCCGTCTGCACTGTCTGTGACTTTGATGGCAATCCCTCCTGTTTTCTCGTCGCGGCGCATTTCTTCCCAATAGATGCCCCCTGTGGCTGTTAGCCAAGAGAGAAATACTGACACTAACCAGGCAATCACTGACCAGCTTTGATATCATTACGAGCACCGACCGAACTGCCAACCGACCAGACGTATATTGGCTTCGGAGAATTATTGAGAATGACGGCGATACCAGCAGCAGTAGCTGAGCTTGCCAGTGCAAGAAGCGTGGGGATGATAAAACGCATTATACAGAACATGTACGAGGAGAGGCCAGCGCGATTGAATGAACGAATGATTCCACAAGCTATATTATTGAGGGCGGAGTACAGTGGATTTGGCTTGGGGTAGAGTCGACAGTCACAGACTCGTTGGGTGTGTGTCTCATCGTGGCCATCTTATACATCCAACCGACAGCGGTACTACCCCGCCAAAGATCTTGATGACATTGTGCTGACACAAGGTCTTTTCAATCGATTTGGTCATGAATTCGTATCTGACTGGAAAAATGCCGTTACCAATACATTATCAGGCGGATGATAATGCTCGCTTCAAGGATCAACTGCAACACCAATGTTACTTTGCAGATTGGAACAAGTACGTGTCGTGGCGGTGAACTGTCTTTGGACATTTTCAATGGTTTTGTAAATTGCTTGGTGAGCAGCGAGTAGGACCATAATGGCCAGGCCAATATGTTTGAGCAAGGCGTGTATATTGGCAGTACGAAACCAGCCGTCACGATGGCACTATAGAGTGGGGACACACGACTACCCACCCGCACCGGGTGGTTTAGACCGTGCATGTATAATAGATGCACGTATCAAGAGATTCGAATCGACTGGAGGCCTTACAGATGTCGCTATGGAAGAGGGACATGGCAAAGCGGAGACGGTTGCGGGCTGCAGCTACTAGTCGTGTGGAGTTGGGTGCCTGACTAGTAGCGGCGGGAGGCCGGCAGGCGGAGCCTCCAATCCAATCCAGCCCGGCCGGACTGGCCATGTGCAACACGGCGCGCCATCCATACTACTCAGCAAACGATGCTTCTTTCATGACCCTACGCGTCTGGAGACTGTGACTTCTCTGGTGTGTGTACACACATACTCTGTCTTGCTTTTTCGTTGTTGCAACCAGCAGACTTGTCGCCCGACAACGACGACCGCGGGAATGGCGTCTCCCGTGGTAGAGAGCCGCATCGAGCCTCACAAGAAGGCGCACTTCACCCTCCACCTCAGCGACCGCATACGGAACAACGACGATGCGGTCGATTACAGCAGTATCAAATGTTAGTCCTCAACCTAAAACGCACATGCATATCCTGGCGCTTGCTGACTTACGCCCTACGTAGACAATCACAAGCCTACACAGACATCCAACAATCGTTCTACGACACTCTCAGCGCCTTCGTCGAAAAACACCTGCAGCCTGCGCATCGACGATACGAGTGAATCCGGCGACCAGGATGTCTTCACCTTCACGGGGCAAAAGTCACAGCCAAAGAAGTCATACGTCCTCATCTTGGATCCCGCCAGCCAGCAAGCAACCCTAGAGCCGCTCTCGAGTAGCTACACCTTCAATCTTGCTACAAGGAACGGCAAAGACATATCGTCACAGCACGCCAAAATATATCCCAAGAAACTCAAGGACGATGCGCAAGACAAAGACCAGGACGACGACCTGTTTGGCGAGGCGGCTGCAGACGATGAGGGAGGCGACCCTGACCCCGACAACCCCTATGACTTCAGGCACTTCTTGAGCAAGGAAAAGGCGAAGAGAGGCGATGAGTCCGACTATCGCTATGCATCATCGCCAGAGCACCGAACCGGCACAGGCAGCGCTGCTCATACACCGCAATTTGGGGCTCGCGCACCCCCCGCTGCCGCCCCAGTACGGAAGCCCGCTGCAGCTGCTGCGCCCAAGAAGCGCAAGACTACAGCCACAAATCCTATGGTGAAGCCCAAAAAGGCTCAGCCACCACCAGCCGTCCGTCTTCAACGCACAGCAACAGAACCTGCCGCCAAGCCAAAGGGCAAGTCTACCGCACCACCCGCCTCCAAGATCAAATCTGCCGAGGTGATACACTCATCCGACGAGTCCGACGGCGAAATTGCATCCTCACCAGCACCTCCCTCTCCAGCGCCTGAACAAAACCAGCGACATCACCATGATGAAGACGAGGCAGAGGACGAATCAGATGACGACGGTGGTCTCGAAATCGAAGTACCCGATGCGCGCCCACCACGACGCAAGAATGGTGCATTGGCAGCTCGCAGTCTGGGCCATAACCTGGGCGCTGGTTATATGCGTTCTCCATCCAACGGCCCCATATCTCTTGCCAGCGCAGCTAACAGCGATGTAGAGGGCTCTCCCAACCCGCACGCACGCAACCGCAACACACAGGATGAGATTGACTTTGGCGATTTGGGCGGCGATGACGCTGAAGGCGACGATGACGATGAGGAAGAGGAGGAGGATGCAGAGGAGTACGGATACAATGACAGAGACGTCGAGCCCATGGATATTGGACCTCCTGTACAGCCAGATACGACCAGTCACGACCACAAACACGGTGCAATTGCAGAAATTCCCGCCGACGATGACGAAGACGATCTAGAAGAGTTGATGAGGAGAGGGCTGGAAGGTGGAGATAGTAGTGAAGAAAGCGAAGAGGAGTGAAACTATGCTCCGTATACCAAACTACCTTACCGTCCATCCATGTCAATCCCACCGCCCGACCGGAGACAATGTGCGACAAAAAAGTCGCAACCAGTCGAGCTACAAGAGATGATGGGACTGGCCCGCCATGGTACATCTTGCGGATATTCCGTTTCATCCATCTTCTCCATACCCGAGCGAAGAATCTCAGGGTGGAAGGCCATGCGCGGGCACAAATGGTAACATGAGCAGTCACCCTTATTTTCTTGACTGTTGAAATGATGACGGGTCCTGCCGTGTTGCAGGCAGATAGACTGCATAATCATGCACTCAATGATAACATATGAACTCAGACCTCGTATAAATCAATGAACTACTCAAGTCTAAAAATAGCAAGCCCACACGTTCGGTCATCACAAGCATATTTGCAAGTACTATTACGGCAACAAGTCATTCACGTGTTCAACGTTTCTTTTACCTTTGCCAACCACGAATGAAACTTGTGGCATCTTGGCAATTCTGTAGCAATCTCAGGCACAATGCCGTCTGCCATGGATTTTGCCTGTTCGTGACCAAGAGCCCGGGGGTGAATGATCGCCAGGAATCTAGAATTGTCAATCCCCACGTCGACGGTCCCTGCGCTAGCGTGCCGTTGACCGAGGCATCCGCACGCGTCATCTCTCCGCCATCTTGGGCAGTCTCTCTTTCCCCTTTAACAATATCTCCTCTATTCTTACTTGACCCTCAGTCTCTCGTTAACTTTTCTTTTTTCACACTCGTTCCATGTAACCATGCGTTTGTTTGCTCTATTTGGTATTGCGACTGTTGTCGCCGCGTCGTCGTCCCTCGAACACAAGGTTAAAGAGATCCATGCTCCGGCTGTCAAGGAAGCGACCCCAGTAATCACCGTGATCGACGCGAACAAGACCTACGCCGTCAAGTATGGATGTGCCGGATGTCCGTTTGGCGTGTTGAAGACTCCTCATGCAGCAGAATGGATCCATCCACCTCCTCAAAACTCCTTGGTAAGCGCATCTTGTCGCGGCGCATGGGCGAGCCGCGCTGACAATACTACAGATATTAACACTTGCCATTGACAAGTCGGGGTCTGCTCTGCTCCTCAATGACGAGCGCGTCTTTCCTCTTGATCCGTTGCCTCTGCGCATTAGTGCCGTGCAGGTGCCGACAGATCTCGCTGAAGACGAAGCAGATGAGCAAGCCGAGGAGGTCAAGTCTAAGAGAATCAGGTTTCCACTGCAGTATGAACACACTGTGTTCCGAGCCGAAGGAAATGGAGAAGTATGGCTCCAGTTCAACGTGACTGGTCTTGCCTGGGGAGAGGAAGCTGCACCATTCAAATTGGGCCATACAGTCTTACAGGTGCTACTGCGTGAGCAACACAGTCTTCCAGAGACCCCAGGCCAAAAAGGGTATGACCATGCCCTTTCTATTGCAAGTGTGCAAGTCGTTGAAGAAAAGGACTGTGTTCAGCCGCCCAGGATGAAGTGCGGCAGGCTGGCCATGATACGAACCGCCTTTGACCCGAACGAGTGGGACGACTATGGCAAATTTGGCACATGGGCAAGGACGTGGAATGTGGCTATTGACAAACTAGGCGCGCTTTGGTCTGGCTCTTCACAAGGCAATTTGCTGCTCCCTTTGTCATTGCTGCTTGCCGCTAGCGTTCTTGTGGCACGCTGCATTTGGCAGCTCAGGCAGCAGATACAGGCTGGCGGGGGTTCAGCCGCCGAGTCTTGGTTGTTGGGCTGCCATGCGCCGCCGGCATATGCAGACATCCCAGTGATCAAGATTGAGCAGTATGATTAGAGTCGGAGAGTTGGGGAGCATTGGATCGCAATCTAATCAAGTGGTTCGGAACTGTTGCCGCTATCTCCGCAATGCATCCCGACGTGTGCACATGCCCTCTTGGCTGTATGGCTTCAACACTGCAGTTACACTCATGGCTGCACACCTGCCGCCCTTTTTTGCCCTACATGTCCCGCCTATGCCGCTGCTCTAGTTTGTGCATCGCGGGCGCACCCGGGTGGGTGTACGGGTTTTAGCCAATGATGTTGCCTAGCTTACCCATTCATCTATGCAGCCTACATCTACACATCTAGCCCTTGGCCCCCCTCTCTCTCTCTCTCTCAGCTCTACTGCCTTTTTCCAAGCCCCAAAACTATGTCTGTCACTGTCGACCAGTACAGGGAGGAATGGCCCAAGCAGTTCGAAAAAATAAAGGCAGAGTTAGAGAATCACCTGCGAGACGTCGACTACCTCTCAATCGAGCACGTGGGTAGCACATCAGTGCCAGGATTAGCTGCCAAACCCATTATCGATATTGACGTAATTGTCTCTCGCGATAACTTGCAGTCAGCTATTGATGCTCTGACAACGAACGGCAAGTTTGACCACCTAGGAGAACTCGGAGTCGTCGACCGCCATGCCTTCAAAGACCCCAACCAGTCCATCTCTCACAACATCTACGTGTGTGTAGACGGCGCAGTCCAAACCCGCAACCACCTCAACCTCCGCGACACTCTCCGCACAAACAGCGAGCTGCGAGACGAGTACGCCCGCGTCAAACTCGAACTCGCCGCTACCTCAACCAACATCGTCGACTACGTCTACGCCAAAAGCACTGTAATCCAAAAAATCCTCTCAGCCTCCCAAGGCTTCACAAAAGACGAACTCGCCTCCATCGCCCGCCAAAACCTCAAAGGCGAACGCTTCGGCGCAATTAAAACGCCCCGCTTGCTCCTCCGCGAATTCGTAACCCAAGACATAGCAGGTTACTATGCGCTCGAATCCAGCGAGGCAAACGCCCGCTACCAATCCTGGGCCCCGCGAACCCCCCAGCAAGCCCGCGAGCTGGTCCTCCAGAATATTCGAAACCACAACGACGTGCCGCGCACCATCTACGAACTCGCGGTCGAAACCCTCGACACGGCCACTTTCATCGGGCGCGTCGGCGCAAAAACCTCGCAGGCGAATTCCGATAAGTTGCCCGGTGAATCCAGCATTAAGCCCGTTACGCACGCGGATTTGTGGTTTTCTTTCTTACCAGAGTATCAAGGAAAGGGGTTTGCGACGGAGGCGATGACGGCGTTTATCGGGGCGATTAAGGAGAGGATTCAGGATGTAGGGAAAGTGGAGATGGAGATTGAATGTGATCCGCGGAATGAGGCGAGTTGGAAGTTGGCGGAGCGGTTGGGGTTTGAGAGGCATAGCTTGACCAAGGAAAAGGAGATAATTAAGGGGGAGTGGGTGGATAGTTTGGTGATGAGGAAGGTTGTTGGGGACGCGTGAGTGTTTTTTCTTTATTTTCTTTCTCTTCCTCTTCCTCTTCCCTTCCTTTCAACCGTTTTTGTTTGGATTACGTTGGGTGATTGATGGATGAGTGGATGAAGAGGGAAGAGTGCTGACTTCAAACTTAGGCCTATAGGACGCAAACACGTGAGGCGGAGCAGCAAAATGAGTTCATCGATGCGCTTGGATCCCGCAGAGCTATACGAGACATGTCATTGAGTTCCCCATATAAACTACGAAGCCCCCTCCAAAAAAAAAGAATTTATTTCAAAAGATGTGTTTCTCAGATGTTAACCCCCATTCATGATCCCAGCCCCACACTTCCCCAAACTTCCACTTAAATAGGCACCGCAGTACTGATATCAATCAACGTAATGGGCGCAATATCATTCGGCGTCGGTGCCGCACCTGCATCCCCTCCATCTCCCCCAGATGTAGCCGTAGCAGTAGGCAAAGTAATCAACGTAATAGGTTCCAATCCCCCACCCGTCGCCGTTGCCGCTTCGGTGGACAGCGTAATCAATGTCACAGGCGCCAAATCAACACTCGTGCTCATACTCGCAACGGTCGTATTCGGAAACGGAACAGAGATATTGCCTGTCGGCGCGTAGATAGGGACGGTAACGGTAACAGTTTTGGTCACTGTAGTTGTGAGTTTGCAGCTCGAGCCGTGCAAGTGGGGGGAGGGAGGGTGCCGGGGTGCGGGTGCGACGAGGGCGAGGGTGAGGGTGAGGGTTGGGAGGAGGAAGAGGTGGGCGCGGAGGAACATTGTTGGTTTGTAAAGAAGGGGTGATTTTTTTTTTGCTTGGAGAGATGGTGTTTGTAGGGGTGGTGGTGCTAGGGTGGGTTGTCAGGAGCTGGTGTTTTATATGGCTGAGATTTTTGGGTTGAAGGAGGTGGAGAGAGTGACGCGTGTGCATGTTGTTTTGGTGAGGAGAAGGATGAGAGAGGTGTGATATGTGGCTGCTTGAGGCTGTTCTTGTCTCCAATTACAGTCTGTGTTGCAACGCCGTGGTCTCGTTGGGGGGGACTTGCAATCTCCGTTGTGCTGTTTGTGTGGAGGCATTGCTGCTGAAGTCTGGTGCAATGGGCGGTTTCATTGGGGAGGCTGGCGGAAGTGGCTGTTCGGGGTGGCGATAGTTTACGTGTACGCCTCTTGGTGTCCGTTTATCAACTGTTCCTACGTAGTTTTTTTTTAATTGTTAAGCCATTGCCCTCTTTACTCGAGACACTGCGGTCAAAGTTATAATGGCTTGACCTGACAGCATAATTTTGCTTGAAAATCATTTCGATACCCTTTTTCTTTTGAATCTGCTTATCTGGTCGTGAAAACAAAACAATATGTTGATCTCGTTCATGTTGTGACACGGTAGTCTCACGGTATCGGACTTTGCGTTGCGATAGGGTGTGTGGCGTCCGCGATGTCCGGACAAACACTTTATCCAAAGATTGGCTTGTAACGAAGTCCGAAGTCCAAGGTAGAGCGATTAGCCCAGACACATCTTCCACACGTCTGTTCAATTGGGTTGAAATTGAAATAGAGTATTTCCAGTGAAATCTCCGGGCATGCTCCTTCTCCATACATTTCTGAAAGTCTAATCTCACCGCCATTGACCAACAGCAATGCAACCCGCTTGGTTCACTAGCTCGGAGCTTTCCATGTAGCTGGACGGATGGTTGCATTCTGGTTGTCACACAACATGTGCATGCTGTTACCAGGTATTGGCATTACTAGGGGTTTACCAAATAGAAGAACAACGGGCCGATTCGAGGTAACATGGACAGTTCTTGGCTACGAGGATGCAGCGCGGAGTATTTGGGGCAAGGCCTGCCAAGTATGTCTGCACATAATGGGGAACTCGGCCAGAGGTTTTCTGTAGCCTAGTATGTATGTCGTACTGTCATTTCAGCTCATGTATAATATCCGCCGTGCAGTAGTGGCCGGATATAGCATCTGCTCGGCCCGTTGCAGTGCGCTTTCAGGCGTCCACTCTTAAGTATTTCAGTACCGAAGATTAGCCGACATGATCGGAAGCCAGCAGGCAAAGGCTGAAGGAATTACGTTTAATTGTGGCTTGGGAAACGCGTATGTTTGTGGACACTGCCATTGTGGCTGAAACGTTGGCAGGGGTGTATTTCTCGATGCGAGCAGGAGATGTGGAAATTGTTCTTTCCGATGCTGATAACTATCCTTGATTCAATATGCTTCCAATTTCTTGGAGTGGATATCATGCACTGTGATCTCTGCATTGCTGGCTGCATGCAATGCCTAGTATTTGCAAACTTTTAGCACGTAGAAAATGAGACCGGAAGGGCTAAGACCAGATAGGACTAGAGGACTCGCCAACGGCAGATCCCTGCAAGTCAAATGCCGATCATCGAGCTTTGACAGTCCCGCGGTGTAAAGTCGCACATTGACCCGAGAATCTCTCATAGCAATCCACATAATTTTGTCCAATATTCCCACTCTATCTAGCATACATACATGATGGCGGAACCTAGTCCAAGCACGAATGATGCGCCAGATACACAGCCAGAGGCCCCAAGCACGAAGGCAGCAGGGTCGAGCGAGACGCAGGCAGAGTCGACGGCTTCAGCAAGTCATCAAGTGTCACCAGCAGCAGCAGCATGTGGTCAATGCGGCAAATCGGCAGACTCACTCAAGCAGTGCATAAAATGCCACAGCGTAGCCTACTGCAACAAGGACTGTCAAAAGGCACATTTCAAAGCACACAAAAAAGCATGTCCCATCTTGGCGCAAGAGTACGTAAAGCAGCATGAGCCCAAGATGGCAAGTCGATCGAGCGGGGCAGCAAAGGGAGGGGCACGGGAGAGAGGGCTGCAGAAGTGGCAGGTAAGTGTGATGTGAATAGCAAACAGGAGGGGCAGATGCTAATGTTTTCCAAGTTCGATACCTAGGTGTTCTGGGTGACGATGTGTTTGTGAAATTGGGGATGGATGAAAGACTGGGGGGGGGGGATGGAGCGAAAGACACTCAACAAGAAAGAAGCTGGTTGTTTGTGGGGGTTGAGAAATGTATTGATTGAAACGTACGTGTCGTGGAGCAACAATGTAGAACAAGGACGTGCATGCCGTTTGTCACATGGTATGACGGGACGATTGAGCCAAACGACTTTTTTTTTCCTTTGGTGAGTGGTGTACTTAGGTCCAGGGTAGTAATCGGCTAGTGGCTTTGGCAAGGCCCTGGCGGCTGACGCGCAGCAGACTGATCGGCCGCACATTCGGCAGCAAAGAGGAGCGGTTTCAAGTATGGACAGGGGGTGAACCTTAATGGAGCAAGCAAAAGGCAGCATGGTGTTGTATGCTCGGAGTCCGGGCTGATGCAGAGGGCGAGGAGAGGAGAGGAGAGAAGAGGAGAGAAGAGGAGTGGGACCGGGATAGGGTCGCTTAATTGGCGCTAGGCAGCAGTAAAAGAGAAGGAGAGTGAGAAATCTAGACTCGCATAGACTGATTTCCCAAACGGAGGGCTTACAGTGCATCTGGCGTCTGGCGGCTGGCATTTGACATGGGAAAGCAAGCAGTCGTGTGCAAAGTCAAGCATGGCAGCCGAGATTCAAGCCGCCAGTCGAGCAGCAAGGCAGAACAGGCCCGAAAAGGATGCGGCGCTCTTGTCCAGACTATCAGTGGGCTGCAGCTGCATGCGTGCGATGCATCAGATAGAGGCGCTAGCTGGTGTAGGGACATAGGGCCTTGCCGTGCACGAGCGAGGGGAGCGGGATATACTTATGTAAGTAAGTACACTTGCAACTATGTACTATGTACATGTACTTGGTAGTCGACATGTACATAGGTATGGGGTATGGGTGTAGTAGCGGTGGTAGTATGTACAGGGGAGCATGTATCAGGTAGTACCGGTCCAACCATTCCACAGCCCTGCTGACCTGAGGGTTTGGGGGCGTGCAGACGACTCTGTTGGTCAGGCCATTTCTGATCCATCTGAATGCTCTCGAGGCCGGGGTCTAGAACTCACGGTGCTGAGACCCTGGCGTTTGCACACGCACTAGCATCAACTGCAGCGCCAGCGCCGGGTGGGCCCACGGTCAGCCACTACACGCCCGTTCTCTCGCTCCCTCCATGTACCATTCCATTGCTATCCCTCCCTCCCTCTCTCGATCCATCCTGCTGCTTTTTCCCCGCTGTCGTGCTGTGCTGTGCGGTGCTGCTGTCCTTGTCGCACTCTGGGCCAGGCCTTGGCAATCGCTCCCTCGCACAGCCCTGCGTCTTCACCTCCCCCCATACCCATACCCTCCGCCCCGTCGTCTTCGCTGTCGTCTTCCTCCCCCACGGCCGTTGATTGCCGCCCCGCAGCAAAAACTAGTCAAGCGGTTTGGTTCCTGGCCGCCAGATCCTCCAGCCACGTCTCCGTGCGCCTGTCTCTCCCGCCCGCCCAGGACAGGTAGCGTGACTGCACTGCGCTGCGCCTTGGTGGCCTGCAAACATCACAATCGACGTTTGCCATGACCGATCCCAATCCCCGGACCCAAGTCTTCGACCAGCTCCAGCTCCATGCTGACGCCACCACCCTTCTCCCCTCCCAACTCCCATCCCAACCCCACGAGCCCTTTCCCAACTCCATCCCACCGACGCCGGATGAAGCAGCACAAGCGGGTCCCTGCTCCAACACCGTGGTTCCCGACACCATTTCTTCATTTCTCGACGCTTCCCTGCCGCAGCCCTTCCCCCTGCCTTCCGCCTTACCCCAGCCTCTCACCACGCCCATCACTGAAGATCGTCCAAATGTCGATCTGACCCTCAATTTACCTCAAAGTAGTCTTTCGCTTCCTCCGCCAACAATAATCAAGGCAAAGCATAGTTTACGCCTGCCCTCGTTCCATGCCCTGGGTATTGCCGCGCCCCACCCTGACCATATTCTGGCCCAACCTGATCTGCCCTTCTCTCCACTAGGCGCGGGGCCACTATCAAAGCCAGAAGACCCTCTCCATGCACTCAGCCCGCTGGCTCCCAATTGTAACAACCTCACTACGGCCGGCCGCCTCCACACCCCCGTCACCAGTCCGAAGGCAGTAACAGCACGCGTGGGCCCTCCTCTCTCCACCCACACGCCCCCTTCGGACTCGGAGCCAGGAACCATCAACTGGGGTTCCTTTATGAACCCTCGTACTGCTACACTAGGCTCGCCTCCCCACTCGGATCCAGGTATCTCGCCCAGTGTAAACACTACCGCTCGTGAATTAGCTCCTCCCCAAGCACAAATCATCGTGCCAACTCACGCGCCACTCCCCGAAGCACAGAGAATGGCTACATGGATCGAAATGGCTAAGAGCACAATTAGTAAGTGATCGCCCTCTCCCTCTTTTACCCATTCTATCTCTTTTTGCTGTGCTAAACTCTTCAAGTACACGAATCTGGATGTCTAGGCCTAGACTCTGTCAGAATCCTTTCTCATGCCCTCCCTTGTCCTTCTACAGCGGGCCATGTGTTTGGCGACGTCATTGCTTCGATTCACGACGCTTCTTCGACACACACTTCATGGATCAATGTATTCCATGCTCTCCCTGGACGCTACACCCTCCTCGACTTGCCCAAGTCGCCCCCTTCAACACCAGGTCCCGCAGTCGGAGGCGACTCGTATTTTACCAGCAAGGTTTTCGACAGTGCAGTCGCCATACCCGACTACCAGCTCGACTCGAAACTTTTGCCGCTATCCCCTAGACCTGTAGTTCCCCCAGGCAGTATCAACATATCAATCGTCGAGAGATACATTCCGCCCACGAATACAAACGAATTTGCTGAAATGTTTACATTCCACGGTCGGTCCTTGCTGTACGACCGCTTGATCGAACTCTCCAGTGACAATGGCATTTTGCTCTTCATCTACCCAACAAAAACAGGCGCAAAGACGTTTATGAGGCAGTACCTCGGACCCATCCTCGATCCGCTATTGCGTTCTGTGACGGTAGTGCACGAGCTTCACTCGGAGCTAGGAAGAGATATAGGTCAAATGGGCTCGGTCAACTACCTTGATGTTTATGAGCATCTAGAAGTCCAAGTGCGAAGATTTTGTCACGCAATGAGTGAGCGACACCTAAGGGCTGACAAAAAGGCGGCGTACCAAGTTATACATGCCGCAAAAGAAGATATTCTACTGGAAAGATCAGCATGGGCAGACGATTGGTGGATTAAACAGGAAAAGCCTCGTGTGCGAGACGTTGTCATGAAGTACTTCAACAAATCCAAGAAGCTTCCCATGGGCGAAATGAGCGCTGCCTCGCTCATCCAGCATGTCCTCGATGGCGTATCAAAACGAGAGTATCAAGATGGAGCGCCTACCAAGGGTGTCGAAGTGGGCGTCTTCATAATTAAGAAAACCAAAGTCACAACAACAGCAGACCAATAACATCATGGGCATAAGCCTACCGAAGGTGCAAAGGGGGTCAACTCGAAGCACAGCAGTTGGGGAATTTGAACCCACAAATCTCCGAATTTCCTTGTTTGATGACCTTGCGAGTACCCCATTCTCCGCATAGCATTGCGCGGCGTTAGCAGCATTTGAGACCTGTCTGGAACAGTACAAAAAGGAAGATATAATTGTAATACCCAGTGATGATTTAGACTATCAAGATATAGCAACGATTTCGGACGTCATTTTCTAGTCATGTTTCATGGACGTAGCAGTGCTGAAAGCCGTCGTGATGTGAACATGAGCCTTGCAATCTTCGTCCTTTGCCTTGCAGCAATAACAAGCCCTTGAAAGCGCCAAGCCCTTAGCGCGAAAATCTGCCTTGTACTAACCTTTTCCTTCTCCATCACGGTCCACCCGCAACGCCATGTAGAACCTCTGAACATTGCTCACTACAAAAGCACTACAACGTGCGAGGCTAAATCCGACTGCGCATGTGACCCCAAAACCGCGTACAGCTTCATCTTCGCCAAGTGGGTACGTATCATCTCTTATCAGACTATGTGTGCTTTTACTGGCTGCGGCTACTTTGCATGCATGCCATGATGCAGAGAGTTAATCAAAACGATAAAGACGTGCAGTCAATTAGCGGAATTTTCCATGCGCGATCGGGATTTTTGTTTTCTGCTATTCGAAAAAAAGTGGATGGTGTGAGGGATTATACATGACAAAACTGACTCACGTAGAAATATACAGTCAGTGTACTTGAAGATCCCGTGATTTGCGTTTGTCCGAGCAGCAATTGTGGAAAAAGTACCATCCAATCATAGCCATGCATGTAAGTAACGACGAGCATACCAAGAGAGAATGGAAGAAAAAGAGAAGAAAAAAAAAGATAAAATTCACTTCAACCTCGACAATCATATCACACCATGGAAACTCGCTCTCCCACTCACATGAACCTACTTAGATCAAAACCCCCCAAGCCGCCCTCCTCACCAACCACGAGGTCCTCCTGCACCTCCTCGCCGAAGAAGCCGAATATACAGGAACCGACTCGACGAACCGCAAGCGCAAGAAGCCCTCTGGCCTCACCCACATGCTGCGCGATGGCCTTGCCTACCTGCAAACCCCCGACTACACCACCACCGCGCTCGTAGACACGCATCCCAGTCGGCCCATGACCCTGTACAAGGGACCCAACAGCCTGTTCCGCGCTCTAGCACCAAAATATCGATTGAATAAGGCGGAGTATCTGCAGATTTATAATTTGAGACCAACGACGCAGGTTATGCTTGAGTTGGTTGTTGAAGAGGTACGTTCTTCCTCCCCTCTCCCTTCCTTTCATTCTGTCTTCCAAATTTTCACGTGACTCTACGCTTTTTTGAGGGGGGAGGTGGATAAAGCTGATAGATATGGGATGTATAGGCAGGTACACGTTTTACAGAAGACGAACTACACGATATGCTAGCCATCATCCAGCAAGTGTTTGACGAGGAAGAAGCACAGATTCCGGAGGGAGTCGAGGATGTGGAGATGCCCAAGATAGCGAATAAGCTGTTGGGTGCTGCGAATAAGAAGAAGAGGAAGGTTAAGAGGAAGGTTTGAAGGTGTGGTGACGAAGGAGAGAATAAATGCGGCAAGTGAAGTAGAGAAAGAACAAGAAGAGATGTAATAGGAGTTTTTGGTATCCAGATGGCATGAGATGAACAATGGGAATGAACCAACCGACACAACGTTTAAACCAAAGGCATAAAACTTTTTTTTTGAACATGTAATTGTATGCTACCAGCTGGCGGGTATCCATCCCACCGCATCCCCATCATGCAACGTGAAGAAAGGACCTTTTTGTCAAGGTAAAACTACACAAGAATATGCCCAGACACCCCGAACACAGAAAAAGATTTACGCCACTCGCCCAAGAAAAATATATGAACAAGCTCAAACCCAGATAATCAACGCCATATTGTCCCCCGGTTTTCTGTCATGTGGTGTCAGAAGGGAGAATCGAGAAAAAAAAGAGATGGCGACTGAAAAAGGATACAATGGCCATCACTTCTTTCCTATCTCCCCCTCCATCTCCCCAATTCATGGTGCGTCTAGTCCTTGCTCTTCTTCTTTTTCTTTTTCTCGCCATTGTCCTCGCCACCCTCTGCTTTCCGCTTCTTGCTGTCCTTGCCTGCCTTCTTTGCCTCCTTAGCTGCCTTCTTGGCCAACTTGGCCTCACGCTTAGCGGCCCGCTGTGCTTTCCGTGCCTTTTTGGCTTCCTTTGCCGCCTTCTTCGCCGCCTTGTCCTTTCCAGTTGGCTTTTCTTCTGGCTCAGAGTCTGACTCTGAGGCGGCATCGGCGTCGGCCATGCTCTCGTCACCGTCGCTGTCGACCTCTTGCACCAGCTTCTTGGGTGTGCCGTTAGCCTTGGCCGACTTGGGCGCATCAGCAGCGGGCTCGTCGCCAGTAAGACCATCGGCGTCGGGGTTGTACTTCCGCGCCTCCTTGACTTCCCACTTCTTCTGTCCACCGAGCGCAGTCTGGTTGGCGTTGGCCAAGCTCTTCAATGGCTTGCCCTCGAGTGCGCGCAGTCTCCTCTCAATAGTCAGGCGTGCGTCGCGACCAATCTGGGACTTCTCTTCTTCGGTAGGCTCCTTGGAAGTGTCCTCTGATGAGACACCCCAGGTGCTAAGGGCATCGACACGCAGACCCAAGGCGGATTTGGCAGCGAGCATACGGGCAATTTTTCCCTTGTTCTTTCCGGTAGCTTGACCGATAAGAGATGCATGGTAGATGAGCTAGTCGAGTCAGCACAAGTCTGGTTGAGCAAGAGCATTAGGTACTTACACCGTATTTGGGTGTGTCATGCTTCGTCTTCAGAGCACGGAACAGGGCCTTCTCGGCACCAAGGATTTGGATAGTGGAACCGGGCGACTTGGCGAGGTTCATGAGAGATCCGGCGTGAGCGATCAAGCGCGCGCCAACAAGCTCACCAACAAGAGCAGTCAGATTAGGAGCAAGCGCCTGCATGCGGTTCGATAGGTAGTTTCCAAGATTTTGACGGTGCTCGGTCAGGTCGACAACCTGCTCGGCGAGAGCAGAGGTGGTTTCCAAATCCTCTTCTGTGATTTCAGTACCCATGGAGATTTCTGCAGCCGCCTTGACAGCAGCCTGAATTTTGTTAGTAGTGTTTGTAGAATGACGGGTTGTCAAAAACTGACCTCAATTTCTTCAGGCAGAATGTCGGAGAGGTCGCTCTGGCGAGCGTTTGTGCGGAAGCCCATTTTCAAAACGACACGCGCTACAGAAATTAGCAAAGCATCGCAGCCAAGCGGATTAGGAACTTACAGTAGGCCAGGTTGTCATTCAAGATCTTGGCAAGCTCTGGGAAGTGCCAGCCGTACCATTCCTTGACTCGCATGGCGTAGGTGTTGAGCTGCTTGTCCAGGACATCGAGAGAAGCAATGCTCTGGATGATCATGGTGTCGACCTTGTCAGGGGAGAATCGCAGCTTGTGTCGCGACAGAGAGTGGGCAAGACCCAGGCGAGTGGCGGCTTCCTCAGAGGGAAGCAGGTCGGGAAGGAGTGAAGTCAGGTTTTCACGGATGGCACGGAATACATCCTGTGTGGACGAGTCTGAGACGGTCTTGAGGGAAAGGCCTGGGAGTTGAGCAATCGAATTGGAGAGCTTGGGGTCGGCAACAGCCACTTGAAGCATTGTCAGCTACACAATTCGCACAAAAGGCTCGCGGAGCAGCATACAAGTAGCCTTGGTCTCATCCTTCAATTCGTCAAGCAGCGACGACAGCATGGGCGTGACCTTGCCATCGTGAAGAGCGGCAGCTTGCTCAAGCGCATCGACGGCGCTGCCAAACTTGGCGAACTTCTTGAGCTTCAGCTGCTCGGCGATGCTCGAGGAATCCTTTGTGTCTCCGCCCAAGAGCTTCTTGTCCTTGGACTTGAGAAGGACATAACCCGCCGAGGTTTCCGAGAGAATAAAAAGACCCATTGTGCGTGTACTCGGGCGTAGGGAAGGGTCCAGTGAGATTCGCGATTCGCGGAGCGCAACTGCCCTGGAAGGTTGATTTGGACTGAGTGTGGGAAGTCGCGATGGGGTTTGTCGCAAGCTCTGGACGTGCAGAATCCATCCCAGCTCGAACTTTTTCCTGAGCTCGGGCCACTAGTAAAACGCTAGTCTAAGAACGAACTAGCTTGTTTTTGCTGGGATAGAGCAACGTCCCGACTGCTAACAGCACATGCAAGCGAGTGTTCTGCTTGGCCCATTGCACTGCGCTCACCCCTCGCCTCCGCCATGTCGTCTGGCGGCGAACGCAAAGTCTCAAGCTCCCTTAATCGCAGCACACGGGGAAATACCCCTCGCCTTGCTGACCTGGGAGAATCTCCGCGAACCCCGCTCCTCCGTTCCATCTCGTCTACCTTTGGCTCTCCCGGTGGCTCATTCCGCTTCGAAGACGAGTATATCGTCATTGAAGTCGGCTCACGCTTTGTTCGTGGTGGCTTCCCTGGAGAAAGTGCCCCGCGATGCACCATCCCGTTCGGGCCTGAAGACCAGCGAAGGGTGGGCGACTACAGGCAGTGGGACCCGGAATACACACAGAAGAGACCAAAGCGGAATAAGGGCGAGGAGTGGGGAGAAAGGCATGAGCTATACCGCCTCGACTTGACTAAGGTGGATCTGGGCTTGGTGGAAGACAAGTTTGAGAGGGCCATGCGCGAGGCATACGCAAAGTACTTTTTACTTGACACAAAGCCGCGCCGCGTCTTGCTGGCTTTGCCGCCTCGTATGCCACACGCACTCATGTCTACTATTATGGATGTGTTGTTCACGAGCTTCCAAGCCCCGAGCATTAGTCTCATGTCTACCCCCGTACTCTCAGCCGTAGCAGCAGGACTACGCTCAGCTCTGATTGTGGATATAGGCTGGGCCGAAACACTAGTCACAGCAGTATATGAGTATCGCGAAGTGTCTGAAAGGCGCAGTGTGCGGGCAGGCAAGATGCTTAGCGAAGAGATGGCCAAGCTGCTGAATGCTGAATTAGACAATGCCGAGCCTGGTGCACCCAAAGCCGATGTATCCTTCCAAGAAGTCGAAGAGGTTCTTACCCGTGTCGGGTGGTGCAAGCCCGTTGCTAGATCGAATCGGAGAACCGTCTACTTTCCTGCACGAGAAGCACCCGTGCTCGAAGAATTTGAAGACGCCATTGAGTCACCACCACCTACTGTCACAATCCCCTTTCCCAAACATACGCCTCCGACAGACCTTACGATACCTTTCGCGTCACTCGCCAAGCCCGCAGATGCGGCTCTCTTTGCACCAGAGCTGTCAATCAGCGAATTCGACGATGAAGACCTGCCGCTGCACCACCTCATATACCGTACCCTTGTACAACTTCCAGTCGACGTCCGCCGGTTGTGCATGTCACGCATAATCATCACGGGCGGCGTGTCGAATCTTTCCGGCATCAAGACCCGTATACTGAAGGAGCTGGATGCATTGGTGCAAGCAAGAGGCTGGGATCCAGTGAAGAGTTATGGAAAAGCAAGTGCACATCGAGAAGAAAAATTACGTAACCATCGGGAAAGTTCAGAGATGCGTAAACAAGAAGCCGGGGATACAGTGGCGACTTCTCTTGATCCAGATGACCCTTTGCAAATAGTGCCGGCAGCATTCCAACCGCATGAGCAAGACGCTATAGACATGAAATTGGCCCACATGACTCTTCGCAATGGTCCGCCACCTGCAAGCCTGGTGGGTGGTATTCTCAGAGGCATCGAGACATTGGGCCCATGGGTAGGTGCAAGCCTGATTGCTCAGCAACGCATCAAGGGAATCGTCGAGGTGGAGCGCGACAGATACCTTAGAGATGGCTTGCAAGGTGCATCTCGTGAAAAGGAAGTTTCAGTTATTGCACAGAGACAGAGCATGGGTCCTGGACTGGCTAATAAAGGTGGAGAGAGGGCTAGCTGGACACTTGGTGTATGGGCATAGGTTTTCAGCTTTGTATGTGTGTGTGTGTGTGTGTGTGTGTGTGTGTGAGAATGGCGCAGTATTTTGTTCTCTGCTTATGGCATGAATCGCGTTGATACCCCTTCTAATTATGTCATTGCCTCGTTATAATCGTTCTTGGTCATCATGCCTAGCGACAACGAACTTCAGATTCTGAAACTGAGGAGTTGAGAGAGATGGATGTTTAAAACAGCAATGGGAATGTGGCTAAGCTTTGCTCAGGTTCAATTACGCTGTACTCAGACTGTGGCTATAGCTCCTATTGTGGCATAGCCTCTGTTTTGGCGTTACACTCTGGCAAGCACAGCACAAGTACTTTCCAGTTTTGTTTATCCCACTCATCAACCTCGACAAACTTTCATCACCATTGAAAAACTCTTCTTAATCAATCGCCCCGATATAGCATTAACTTGTTATGCACGTATCATGCTCTCATCCATAAGAGCTTGGGCTGTGACTGCATCATTGTATTTCTATGCAAGACTGAAATTCAGTAACCAGGTATCCAAGCATGCCCGCGTCCACTTGGCGATTCGCTGACATGACAGACTGGCTACTTGGATACTGGCCTGATTGCCTGCTTGCCCACTCACCAGGCCCGTGCCATGGCGAATAGTACTATCTAACGTACCAACCAACTGCGTAGCTTTGCCTCTGTCTCATCTCTCACCCAGTCACACGTCACGGTATTAAGGCAACAAGGCAACTGAACAAGGCAGCTGAACAAGTCCGCAAGTCCGCAAGTCCGCAACTCTGCATGTCGGCAATCCTGCATTCATGCAAGCCAACCTCACACTAGGCGATGTATGCACCAATGAGCAGTGACTCCATACGGCTTAAAGAGCCAGGCTACCCCTCATCGGCGAAGTCCATCAGTCTTTCAAGAGTCCTTCGTTGTGTTTTGAGATATTCCATCGTCACGGCCCTCCCAATGCAGCAAAGTCCTTCTTCCTCCAACGAGTCAGATCCATCCACACAAAGCAGTGGAGATCAGTCACTACAACCCATTGCACAATTTGATCATTTGAGTGTAAGTAGTGTTTCCCATTCTTTGTATTTTCATGGCCAGACACCAATACAGCCTCGATTCCGTTCTAATCTACCATTTCAGCGCCTTACCCAGGCACTTTCTTGTTTACGTGCGGGGATTGGAGTTGAAGTGTGGTCCTTGGAGACGATATGGCCTGGTGTCAGTGAGCAACTGTTTTGGTATGACTGGGACCATCCCAACACTCTCAGTTCGGCTGCGACTGCAGGCATTTTAGCCATAATGTGTAGTCAGGAGCCCGATAGCCGCAGGTTCGACTGTCCCGTGTTCGTCGCAGAAGCCCGACATGGTTGGCCACGCACTTGTAATAACGTGAAGAGTACGAACATGTCGGAGTTGCGACGTCATTTGAAAACCCGGCCAGGCCGTGGCTATACACCCCAGCTAGCATTTTTGGGGCTCTGCCGTACCTGCAATGATGATTTTATCGACAAGGAAGTGTTCGAGTCTCAACACGGCTACAAAGGAGAGTTTTGTAACAACCGGAAACCCGGACGCAGGCGAGCTAATGCGCAAGTGCAATGGCAACTACTGTATCACCAAGTTGAAGCAGCCATGACTTCTCAATACCTTCAAGCACGCACATCTCCCTTGTCGAACAATTCCGAAAATGGTATGGGAAGTGCTATCCGAGAAGAAAATGACAATGATTCCGCACTCCCAGGACCCAGTGCAAGCATGCCACTCCTATCCACGCCATACAACAATGGAGTCGAGCCTCCTGCCGCTGATCCTATCCTGCGTAACCAAAACGAGGCTATTCCTTATCTCACACCTTATCAACTCATTGTCGATTCAGATTCTGGGGATGAGGGACCAAGTATAGAGCCCCAGCACGTAAGTTTTAGCTGCATCTACTCGATTTCACGTCTGATTGATGTTGTTAGTAGACTTCCTCGTCTGTTGCCAATGGGATGAACCAACAACCCCTACTTGATACACGACCAGAGATTGGGCATAGCCGCAATGGCATTCAGAAAAACAGGATGTGGCTAGGGCACGTCCACGACTCTCTATCTGACGAGTTCGGGGGGGTTACATACGACCGTCGTTGCCAGACTTGGGATAACCAAAGGGGCGACGATGAAATTGAAGGAAATTCCCAATCTACCCGAATAAGCCCAGGCATTCGGCATGATATCCTCAGCAACAGCTCTGAAGCAACGTCTCCTCTCATCTCGGACACTGTGCCGTCACAACTACAGGGCTCCACAAGAGAAGATGAACCTTCATACCACAAGCAGGCGATCGGATCTGAGCGGCTCCAAGAGGTTCAACTAGATGATAATGAAACTGAGTGGTGGACAGGTATCTCAGATGTTTCGACTTTGAATCATGACAACGACTTATCCGTATCCGCCCAAAGACATAACTCCATATTCACCCGAAAATCAATGTATTGCTCCGCATTCACCTCCAACGACACAATGCCTTTCGACTACTTCGGCTACGCTGAACCAGTAGAGTCTTTCGATCCAGGAAGCTATAGTATGCGCCGGATAACTGGTATAAGCCAGGATTCTGGATATTTTTCAACAGCTGGAAGTGTTGCTCCACAAACTCCTCCTCCGAATTCATCACCGACCACTTCCTCATTTCCTCCAAGCAAGGAAAGTGAATCCAATCCAGAATCAGTTCGGTGCGCACAATGCGAGATTATCTTCGCCGGTAGATACGGAAAAGGAAATCTTAGGAGGCATACGAAGAGCGTGCATCAGACGATGGGTAAAACACTCACCTGCAATGCTTGCCATATGACCTTTGCTCGTTCAGATGCTTTACGAAAACACATGCTGAGGAAACATCGAGATCTTCCGCCTCCCCCGTCCAAACAAACAAGCACCATACAACCTTCGAGTCATGAGCATATTTTTTCGTCTTACTATCGTTCAGCACCAGCACCATACCTTCACGCCGATGACCTTAGAGGACTAGCAGACCCGTATTGATACTCACTGGTAGAAAATCAGCCGTCAATTTCATCACCATCGATTGCCGCACGATGTATCTATCTGAACTAAGAGGTCACCTTTCTTTGAGCATGTACAATACTTTTTCGTTGGCTTTGACATTGCATTTTCCAAACTCACGACAAAAGAAGGAACAGATGTAGAAGTTTAATATCCAATCAGATGAATAGGTCATCACGGCCATGAACTACTTAGGAGTGAAATTAAACTTGTAGCTTTAAACTTTGGAATGATTTGTAAAACACGATATCATCCCCAACCCTTCACGACAACACCCCTCAGTTTCTAACATTCCCCCTAACCGAATCGTCGCCCCCATGCGTCCTCGCAAACGTCTCATCTCTCTTCTCCGGTGCCCCTACCCCTCCCTTCGCAAAATCCCCCGCCTTCGTCGCCTCCCCGTTTCTGCCTACATCGCCGCCTTCTTCAGGCGGGATATCGCGGTTATTACCCGCCCCGCTAGCTGCAGACCCGTATGTTACGTTTGCACCTGGGAAGTTCTTCTCTGCAGCGGCAGAATCGATGCCTGAGTCGATAGCTGAAAGTCATGGTTAGGTTGAAGAAATGTGAGAGGGAGGGAGGGAGGGAGGGAGGGAGGGAGGGGGAAAGGACGTACTCGAATCGCCATGTGCATGACCGTGTTTAGCAGCGTGGCTATTTGCGTCTTGCTCGGCTTTGTGGGCGAGGTCGTTCAAGTCCTTGTTCTTGTAGGCTTCAGACATGATTATTGTTTATCTTTTTTTCTCAATTGTCTTGTTGTAAAAGGTGGGGGGGAGGACAGTGATGGAGATGGTGTTTAGGTATCAAAAAAGAGTTTTTTTTGGATGGAGTAAGATGAAGTGGATTCAAAGGATACCTATATAAGTACGTGGGAACTGTTTTTATTCTGCTAAGAAGCTGGCATGATGCGCATTATGATGCAAAGAAGTGATGCAGTGTGGGACCCCGTTGCCATGATGTCAGAGCGACCTCATAACTGCGGGTCGAAGACTTGTGATCTTCTTTGGCAGCGGGGAAAATTTGGCTTGTATGGTACTGATGGGCGATTCTGTATTGCGGGGATAGGCAGAAAGGTGTCATGTAGTTGGCTGGTCGCGTTGCTGATGCTGGTCATCTACTGCACTGGTATGTGTAGTGATGACATTCAGGCACCAAACACCACTACCATGACACAAAGCCCAACATCCCTCACCACAGCATGATTATCACTCATTAAAACAGACAATTCCCCATCGTATCATGATATATTGGTACCGCTATACACACCCAGAAAAAAACTCCTCATCTCTCGTTAAAGCATGAAGTTGGTCATCCCTCATCATGAATCACTCGAGACTCCCGTCGACTTCATACTCTTTGTCGTTGCAGTGCTATGTAAAAATTCGCTCGCTAGAAGACGCCATGCTCGCAAGCTGATATAATGCGAAAATTATGTTAGAAACGAACGAACAGCCACACTTAACCAAGGAGATATTTTGTGAGACTTTTAGACCAGCCCCCCGCCATTCATCCTTCCCCAAATCCATTACTTCCCATTCTCTTCAGCAAAAGTAACATGCCGAAGCCGGGACTGCTGCCGTGCCTTCGTCTTGTCACGGCTGTGACGTGAAAATCGTGAATTGCCATTCTTGTCATCACTTCTGGCCCAGTATCCAATTGCAGAGTGCTTGATGCTATTAAGTAAGATGCCGGGCTTTCGATCATTCGCCTAGAAGATCTCAGAGTCGAGACTGCTGCGGTAGCTCTCGAGAGACTCCAAGTCATCTGTTTTCTTCATCAGCGCTGCTCATTGAAAGGTTCATCAACAAATTAAACTTACCCTCAATAGGCTTCCTTCGGACGACGGTATCTGAATGTTGTAGCGGGCTGTTTGGCTGTGGGCTCCTGCTTCCCATGGCCCTAGGGCCGGTGATCTTGCGCTGTGGTGTGCTCAAGTCACTCATGGTACGGAGGCTTGCAGAACTCGCGCGAGACGAGGCAGTAGGCGTCATCTTTACGTAGGTTAGCATCCATCTCTATAGAGAGATGAGCGAGCTTAACTTACGCGGTGGCCCCTATCGGTCTCGAGCGAATAACGTACCTCTGCGATGGGTGCGAGTGGCGTCAAGGCACCTTGACTGCCAAACTCATTTGGCGAGCTGTACATTTGCCTCGTCTGGCCGTAACCAGCAAGGGTCTGCTGTGGAGGCATGAGTGGCCCATCTTCCATGGCCTTGGGCTGGCGAGCTGAGCCATTTTGGTGCTCGGAAGCTTGGCTGTAGCTACCGTCCGATGAAATCGGAGAAAGGTTGCTGGCGTGGGGAGCTGACATGCCAGAGAGGCGGTTGCGAGCTAGGGAGGGCATGCTGCCCCATTGGTCGAAATCAGGAGAACTGATGCTCGAGCGGTTAGTGGGCTGGAAGATTTGCGCCTGAGTCTCCAGATTGTTTTGATGACGACCAGTAGGACCAGGTCGTGGCTGAGGATGTTGCAGGTTCAGCGAGTTGCGATGAGCCTGGTACTTGGGGTCCTCCATCTCGTACGCGTTCTCCTCTGGGATGAGAGGCGAAGGAGAGCGAACGGAGCGAATGGAAGCTTGGTCTTCTCTGGCGAGAGACGTGTTGGAGCGGAGCCTGTCATCGGCATGCTGCGCATACGGCTCCTCCTCGTCATAGTAGTCATCTTGCGAAGACGACCTGGAGTGGATTGAGTGAGCGGAGTAAGGTCGCTTATCTCCAGATCCACTGTTGCGTGGCAGGCTTTCGGGGTTGGTCGAAGCAGTTGTCTTGGACCATCGTGAAATCTTGGGGATGCCAAAAATCGATGACGAGTTGGACTTGTGCTTGCGCTTTGGTGTGTTCTCCTGGCTCTGCAGTTCTCGCGAGTCTCGCGAGTCTCGTGAGTCTCGTGAGTTTCGTGCTGCCCTCGAAGCTTGTGGTGGAGTTCCAAGAGATGCGCGTTTCTCCTGGAAAGCTTCTTGAGTGGGTGTTGTCATTCGCTCCGTATTCTCGTATCCTGGGGAACGTTCATCATACTCCTCGTCGCTCTCTTCCCGCACCGTGCTAATACGGGTTGTTGGGCCAACGTCATAACCAGAGTGAAGATCCTGGATGCGCCGGGAGGAAGAAGGAATGGAGAAATACCCAGACTGATTTGGCGACTCCGCGGTGTTGGCACGACCCTCTGGCTCATAGCCCGCGTCGCCACTCTGCCGGCGGTTCTCAAGCGAAGTCATACTGTTTGTTCGAGGAGCTTCTTGTTGTTGTTGTTGCTGCTGCTGTTGGTCTAAGGACAGTTGGTTGACCTGCTTCAAGCCCTCGACTTCACCAAGCAGTTGAACCAACATGGCTTCAATGTGCTTGATATCGCCGTCGCCTTTGCCAGCGCTTAGACCTTTCAGAGCACGCCTAAAGACACTCTTCTTCTTAGTCTCAATCTCCTCCTCAGAGTGGTTGCGGTTGAAGCGAGGTGGTGTAACGGGCTGTGGACGGGGGCCACCCAGAATTCTTTGTTCGGCAAGATTAACTCGCTTGTCAGTCGTGTTCATAATCATGTTATCTTGAACCTTGATGAACTGCTTCAGGTCGTCCAACTGAGTGCGCATCTCAGCCGCGCTACGAACAAGTGTCACCAAAATTTCGGTGTCACGAGCATTGCGCTGGGCATCGCGAACGGTAAGGTGATCCATGAGCGCAACAATGTCCTTGGATTGGATATGGTCAATGCCCTTGCCGGTAGCCGCATCGTAGAGTGGTGAGTCGATGCCATGAGAGTTGCCGCTGAAATCCCGGGCATGTTTGCCTCTAGGCCCACCAAAGGCATCTTCTCCGAGGGCCATGCCGTCGTAATCGTCGCCATAATCATCATCCTCAAACATCTTGGAATATTTGCGGTTTTGAGGCGTGTAGCCTTCACCATGGTTAGCCGACTGGTAACCCTCGTCTTTCCAGCCGGTTTGGCCTGACAAAGGAGTGCGCGTACTCTGCGCGTAGCCTGCCTGCTCGTATTGTGTCTCACCTGGATAGGGATGATCATAGTCATCTTCTACGGTGGGTTGGCGCTCATCATCAAAAGTGGCCGGGCTTGGCTGTTCATGCCGCTGGAGATGAGCACCCTTGGAGAACGAGGTAGGTGTGCGTTCTCGCTCCTCTTGCATGTCAAGCAGCTCATCAGTACGGTCGTGGTAGCCTTTTCCTCCTCCGATAGGTCCTTGGATGATTGAGGGATTGGTCGTCACGTCGGACTGGTCGTCCAAGCCGTATCCAATTTCAGGCATGTCGTCTTGGCCTACTGGGAAGGCACTGTGATGCATTCGAGGTGCTTCGTCAATCGATTCGGCGTCCTCGGATTCAGCAATACTCTGCCTGGGAGAATCCTCGCGAGGAATGGTCTGTTTTGGAGAGTTGTCGACTTTGTTACCCTGGGACAGTGCTTCAGCCTTGTCGCGAATTGCAGCCCATCTCTGACCAGCAGGTACATTGTCAGTCTGTACATAAGCAGGATTGGTGCTGACTTGAGATAGCGTGCTTTTCTTCAGTGGGCTTGACGCCTTTGAGGAGCGGACACTGAGTTCAGTTTGATCGTACAGGGAGGCCACAGCAGATTCCACGGCGAGTGGAGTGTGAATGTATTCAGGAATCGAGCCAACCTTGCGGATGTCTTGGGCTAGTTTCGGATCCCGGTCGAGGCTGAGGTCAGGTCCTCCCACGCTGTCATCAGTGTACTGGGTCAGGCGGTTGTAATTCATGGGTGGTGGTGTCAGAGGGTTCTCCTCCAGTTCACGCCGATACTGCTCGTTCTTCTTATGATTACGTTCAAAGAACTCCTTGGTGTCGGTAGGAGTACTTGGCTCATTGAGTATGGATTTCTTGCTTTCGAGCGTGACACCCTGTGGTCGTTTACGAGTTCGCGCAGCTTTTGTACTTGCTGTTGAATCTAACGAAGCAATAGAAAGGCCAGACTGTCGTCGTTCGAAATGGTCACCGAGCGATGATACAGATGGCCCACTACGAATGGAGTGGAATCTTCGGGGAGAGCCAGTGTGTGTAGTGTCGCCACGATAACTAGCCTCGCTTTGGATCGGACTCACGCCGCGTCCCGACTGCGTATCACTCTCAATCTCGTACTTTGACACTTGAGACTGAGACTGCTCAATTGCACGAATTTTGGCGGCAGCAGCAGCAGCGGATAACCCTGCATCATTGGCTTCTTTCTGTCGGGAGGTATAGCTGCGCTCGCTCTTGGGGGTTGACTGACGAACTTCACCAGTAGAGCGATTGCTGTGAGCTGAACCAAGATTTTGTTGCAACGCATTGGGAGTGCGACTCGGCGTGAGAGGTGAAGGCGAGGCGAAACCTCGAGGGACTTGTTGGAGAGGAGTCTCGGCACCTGTCCCCGAAATTCCAGTACTCGCGGATGACCTTGACTCTGGTCTCTCTTTAGTCTCAGTATCAGCAGAGAGAATAGAATCCCGAGTGAGCTCAGATCCTCCTATCATCTCACTTTGATTGAATGGTAGTGGTGGAACGAGCTCTTTGAGTCGCTTTTCCTCATGCAAACTATCAGATACGCTTTCCGACCGACTTCTGATGCTGCGAGAGGAGCGGTGTTTTCGATGCTTGCGTTCTTCTTCTTTTTCTTCACGTGATGTGTGGTGCTTTAGAGCGGCGGTGGTAAGGCCAGCTCCAGCAAGCGAAAGTAGGGCCGACTCCCGCTGAGACAAGCCCTCCTTGTCCCTACTCTTTCTCCGGTGGGACTTTTCCTCTCTGGTAGTCGACTCCGCGAAGCTCGAAATGGAACTTCGGCTAGATCGTCGATCACTCTTACGGCTTGATGTGCCGGTTAGTGTGATTGCAGGGTCATCGTTGTCTCTATTGAGAGTGACCTTGGGTTTGTTGCTGTGAAGCTTAGGTGTGCTGGATGATTTGGACACACGTCGCTTGGAGGGGTCGCGCGAGCTGGTAGACTCGGCGGGCTCATAGAGAGTTGTGCTGTCGCGGTTGGAGCGCTCGAACTTGTCGACATTCCGCGATGTGCGATTCTCTTCTTTGAGTGCATTCAGTTCGGGAAGGATCAATCGCTTGATGGCGTCCTCGACTGTAGCAAGCAGTTTTGGGTTGTTGATGGAGGAAGTTCCGGAAACGACAGAGCGGCGGTCAATGTTTGATGAGAGCACACTGGATTCGGTACCACTAACGCCACCAACACGTTCAACGTCTTTGCTTCTCCTTCGATGCGACTTGCGCGACGAGGAGAGGTCATCGTCTCTCCGTCTAGAGGTTTCTCTTGACTTTGAGGATCTTTCCTTGGATTTGGAGAGGTTGCCTTCGGCAGCCTGCTGTTGGAGTTTCTCCATTACGCGCTGGGTAATGCGATCTTTGCTCAGGCTCCTACTGCGATGTTCTCTAGGGGCTTTCAAGGTATCCTTGATGGCCTCGGAAACCATTGAGTCGGTAACAGCATCCCGCTCTATGCTCCGGCTCCTTCGCCGGGCTGGGGGGAGAATTTCTGTAGCGCCCGTCATGCTGTCTGTGGGCATAGACGAGATGTCGGATGGAACAGGTATGTAGCGGCCGCCGTCGCTGTCGTCGTCGTCGGCGAAGCTGGGCAGAAACGAGGTGTCCTCGGGCGGGAGGGCCGAGATATCGGAAAAAACAACGCTGCGGGTATCGATAAGCTCGTCACGGGACTCACTTGCGAGCGAGATGCGCCGGGTGGAGGAGGGCTTACGATGGTTGCGAGAGGCTTGGGAGATCTGAATGTGATCGTTCGCGGAGCTTTTCTTGGACTTGCGGGAGGAAGGAGTGATCCGTACGCGTACACTTGCGCGCCGCTGGTCCTGTCCGTCGGTCGACCCTGTGTCAAAGTACTCAATCAGCAGCGATGTCTGCGAGGTAAACTTTTTGTGGAGGGTGCCGCTGCCGTGGGGTTTGGTAGGGGTGGTGGTGTTGATGGTAATGGGGGTGCCGTCGTCGGGGACAGAGTAGGAAGTTCTGTCGGTGCGGTTGGAAACGTTTGTGGAAACGTTGGTGTCAATGTCGTCAATGTGGATGGATTCGTCTGCGGAATCGAGAGTCGAAGATTCAGTAGGAGCCGGAAGAGGATATTTGTCGTTGTCAAAACCCATCGTAGAATCTGAAGATTCCTAGAAGGTGGGGTGGGTGAGCGAAGACATGCCCGGCACCGTTTTTCTCGAATACTTGGGAGAGAGAAAGGTAGTGCGGTGTTTGGGGTGGGTGCAGGACCGGATGGTGGCAGTGACTGGTTTGCGCGAGCGCAAAGGGTACCTGGTGCTACCTAGGTGAAGGGAAGCACGCTCGGGCGCCAACAGCACAAGGTGATGAATGGTGCAAGAGCGGCTAATTCATAGCAGAGAGCGCAGCGAGGCGTGTGTGTTCATACACCGGCTATGCGAGGCAGCTCGGTGACAGGCGACGCTCTGCGACGAGGGCGAGCTGAGCGCCGGCGTGTCGTAGCGAAGGCTGGGGCGCACGTGTTAGCAGCTGAGCAGCGACAGCTGCAGGAGCAAGAGGGAGAAAGGCAGAGAGGGAGGAGAGGGAGCGACGAGGACAAGGCTGCGCAGACTGCACAACAAGTGCACGAGGCGGTGGAGGAGGGGGGGTCAGAACATACCGACACCACCAAGAGGCGCAGACCGCGAGTGTCGTGCGAGTAACAATGGCGCTGCAGGCTCGCTGGGAGCTGGCGGAGAGGCTGCTGGCGTAGGAACAAAGTCCCCAGCTGTGGTGGAGAGAAAGCTGGGTCAAGACCTCTCTAGCACCGAATCCTGGTCGGCGCTAACAGCCCGTCGTGAGGCGCTGCTCTTTTGGGGGGGGAGGCGGGGAGAGGATTCAAGAACAAGTGGGAATGGGCATATCGTCAGTCGTCATGGCACGGGGATCAAGCAAGAGAATACAAGAATACGCGCCACGGAATTGTTGGTCACCACCACGGTATGTGACGGGCTGCGTCCTACACCACTACCCAACTAATCTATCCTCTCTCTGGGATGCGTCCTGTCACCTCACCTCGGTGCTGTCGCTTCGCCCCCAGCCACCACCATACGCGCCCCAAGCCAAAGGCCAGACAGTGTGCCTGAAAACCCCTCGTGGCCGCCGTTGAAGCATGCGCTGGGCCAAACCCCCGTGCTGCCGACGAATACCAGCCTCACGACGGCACATTGCCGTGTAAAAGATGGCTGGTCGGTACCCTCCAAAAGCAAATCTACGCCGCTAATTCGCTTCTATTCTTGTTCCCTCGCTCTGCTCCGAAACACGCTCACTTGTTGCTTTGCTTGCACTTTTGCTGGCCTCGGCGTCTGCTCCTGTCCATTGCCCTTTTCCCTTGTCCCTCTGGCCGCTGTCTCTGCCTCGCTCACCGCCAGAATGTCTCCATATCGTCATGTTTTGGCCGTCTAGATGCTAGGGCCATTAGCCTACACGGTAGGTGAATTGGCTATACCCGGCTGGTTACCAGGGGTGATTATGCCGAACCCGTCCACGGACGGCCGCATCCGTCTGCTCAGTCCTCTCAACTTACCCACCCTGATTGGCTCCACACCCCTGGAAACGCACCCTTGCCCAACTTGCCAGCGCATCACCCATACCGGCCCAGTCCCATCTGCACATCTTGGGCATCTGCGTAGGGCTGTCTGGGGGGGCTCCCCTCCTCTCAGCAAGTCATATTGGAGAAGTGCTCTATCCAGGAGAACAATGTCGTCTTCGTGCATACAAGCTACGATGAACTGGCAGTTTGCGAGCGTGAGAAAATTTGTCCTTTGCCCAACCAAACCCGCTAGCTCATTATTCATGTCATCGCTTAGTCCGTGCCCAGCTGCTGCTGCTACTGCACCATGCACCCTCCTGCAGCTCATGTTTCATACAGTACTTAGTATACCTGCATACTTACAAGTGCATGTCCACCTATCACATGCTCTGCGCCAACATGACCGCCAGGAACACAAACCTCAAGCGTTTCTCAGAACCCTTCGCATTGTTGTCATTGAATAGTCAAAGTACAGCTATGACCCCTCAAGCAGTGCCCACGCAGCATAATATTTTGGTACGCCAAACTCCCATCAATGCTCCCTCTCTTCTCGTCCCCTCAAAACCTCTTTCCTTGTTTCATCGGTCTTCGTGCCTGTTGCGGCTGGCTGCCATATGCTCTTCGTCCTTCGACTTTCTTGTCGCGGCTCAAACTCGCTCCAAGGCTGATGTCGATGCGTGGCGGTGTCGAGAACCCAAAACTCTTGGCCCTGCATCATGCTGTCAGTGCCTAACCAGTAAAATCTTTGTGGATTGCCTTACACTTTGACAAGATCTAACTTGTGTACATCAAACACTGAACGTAAGCTGTGGCTGGCATAGGATTGCAGGTAGGATCGATAACCGTCTTTGGCGCTTTTGTTGAGGTAGTAGTTCTTGGATCTATGCAATGATTAGTTCCTTCTGCACTGCGGTAACAAAGCCCGTGCAAGCACTTACATCAATGCCTCGAGTTGGCTTTGGATATTGAGAATCTTGTTGCTTGGGAGTTCAAACTAGCGTCACAAGTCAATATTCGCCTCGTTTCATTCGCTTCATCAACTGCTTACCTCAACTAGCGGCACACGGTTTTCCTTGAGCAACTTCAAGAAGCCGACCTCTGACGGCAGCAAGAACATCAAGCTCCGGCCTTTGCCATTGGCACCTCTTGCGGTTCGTCCAACTCGGTGAATGTAGTCCCGAGGATCATCCGGAGGCTTAAAATGTTAGCTTGCGCAAGCCTTCTCGGTCAAAATATACCTACATCAAATTGAATCACCCAATCGACTTCGGGAATGTCGAGACCTCGTGCTGCCACATCGGTACAAATGAGCGTACCACTCTGGGCATTCACAAACTCAAAAAAGCGGTTGGTGCGTGCTTGCTGCTTGAGCTTGCCGTGTAAACCAAGCACTGGTAAGTCGATGTAGTTCAGAAGTTCGCTATAGAAATCGACCGACGCACACGACGACAGGAACACAATGACTTTCTTCTTTTGATCTGCACACATGCGTTAGTACATGCCTAGATGATTGCAGAATTTCTTCTCCACAAGAATATTACGTACTACGCCAAGTTAGCAAAGTTTGCAAAAACACAAATTGTCATGGCTACATACCGTTTCTTCAGGAAGCTGAACAGCAACCTAAACCTCGTGTCTGAATCACACAAGACATAGCCTTGCTCCAACCCTTGCACTGTACTGTGCTCCGCTCTGTAGTCGACATTGATGTATAAAGGACCTGGTTTGAGCGATATCCGTGCAAGGTCCTCGACCTTTGTCGTTTGCGTAGCAGAGAACAGCATGGTCTGACGCTCGGTTGGCAAAATCTTGATGATGGATCTCTGTCAACAAATTAGCACATGTTACATCTACCATGATTTGCGCAAAATCCTACCATTTCGTCCTCGAATCCAACTTCCAGAATACGATCTGCTTCATCGATGATCAACGAACGCAAGTTCTTGAAGACAAAACCCTGGGTATTGTGGAGGTGGTCCAGGAGTCTTCCGGGTGTAGCGATAATAAGGTTCAATCCCTTCCGTAGCTTTTCCGCCTCGGCGCTCCTGTTCGCACCGCCAATCAGAATACCAAAGGTCTGGCTGTGGTTCGACATGAGCTCGCGTGCTACGCCAAAGATCTGAAGTGCCAGTTCTCGCGTTGGGCTCACTACAATCACACCAGTACCATTGCGAGGCTTAAATCGCAACTGCGAAAGCATCTCAATGGCTGGAATGAGAAAGGCAAGCGTCTTTCCACTGCCCGTCTTGGCAGCACCGAGCACATCCCTGCCCGACAGTAGTGGTGGGATTGTTTTTTGTTGGATCTCCGTCATCTTCTCGAAGCCCATTTCCTTGATTGCGCTCATTGTACGCTCAGAGAGATTTAGTTCTTCGAAACGCACCGGGTTTGGCGTCGGCATTGTGGTACCGGAGGGCAGATCGAGAGCGTTGCTGCCAGTGCCAGAGGGCAAATCCGCAAGCTGGCTGTCGTCATTATCGTCGGCCTCATCACCGTTCTCGGCCTCTTTTGAAGCAGTCGCCTCCGCAGTGTCCTTGTTGGATTCAGATTGGTTTTCGACGTCCTCTTCATCGCTATCTCCCTGTGCGGAAGCATCTGCAGCAGCTGGTTCTTCCACAGCAGCTTCGACTTCCTTGGCCTTGCGTGCCTTCTTGCGCGCCTTCTCTACGCCATTATGCGCTGGTGCCGCTACTGCTTCTGCGCTCTTCTTGCTCTTGTGAGATCGCTTCCTCTTGTTGCTCGACTCGACCGCGGCGGGCGACATTGTAGAAATCGTCAATTCGTGCGTGGTCCGAAATGTGGTAGAAGGACACGAAAAAAAGTTCGACTTGGAGCGCAAGGCCAAAGTTCTCAGAACCGAAAAAGTTACCGCGCTAGAGGACCCTGGTGTATGCACGGACCATATCTGACGCGCGAACTGATTTCACGTCTGGCTCAGCATCAACAGCCACTGAGTATCTAAATCAGTCATTCATAGGCAATTATTTACAGCACAACACTCATCCGTGCCTTTGTATAGGATTACCGTGATACTAAAGAGATCTGGGTGTTGGGATACTGGTAAGAACTCATTATGAGCCGACAGAAAAGTCGCCTTGAGTATTACAGTGTATTTGGAACTCATGTGTGAAGGAATGAAAGATTGCATATCACAAGAAATTACACAAGGGCCGGATGTACCCAAACTGTTCCCACATTTACACGCTTGAGCCACTGAGAAAATCCTTTGCACCCAATGATACTTTATCCGACTTTACCTATCGCATTCGGCCGTCCAGTCCCTGAAGATCGCGCTCGAGGTCACTGCCATTCCACCCACCCTGGTTAAATGCCTCCTGTGGCCTTGGCTCCTCATATCCTGTACGATCGTAGTTATTGGGTATCGGGACCTGAGGGGCCTGGGCTGTACCGGCGCCTGCACCGGGCTGTACGCGAACCATCTGGCGGAAACGGCTGACCTCATCCAAGATCATCTTCTTCATCTCTGGAATCTCTTCGACGACTTCAAACTGGAAATCAAAAGTCGTTGGGCAGGAAGGTTCGTCAGATGCATCATGCCAGATTTGCAGGTACCTGTGCTCCAGGGCCTCCTCAACTGAAATACGACTAGATGGGTCGAAGGCAAGCATGCGGTCTAGCAGGTCAAGCGCATCGGGGTTTGCGTTTTTGAAGAGAGACTGGAATGACATCTTCTGCATGTATGGCAGATTCCGGACATAGTCCTGTGCACGAGGAGAACCTATTCGCGACAGAGTTTCTTCGTTTGGTGTTCCGAGGTAGTGCAGAATCTGGTTGAGCTGGTCGACGTAGTCTCGACCCTTGAAGAAGGGCTTACCTCCAAGTAGCTCAGCGAGAATGCACCCTACAGACCACACATCAACTAGCCAGGATTAGCTTACTTTCAAAGTGTGGGGTAGTTATGTGGGGCGTGCATGCAAAGACTTACTGGCTTTTGTGTAGCTCTGGAAGCTCAACATGATTTCAGGGGCTCTGTACCATCGGGTAGCGACATACTCGGTCATGTAGCCTGCGTTCTCTTCAGGGTCCATGGAGAATCCTCTTGCCAGTCCAAAATCGCAAATCTTGAGTTCACAGTCGGCATTGACAAGGAGATTACCGGGCTTAAGGTCGCGGTGCAGAACATTTGCCGAGTGGATGTACTTGAGACCGCATAGGATTTGGTAGATGAAGGATTGGAAGTGAGCATCAGTCAGGGGCTGGCCGGATCGGATGATGGCTGCTAGGTCGCATTCCATGAGCTCTGTACCAATATCAGCACCGTCTTACGAAGGGGATAAGTAAGAGTAGGCCGTACCCTCGTAGAGGTAGCACTCGTTGAAGTTATCAGGGCGAGGAATGTCCATATCGTAGAGACATGTTATCTGTGCGACAAGGCTTAGTATCGTATCGAGAGGATATGGGGAGAGGCGCGTGTGTTGAAGTGGGGTTGTCTTACGTTGCGATGTCCTGCAAGACGTTAGCATTGTCAGCTGGGGTGGGTGCAGTCGCCGTACCTCTGAAGTGTTGGAGCAGCTTGATCTCGCGCAGGGCACGCTTGGCAAGGATCTTCTTGCTGAAGACGTTGGTGACCTTCTTGATGGCTACGCCCTCGCCCGTCTGGTTGTTGGTGGCCGCACTGCAGGACACAATCAGCATGGAGCGAGCAGGGCGGCATCGCTGTCGTCGCACCATACGATGCCGTAGGCACCCTGTCCAAGTTCTTTTGTTACATTGTAGCGCTCGTCGACAATGAACTCCTGGTTGAAGACCTAGAAGCCGTGAGCACGCATCCCGAGGAGCGGCATGGTAGAGACATGTGCGTACCTTGAACACTTTGCGGTTGGCAAGGTCGCCCATGATGGCGGTAGGGGGTGAGTCTAGGGGAGAGTAAAGGAGATGGCGCGCTCGAGGTGGTTGCAGAAGTTGGAACACAAGGTAGGCAGAATGGCAGGCGGCAGGCAGAAGATATGGCCCAAGGCTAGGCGCGCGGCCAATGTGATGACAGGAGTGCTGCTGCTGCGAACAAAGCGGGGCGGCGGCTGTGGCGAGTGTGCAGGCGGTGGGACGCTGAAAGAGGGCGCAGGCTCTTCACCGGGAAAGTTGAAGTATGCGGAAGGCGATTGAGGATGCGGCAAGGCAGAAAAGCGGTCGTGCTGTGCCCCCCTTCGCCTTCTCCGTAACGGCGTGGTGGGGTTGGTCTCCAGTCGCAGCGCTGACGAGGGGTTCAGCCTGCCTGCAACAGGCAAGGCGCAGCACATGGTCATGCTGCTCAGACCGCTGCATCCGCACTGCCCTACAGTAAGACTTTGTGTAATCAACACAGTGGGCCGCTCGCTACATCCAGCTCCCGTTGCCGTCTTGCTGTGGCTGCACATAAACCCACTTGGGCCCTCCCCTGCTTCATGGGCCGAGGTGCGGGAGTGACATGGGCGGCTTTGGTCCGTAAGCGCATGGGCCTCGCCCATCGTATGGCATTACTGTATCAAGAAAAAAAAGACAACAAAGGGTATATGTAAATACAGCACCAAATTCACCGGCACAGTCTGGCCTTGCCCACCACATCCAAATGTCCTCCCTCCATCCATGTGCGTGTTCCGCATTCTCATGCCCGAATCACGCAGGTATCAAGTATGCCCCATAACCCCTAACGCCGTTTCTCTGGTAGTATCCGCATCGCGTACCACTAATTGGAGAAACGCACAGCCAAGTGTGCCAAACAAACAAAACTCCTGTCGTGATATATATGTGTATGTGTTTTTTGTCGCTAATTGCTCAGCTTTTGCAGCTCATGATTCATAAGAAAACCGCCGCCGGGACGTGTCCGTTGAATCTTCCAACGGCGAGATGAGTGCCTCATCAGTCTCCGTGCGCCTGCCGTCGCGTGGGCGGTATGGCGGCGGATGCAGAAATGGGTTCGGAGTCTCCAAGAGAGCACCGTCGCGTGGCGTTCGCGGGGTGGTGGGCGACACGTTCCCGGGTGGGAGCTGGCTGCTCACCATGGAAACCTCGGAAGGAGAGATGGGTGCAAGTCTCTGTCGAGGTTCCTGCGCCACATCTGGTGTTCCACTCGGATCCACTCCGTTATATATCTTTTCGCGTATCACCATGGACTCTTTCTCTGATAGCTGGCGCCCGTCGGCTTCCTGGCGGACCGGCATGTCGCCAGGCATCTCGTAGATTTGTCTTTCAGCACCGTCAGCTTCACTGACCATCATCAGTCCCTTCTCTTGCGTGTTCGAACCAGCTTGATGATGATTATCAGGAGCATCACTGGATAACTCAGCCATGGAAACAACTGTCCTTCCCTCTGTGCTGCTGCGTGTTGCCAAAGCCGAAGGTTCTTCCACATTCTTGGCAGCTTCTGCAACTTGGGCTTGATATTTCGCCTCAATCGCCTTCAGTCTTCGTTGATTGCGTCGACGCCAAAACCACAACCCCACGGCGCACATGACCAAGGCAAAGAAAAAACCTCCTCCCACTGCAAGGCCAATGACTGCGGTTGAGGACAGGGGCTTGTTTGGAGACGCCTTTGGGCGAGCAACCGAGTAGGCAGGTGAGACAATTGGGAGTAACTGTGGCGCCTTTCCAAACGTCCAGTCGACAGCGGATACCGTGAAATTCTGGCGCTCCCAGTCCACTGTCAAATACGCCTCTTGCAAAAAGGTCCTCCCTAGTACCCAGTTGTCCGACCCATTGGTTCGTCGAATGGGAAAGTATCTTGTCTTTTCTTGCAGTCCCCTATAGGGTGCGGATGCCTCTAGGTCAAAGGCAGCATAAGGCAGGGTAATTTGCACAGTCGCACTGCTGCTAAACTGTTGTCCGAGGGTGAAGGTCACGCTAGGGTTTTGCGATAAGAGGGTTTGGTGAAGAGCATCGTCCACGAGGTAGAGATCTGTGGCCTCGTCATAGCGTAATCCAAACGCATCTTCAAAGGCTTCGCAAATCCAAATGGGAAGGTAGAGCTCTGCGACAGTCGAATCAATGAACAGCGTGACAACGCCGCCCTTCAAGAGATCAATGTCTTTCTGGTTTGCAGTACTGGCACTCAAGCCAACCAGACCCACGACCAGCTCACGCTCGTTGTCTGGCGCAAAGATGAAGGTGAGGTCATTAGGGATAAGGCGAGAAGCATCGTAGCCGCCAAGCGTAAGGCTTCCAAGAATGGTTTGATCACCTGCAGGTACGTGTCAGTGATGGTCGACTTGCGAGCGGGGGTGGGCTTACGGTACTGGGCGCCAGCTGTGTACCCAAATGACAAACTTGGGATACTTTTTTGGTTGAAGAGATCCATGATATAACTGGGAACAGGATCGTCAAATGAAGAAAAGTTTGTGGGTTTCGCATGCACGCCAATGTGGCCGAGCCAGAAGTTTGATGTGACCAAGGTGCCGATTGTTGTATTGGCGACGGGTGGGCCTGCGTCGCCCCTCATTCCCAATCCGACCGAGTCAAAGCCATACAGGCCGTTGCCTGTGAGGCCCAGGTTTTTTTCAATCCATAGTTGGTAGTATCCTTTCTTTTGCCAGGTCTTGGAAACAGTGGTGTTGTACAAGGCGCCACGGCTTTCCTGGCAGTCTGAATTCATGACATTGAATTTGGTAATGTTGCCCGTGGTAGGATCGGTAACGTTGACGATGCAGGCAAGGGCATTGATGGCCCAGGTCTGCTGGCTGGCGGTGGAAACCAGGACTCGCACAGACTGGCCAGGGTCGCCTATGCGCAGGAAAAACGTGTTCCATGCGCCGTCAATTCCCATCCAGTCCTGGGCGGGCGCGACAGAGAGGGGCGCTGGGACCGACGCGACACCAGGGAGTAGTTTGTAGTTGGGGGTTTCGGTGATGTTCTGCTGTTCATAGCCGGCGGCGAGACAGGGCAGCAGTAGCGTGGCGGCGAGGAAAAGGCATATTGTCGAGATGAAGCCGCAACGGCTCGGCGAAGCAATCATGATCCGTGTCTAAGAAGCGTACGTACTACTAGGCGGTTTTTCCAAGGGGGCAACGAAGGCCACTCAACCACGATGATTTGCAGGGCACAGCATCACTGAGCGACATTGCTTGTGCCCAGTGGCGCCACGAAGGAATGTGGGAGGAAGAAGAAGAAGAAGAAGAAGTATAGGCAACGGAGAAACAGCCGGGCAAAAGAGCGTGTACGGAGTACTGTTGATGCAGATTGGCGGGACCCTGGGGAATCTGAGCCGAGATACCAAGGCTTCGAAGCACGCTCTAGTCCGCTTTGCCCCTTTGCCGCCGCCATGCATGGCTGGGCAACAGCGGCCTTGCACCCCATTCCTCGCAGCTTGCAATGCGACGACGACGGCGACGACGGCATTGGCTGGGACAGACAGGCTACAGCCGGCATTTGTGTGCAGCGTCGTAGATGAAGGGTAGATGAGTGCCGTGGGCGGAACAAGGGCCAGCCGGGAGGCATCCAACGCCCCGTATCCCCCCCCTCATCCTACTGCACGCAATCTGGGGTGGTGGTAGTGGCGGCGGCGGGCCTACTATACTCTACACATCACTTGAGTACACGTCCATGTGTACTACTATACCCACACATACGCCCACGTACGCCTCCACCTAGGTGTACTCTAGACATGCCGCCTTGACACTGCAGAGGGCTGCGCCGACGTTGCAGGCCGCGGGCGGCGCATTCTGGATCCCTTGATCGCCGCACGCACCCACTCGATCCTTTTTCCGAGTTGCAGTCCGATGCGCTTGCGCCCAAACCGCCATGGGATCGGCATGCTCCCCCCAAGATGGCAGGCATTCAAGAACCATGTCCTGTCTTGCGACTGTCTAGAGTGTGCTTTCAGCTCTGCACCTGCCTTGCTCTCTCCACCCCTGCCACCTCATCCCCGCCGCCGCCTCAAGACAAGTCGACGACCATCTCCAACACCAACACCATCACCATCAATCCAATCCATCCAACGTCGTGCCACCTGCGACACCCATCAAACCATCTCTGTGCCATAGTGCAAGCCCCAAGTTGAGCCACACCTCTCTGACTCGTATCCACACATTCAAGCAACCGTTCACGCTGATCCACCAAATGGCTGGACGCCTGATTCTGCACGCCAGCCGTACTCAAACGTCAACCCGGCCGGACACGCCATGCCATGCCAGCAAGCGTCTATCGTTGATTGGTCGCCGGCTGCGTGTTGTGGCTCGTTGTGAATCTGGACGGCAAAAGAATTGAAAAGCCAATATCGGACTTCGCTCTGTCTAGCTCCCTTCTGCACGTCTCTCCTCGGAACCGTCGCTTGAATGCGCCAGCCGATAGGCCCAAAATGCCCTGCACCCGCTCACCCAGATTGTTCCTGCACCCTCGAATGTCTACCATTTTTCCGGGACGACTTAAACGTCACTACGTTCGCTGCCCATAGAGTGCCTGCTTGCATGGCCACCACTTTTTCACCGACATGTCTTCATATCTCTCGCTTGTCACGTTCTACTTGGCTTCCTTTACTGCAGGAGCTGTATTCAATCGTCGCGGTAATAACAATATCTTTGTGCCTTGGGGTTCAACATTGCTGCATGCTAACGAAGCCATCAAGCCCCATACCTCAACACAACCTCTATACCTGCCCTATCGCTGCCTACTCAAACACCGCCCGTAGGCACCTCTCTAATCACTCCAAAGGAAACTGGGCTGCACAGCGCCGATGGCCCCGCTACAGGAATACCTACAAATCATGACGTCTTGCGACCGACCGACATGGTCACTTCGGATTCACAGATTCTATCTGTCCCTTCAAATATCGCATTATCGTCTCCTAGTCATGTACTAGCTGCGACTTCACATCCATTCCCCGTATTTCACAATGGCACGGCAAGACCCTCTACTGGCAATTCAAGCGCAGCATGTACAATCAATATATACGGTGCAAGCCTCGACTACTGGTTCATGCCGACCTACAGCTATCCAGTTGGAACAATGGAAACTTCAGTAATGAATTTTTCAAATTCTCGGTCATTGACACTCGTGCCTCCGACCGCCACCTTTGACGTAACCAGTGCACTGTCGTCGGATTTTGCATGTACTTCCACAGAGTCATATATTTCCACCTTTGACTTTACCTTGACAATGTGCGAGGAATATACAGTAAGACCCAGTGCTGCTGCAACATCCGTCATCTACCGATCAGAAGGATATGCGCCGTTTCCACCAGGAGGTGTCATCCCTCTCGAAGATGTTCCATCATATGACTTGTACCATCCAGACCTCTTTACATCGGCCACGGCCGTTGTAACGCTTGCACCAAATGTCACTCGGTCTGAGACATCTGCAACGCCTTTCGTCTACTTCACGGCCTATGAGGTTGAGACTGGCAATGAAACAAAAACAGTACAGCTTCCGCTTGCGCAAGCCTATCCTTACAGGCTCGAAAACCTTGAGGAAAAGGATACTGCCAACGGTCCTCTACCGGAAGGTTTCCTGGATCAAACACCATACTCAGGATGCCACGCTGGACAGCTCCAGGCTGCCGTAACTGTTCTTATTGTTGTCAACCTATACTACTTAAATAGGCCGAACCAGGGCCCTCTCTTCAGTCACTTGGAGTCATCAGTCATTGGATTCGACGAGCCACCTGTTCTCATGAACGGCCATGGCACAAGTCCAGGGGTTGTTCCACTCACAGTCGCTGACTGGGATATTCCGGGCACTAGTCCCAAACCCACGGATGATAGTTTGACGGCCAGTAATCTTCATGATTTAGCTTCCGCAGCACAAGTACGTGGGCCCGCATCAGTTACTGTGGGCTCGATTGGAACAAATCCCATCATAATCGGCCCTTCCTCCGAAGTTGTAGTCGGTTCACAAACACTACAGCCAGGAGGCCCTGCCATTAACGTCGGAGGTGGGACACCTGTTTCTCTAGCACCTTCGCCTACCGCTATTTTTGTGGGCGACAAGACAAGTCAACTACCTCAAATCTTTCCGTCGCCTGCACCGCCAGTGTTAACAATTGGACCATCTACACTAATACCAAACGCCGCTACCCAATTCTTCATTGCCCCAGGTCAAACTTTGACCCCAGGTGGTGTCGCAACTGTCGATGGTACAATCGTTAGTCTTGCACCCTCGGCTTCCTTCGTTGTCATTGGTGGCTCTACCCAAATTTTGCCTACGGACTCTGCGCCGTTACCAATCACAACCAGAGTGCCTCAGCTCATAGTTGGTGGCTCGACAATAGTAGCACAACCTACTCAAGTTAAGCCTGACACAGCCCCTACATTTGTTGTATCTGAACAGACATTACTTCCTGGCGGAGCAGCTGTGACTTTCCCTGGGACTACACTTTCTTTGGACCCTTCTGGAAGTGTATTGGTTGTCAATGGGGCGTCCTCGACCATGCAAGCGCAGACTGGGGCAGCCTTGTCACCACCCGCCATCACCATCGGTAACGAGATATTCAGTGCCCTCCAGAAGCCTTCAGAGCCAGTGTTTGTAGTCGCTGACAAGACTCTTATTCCTGGAGGTCCAGCGATAACAGTCTCTGGCACTACGTTATCGCTAGCATCATCAGCCTCTTTCGTTGTGATAAACGACGTGACATCGACACTGGTTGACGCCGCTCCTTCACATGTCAGTGCGCCGCCCCTGACAATAGGAGATGTGACGTTCAGGCCATTGCCTGGCACCGCGACTGCGTATCTGATTGGATCAATACTGCTTAGTGCTGGCGGGTCAATAGTCACATCTGGAACAACCATTTCACTGGCCTCTGGAGCTACAGCGCTGGTTGTCAATGGACAGACAAGCTCCATCTTACCCCAAGTCCAACCTGTAATCACAAATCCGCCTCTGCTTACTATCGGTGCAGAAACATATACTGCAGCGTCTGGTGGCGGTACAGTATTCGTAGTAGGAGGCGAAACCTTGACCCCTGGGGGAGCCATTACAGTTGATGGGACCACGATAAGCCTGGCCATTAGTGCGACAGAATTGATATATGGTAGTTCAGGTCGCAGTACCACAACGGCATTGTTTCCGGCTACCACGACTCAAAGCCAGCACATCACCAGCACTTCTGGATTGAGCACAAGCGCAAGGACCTTTGATGGGCAGGCAACAGCGACAAGTCAAAAAGGTGCAGCGTCAAGATTGAGCAGCCAATTGTCGATCTCGATTACCTTTGTTGCCCTCATGTATTCTGTTCTAGTTTGAGCCAAGCACATGGTGTGCAACCAAAGTGCTCAAACTGCGTCTCCTGACGGCAGAAACACCACAGAGGCTCGTGGTGACTTGTTTGGGGAAACAATAGTGTATGTATACAAAAACGTGGAATATCAGCATGTATGTCTGTTTCGTACAAGCGCATCCAAGGTCACCTCATTGGTCCAGCCCAGTCACCCGGTCGCAGCGAGAGAGATTCGGTGAGAGGGATTGAGCAGGTTTCTAGGAACCTCGCAAGTATTTAAAAGCTGAAGGACCCCACGTTGGAACAGAAGTTGGATGTTCGGCGGCGAAAGGCGAGCAGCTATGGCGGCGGCGTGGCCGTTGGCGGACACTTTACTGACCTGTGCGTCAATGCGTTACTGTTCCTTCCACCAACGGCCGCAAAGCCCAAGAGCGATATACACCAATCGAATACTACAAGACGTAAGCGCCTCGTTATCTCAGGCGTCAAGCGTTGAGAGCTCCATTTACCAGGTCAGGCGACAGGCAGCATAATTGCGGCTCCCTTTCACAACCACATAGCCGGTGGCTGTAAAGTCTGTCAACCCGAAACAATCACAACGTCACAGATCGGACATGACTGACCGGATTTGGACTACTTACTGACGAGCCTGGCCTCGGGTGGCTTGAAACATCGCCCGAGTCTTGGCAGGCACCAGCCTGTAATCAGCCCCGCTTGAATGCCGTTTCATGTCAGAGCGCTGGGAGTGGACACAGGATGAGTCGCCCCCCACTGTATGCCGTAGGCACATTCGCAGGGCGGATTCTAGAAGAAAAGGCGTAGGGTCTCGAAATGAGCGCTATTTCGCGTAAACCCGCGAGTGGAACCCGGCAGGAGAAGCAAGCACAATGTCTGCCTGATTCAAGGGGACACCGCTGGCACAATGTCTGCCTGAATGTCTGCCTGTCAAGGGCAATGGTTCACATAGTCAGGTAAACATACCAACTCCAAGAACATCTGCCAGTTGTGCGGAGAAGCATGAACTGAAACCGTTTTTTTTTCAGCGGTTCCATTGTTTCGCCAAACGCCGAGGCATGATGCCTTAGCATTGAACGGTTGATGTGGGTTCATGCGCTATCCAATGCTTCCCGCCATACTACACTCAGCTTTTCATGCAGGCGGCTCCCAGACGTACGATTCAAAGCGAAATGACCCATCACCCATTATTATGGGGCCTGGGATCAAACAATACTTTTTTCCACGTTCTGCGGCAACTAAGCGAGGCTGCTCTTCCACTTGTAGCTCTAGTGCGACGCGGGATAGATTGACAGATGCTTGGCACCTATCCACAGACCCGGGTTCTGTAGTTTCATGGCGTTTACTCTGTCAGTTAGTAGCTCTAATCCCGCAAAGCTTTTGAATGCGCCATGTTGGTGCCCCGAGTATAAGAAGTGCCCATGGTATCTCCCAGTTGAAGGGCATCAAGCTTGAAGCTGACACTCACTTTCATACACTCTTTCGCATCCATCATCTTTCGATTCGTTCGTCTGCCTTTCGTTCTTTGACATTCTATCTTTTGAACATCTTCTCGATCTTTTCAAACCAACCAACTTCCACATACCAACCATCACCATGTTTGCCAAGTCCGCTGTCATCCTGGCTATTGCCAACCTCGCTGCCTCGCACGCTACTTTCCAGAGCTTCGTTGTCAACGGAAAGAACATGGGCCAGAACTTTGCTGTTCAGAAGCCATCCAACGGCAACAACCCCATCCTCGATGTCACCTCCACTGCCATGATTTGCAATGGTGGCAAGGCCACCGCTGACCAGGTCGAGGTCGCTGCTGGCTCCACTATTGGCATGCAGTGGCACCACAACGAGGGCCCCAACCCCAATGACAAGGAGGAGCCCATTGCCCCCTCTCACAAGGGTCCCGTCATGGTCTACATGGCTGAGGCTTCCACCAACGGTATCGGCAACGTCTGGACCAAGGTCTGGGAGGATGGTTACAAGGACGGCAAGTTCGGTGTTGACAGGTTCTACGACAACAAGGGTTTGATCGAGATCAAGCTTCCCAACGTGAAGGCTGGCAAGTACTTGATCCGCCCTGAGATCATTGGTCTCCATGAGGCTAGCGCCGTCGGCAAGGCCCAGTTCTACAACGGATGCGGTCAGATCACCGTCACTGGCAGCGGATCTGCTTCCCTCCCTGCCTCTGGTGTCGACATGACCAAGGCTTACAAGGCCACCGACCCCGGTGTCAAGTTCGATATCTACAACGCCTTCTCCTCGTACACTGTCCCTGGTCCCAAGGTCTGGGACGGTGCCTCTTCCGGCAGCGCTCCTTCCACCACTCCTTCCAACGGCTCCGCTCCTTCTACCCCCAAGCCATCTCCTGTCGAGGCCGCTCAGCCCGCTACCCCCTCCAAGCCCGCTGAGAACACCACCCCTTCCACCCCTTCAACTGGCAACAACGGCTCTGCCCTCCCCAAGACCTTCACCATCAACGAGTTCATCCAGTGGCTCCAGACCACCGCTGGCTCCGCCTCCTCCAAGGCTCGCCGCCACGCCCGTGCTTTCAACTAAGCGGTTGTCTTTTGCACATGTTGTACAGCATTGCAACAAAAAAATGGTGTTTGGAACGTCCATTTGTTGGTTCTCGGGAATACATTTGCTTCTCTAGATATGAACGTCTCCCCCATCCTACCTTTCTTGTTCAACATTTTTTTCGGTTAGCTGCTAGATCGGCTATCCTCCTTTTGAAATATGTATATATATAGTATCCTCATGACGAATGGATATATCAGTTGTCTTGAATCATTTGCTTCTTCTCTTGTGTCCCCTTGTGAACATTGTGCTGCCTGTTGCGAAATGAACAACTTGGAACGAGTGCATCTGTGACTTGGTTTTCGAGAATCTACGACTCATATTCTCATACTCTCGACTTGACGACATGAAACGCAAGGCACATTTCATGGTCTACACATCGATATTTCTCCTCTTTCCATCCCTCTTGCATCTCACGTCATCACGCTATGTCCCGCTTTGCTCACAATCACTGATACGAAATGCGATGGGCACAAAACACACGTCCTGTATTTTACATTATCATTGATATGAAACGACACTTGCTGTGGTGTGGTATTTTTCATGTCTATTCTCTTATTCAAGATGTGGTGTAAGGTGCTCGTATATAACCCTCTCAGGAAGCAGCACACAAGGAAGAGTTATGCGAACCCTTATTCTTTGGGGGGTTTTTTTTTCTGTATTTTGAGATTTGCACAAAGACTGCGTGATAGCTTGCGTTTGAAAATCGAAGATACTCACGACTGTTACTCTGTGTGTGTGTGTATGTATGGATTAGGTAAGGTTGTGATGTACAACACCCCCGGTCTTACCCTCGTTTTTTCTCGTATTCTTTCATTGCTTGGCTATTACATGCAGATGCTTGATTCATGCTTGGCTCTCTCGTACGTTAGGCCTGTCAGCACGGATTCCTATGTGGTAGCTGCTGGTTAGACGGTGTTGACCTTGTTGTTTGAGATGCAGTAGAGATTTAGTGGTTGTTCATCAAGTGATTGATATTTGTTGCTTGATTACTTGCCCCGTTTTGGATTTGGTTCTCGTTGAGGGCGGAAAATTGATGGTTCTCACAAAAAAATAGTAGGCGATAGTGAGGCTTGCTGATATCTGAGGGTTAGAGAAGAAGGGTTTTGATGATCCAATGAAGTGCACGTTGATCATGCTTCTCGTGGATATTAGTGCTATTTACTCTATTACTACCACTTGTTATCTACACGGTACTTAGTTTGACAGCCTAGTCTCATAGGTACCAGTACCCCCTGAGTAACGATTTCAACTCGATTTCTTCATCTTCTGATCTCAGCATGTCAAAATTCGGTGGGGATCCTTTTAGTGGGGGTTGATGGAAGCTTTCCGTCACGTAACTTGAAAAGTAGTGACACGGAACAGCTCCTCCATGTTATATCTGAGGACTACAACTGTATTTCTCAGCGTGCTTTATTCAGCTAGTTGGTGTTTAGTAGGTATGTTTCAGTACACAGTAGATAACGGAGAAAGTGACGACTGTAAGTTTAGTCACGTGACTCTCTGCTCCACTTCGACATCTGTTACTGCAGTCACGTGCCTTCAGCAGGACTAATCAAATGTTCAATCAAATATATTCGAGATTCAGATCAACAGGTTTAATCTAGTCTCTTGCTATGTATAAATCAATAAAACAAAACTTGTTTCCTTGGATCGATTGTTCTGATTGTTGCCGACTCTGTGTTTATGGAAGTTGAGTAGAATGCGCGCTTCGGTTCTCTTGACGCCGTCCCTTCTGCCGTTACAAAAAAGACTGGCTATTAGTGTTTTTAGTGACTTCTATTTGCAAATGCGTATATGAGATGTTATCTTTGGAACTGAAGGCACAAATCAATGAATGTTATCTAATAACAGGATATCTGGTCTCTTGATCGAAGATGAAAACTTATTTTCTTTTGGTTCATCAAAGGAATTAGATTTTCTAAAGCTTCTCACATTTGCAGTGCTACTTATAGCAGGACAGTATTTGAGAAAACCCTTAAAACTATATACTTCCTAGGATACTTCAGAGGACTAAAAACACAGATGTAAAAGAACCATTTCAGCTCTTATCAGCCTATTACAGGGCTCCTCATTCCAGCACAACCTTTCGCGCGGCTTACAAGTTGAAAATTTGAACACCAGGCAATCACCGAGAAAGGTATAAGCAACCACTGATACACAAACGACGCTTACTGGGAGAATACGTCATGCTGTCCGTACTTAGATTTGAGACGCGATTTTCTGAGTCTGTACTCCAAGGCGGAATATGATATGGCTACCATACTTCAATGGCATAGGCACGAATGCGTGGTACGTCTGGTACCTGGAAGGCTCTGTCGTGTTCTGGGACTTCATCGCGCAGCGAGGCGACACGATCCAAGTCGCTATCCTCGCTGTGCCGCTCTCCAACAGCAGTGTCGTTATCATGAATGCCACTACTGGTAAGTAGGCCCACAAGGATTCGAAGGTTACCACTATCTCTGAATCGGTGGAAGGCGTGAATGCAGAGTAGATTATCGAAGATTGCACACCGTATAATTGGGAGGGGTCGCTGAATGACTTTACGATGGTGCAGTTTACGCATGTTGATGCTAGAACGAGTACGGGAGTGACAGATTATTTGAATGATGTTACGATGTGTGATATAAAACCGATTTGATAGGGTTCTTACGAGTGCTACTATTCAGAGTAGGATGGGGTTTAAGATTGATTGTATTGGGTAGGAAGGGTGGGAGGTTGTTTAAATATAGACGGAATGCGGTAACGCAATCGCTATTCTCATTCTCGCAATGGTTTTTGATGTACGATTTCCACGTCTTTGTCAATGTCTTGTGAATGGTTGTATTGTATTGGATCCAGTAAGAAGATATATTGGTGTAAGTGACCCACGGCACATAGTGGCGGCGAGACATGTTTTCGAGTTTCGTAATGGGGCGAAGATATTCTAGACAGAGCCAGACGGTGTGACCAGACTTCACTTTCTCGATCCAAAGCATTACCGACTATCTACGAACCGGGAGATAGATCTAAGGAGCTGAAGATACTGTGCGTGTCCTCGATGTACGCTGAGACTGACAGATCAATATCGACAACCTACGCGCGTTCACTACTAACCAGAGATAGAATAGGGTATAATCAGTCTCGTTGGTGCATAGTTGGTAACTAGGTGACTGGAGCAATTGCGGTGAAGGTGGAGTCTAGTCAGTATAGCGTAGATACTGAAATGCCTCACAGGTGCAGCTGAAGGAGGCAATTTTCAATGTATAGCTCGGGTCTCGTGATGCTACTCTTGCAAGGAAACGGCAAGCGTTGCCCTATCTGCCGCGGAGAATGCTTTACAAATATGTGGCTGTGCGAATACAATAAAGAGCTGCATGTGCCACATGGCCTGCGCCACGACGACCTGCCTGTGTGAACAAGGGGTCACGAGCTGAAAAGTTCAAACTCTAAATGACACCTCCGTCTCGAAAGACTATTACAGATGCAGTAGCGTGAGTTCTTGAATGTGACTGGTGGAGGGATCGAATGCATCTGAAATTGAAATTGTGAAAGATGTCAGACGGCGTCGTGGCGGGCGATCTAGATTGGCGATTTTCGGCAAGGGGGGTGTGGGACATTGCAGTCCTTCCCGCCCGCAGTGGGCGCTGCGTGTCAATCTGACTGGATCCAGACGCCTATTTGGAAATGGATGTGGTGAAGGAGCATAGTGGCGGTCTCGCAGTTGACAGCACACGGGAGAGATTTGTGTTTTTCATGCCCCCCGTGCTAGCCTGGCCGTTCGCCCAGCCTCGCTTTGTGCTGTGAATGCGGGCAGATTGACGTAACATTTGCACTACTTTCAGTGCGATCGCCAGCATCGCTTTCGCTTGGCAATGTCCCGTCGACTGGATCTGATGGGGCACGTCACGAATTATCATTCTGCATTTGCGCCGCTTCGGTAATTCCCTTGTGCCCTGGTCGTGCATCACAGCGGTGAATCGGTACGAAGAAGAAAAGACAAATGTGCAAGCCGCTCCGCTCCGCACAGCCCACGCCCACCCCCTGTCGTCGCGTTGCCCCAGATGCATCCATGCCGACAGAGTGACAGGGTAACAGATGAAAGCAGTCGTCACTTGAGGCTGAGAACGGCGCATAGAGAGGCCTCCCAGGGTCCAGATGGCTGGGAGAGGGGCAGCAACGAGCAGAAGCTGAGCGGTTGGCGCTCAGGCTTGTGTCGCGCTATAGGACCGATAGCTGTCGTGGCCGCAAGGGCCACGACGTCACACTAGGCGCGTTTGCCAATCCTGTTTATTTGTATCCCGTACAGGGGAACCCTCCTCCGACATAGATACGGCTCAATACTACATAGTACGTTCGTTTCTCCACCGCACATCTTACTCTTGTGCATCTCCCTCCAACCTTGAGGGCGCGTGCCATTGTCGCATCGCATCGCATCGCCCACAATGTCGTCCACCGTGAGTTTTACCGCCGTGGCTTCAACCACTATGCAGCGCGCTAATTGTACCAAAACAGGGTGGTGAAATTGGCAAGGCCAAAGAAGAGTCCAACAGCTCTGTGTCCAGCTTCGTGTCGACACTGATCCCCGCCTCCATTATCGCCTTTGCCTTTACCGCTGCTTTCTTCGTTGCCCGCAAATATTTCCGTAGGGTCTATGCGCCCAGGACGTATCTCAACCATCTGGGCAAGCAGCGCCAGACGCCAGCCCCCAGCCCCGGCTTATTTGGCTGGCTCAAGGATTTCAAGAACCTCAAGGATGAATACATCCTCGACCACCAGTCCATTGATGGCTATCTCTTCGTTCGCTTCTTCAAGATTCTCATCGCCACCAGTTTTCTCGGATGTCTAATCACATGGCCCGTCTTGTTCCCCGTCAATGCCACTGGTGGTGCGGGCCAAAAGCAGCTGGACCTTCTCTCCATGAGTAACATTGACCCCAAGGGCACCAATGTCAACCGCTACTATGCTCAGGCCGGCATTTCCTTTATTTTCCTTGGTTTGGTCCTAGTCATCATCGGCCGCGAGTCTTTCTTTGTCGTCAACCTACGTCAAGCATACCGTCGTTCACCGTGGGGGGCCAGTCGCTTGTCGTCGCGCACTATCCTTTTCACCAATGTGCCCAAGACGCTCTCACAATCGGCCTTGTTCGAAATGTTTCCTGGCGTCAAGCACGCCTGGGTCGCCTCAAACACCAAGGAGCTGGATGAGCTGGTCGAAGACCGTGACGACACTGCCACCAAGCTGGAAAACGCCGAGGTGGAGCTACTGACCAACGCCAACCAGAACAGACTCAAGGCTGAGAAGGGCAAGAAGCACTTTGTCGCCGAGAACGTGAGCGACGGCACCAAATGGATTGACCCCAAGAAGCGACCAACCCACAAGCTCAAGTTTTTGATTGGCAAGAAGGTCGACACTATCGAATATGGCCGATCCCACCTCGCTGAGCTCATTCCCAAGATTACCGCCGAGCAGGACAAGCACTGGAACGGCGAGGGCGACCTTGTTGGAGCTGTTTTCATCGAATTCGAAACTCAGAGACTCGCACAGGATGCATGGCAGATAATGCAATCGAGGAAGACCAGGCCCAACAAGAGCCTCCAGGCACGGCAACTCGGCGTCATGCCCCAGGAGGTCGTGTGGGGCAATTTGCGCATCAAACCTGCCGAGCATTATGTTCGATGGGCTCTTGCTACCGCTTTCATTTCTGTCATGATCATCTTTTGGGCAATTCCTGGTATGTGCAATATCATGACATGTTCGTTGCCCCTCGCTAACCATATACAGTCGCTTTCGTCGGTCTTATTTCCAACATCAACTACCTCGCTGAGCGCTTTACTTGGCTCGAATGGATTCTGGACATCCCCAAGGTTATTCTCGGTGTAATTACCGGTTTATTGCCCGCAGTTCTCCTTGCTGTCCTCATGTCCCTCGTTCCTATTATTTGCCGTCTCATGGCTAAATTGGCTGGCTATGTCACTTACAGCCAGATCGAGCTCAAGACCCAGAACTGGTACTTTGCCTTCCAGGTTGTGCAGGTTTTCCTTGTCGCCACTTTGTCCGGTGCCATCACATCCGTTATAAACGATGTGCTCGACAATCCTGGCAGCGTCCTGACGCTTCTCTCCACCAACCTGCCAAAGGCTTCCAACTTCTACATCAGCTACTTTATTCTCTTGGGTCTTTCCTCAGCTGCTGGTACCCTGCTCAATATTGGTGGTTTCGTCGTCGTCGTTCTCCTTGGACGTGTCCTTCCTGGAAAGACGCCTCGTAAGATCTTCCAGAACCTCACCAAGCTCTCCGCTCCATCATGGGGCTCTGAGTTCCCAAAGTGGGTCAACCTAGGGGTTATTGCTATTACGTATTCCGGCATTGCACCTCTTATCCTCGGTTTCGCCACGGTTGGATTCACTCTTGTCTACATTGCGTTCAGGTACAACTTCCTGTATGTGTACGAGACAGATCTCGACACCAAGGGCGACGCGTACCAAAAGGCTCTCCGCCAGCTTATGACTGGTGTCTACCTTTCGGAAATCTGCCTCATTGGTCTCTTCGCCATCGCCACAGGCGACAACGTTCAAGCTGCCGGTCCGCTCGCGATAATGTGCCTCTGCCTGCTGCTCACCCTCATCTTCCAATTCACACTCAAGATCGCCCTCAAGCACGAAGAATCACGCCTCGCATATGCTGACATCCCTCCGACCCACGGCGGCATGCGCAACGAAGAAGACGGCCTCCTCACCCAAAACGGCGAAAAGGCCCACACCACCGCGGCAACCCCTGGCTACGCACCCAAACCTACACACATGCCCGCCTTCCTCCGCAAGATTCTCAACCCAGAGAAGCACTCCCTACACGCCCTCTCCGCCTCCCTCGACCAATTCTACCACACCCCCCAGGACCCGCTCCCTGTCGAAATCCAGAAACGCGCCTTCTTCAACCCCTCCATTACCAGCCCCACGCCCGTCATCTGGATCGTCAAGGACGACATGGGTATCAGCACCCGCGAGATCCAAGACACGCAGAAGGCCGTGCCCGGGCTCATTATTACAGATGAGCAGGCCACGTTTAATGAAAAGGGAAAGGTGTACTGGCATGGTGTAGACGATGGCCAGGCGCGCGAGGCACCCGTGTTTGACGAGCGCATCATGTACTAGAAGTACAAACGACTTGGTAGTTGTAGTCCATCGCATGATGGATGGAGTTTTATACCCACGAAGCTTATATTTTCGGGAAAGGAACGGAATGTATCTGTTTTTTTGTGTTAATAATCGCCGGTCTTTCGTTTGTGCAGGATGGATCTTTTTTTTTGCAATGAAAGAAAGAGAGTAGTAATATAATGAAATAAGAGAAAATAAAGAGAATGAAGTGTGCATTAGGTAGGACCGCTTGTGCAAAGCATATAGTTAATGTGAGACTGAACTTTAGATACGAACCACATTTTCATGCATAAAACTTGTTTTTTAATATTCTAAGAAACAATAAACTTGCAATATATAACTTTCTATTTGATTTATAATTAAAGTATAGCGGCTCTGCTCTCGGGGCTCATTGGCGAGCTGGATAAATGTTCAGCGTAGCGTAGCCATTCAATGAAACCATTTCCATTTTCCGACGTGCTTTACCTTGTCAGAAAACATCAACTTCTGTCGCAGGCCAAATGTTGTCGTGAACATGAACTACATTACTAATCGTGCCGTGCGATGACCTGAGTATAAGCTGAGCTATGATGCCAGAACAATACAATAATATACACTCTCTTCTAACTATTCTACGTCTACAATACCCGCACCCAATCGTGCGACAGCTTCATATTTTTTAAACTGAAAAAGCATTTTGTTCGGATGCCTACCCTTAATATAAAGGATATGATAGTAGATTTATCCCCAATGTGCAACATATTCAGCCCACTGAACGGTGTTGTAAATGCTTGCCGGAGCCGCACGAAACGCAGCAAAACTCTCTACTAGTAGAAACATCCGGGCGACGGCATAGGACCCGAGGATAATCCTCGCCCTTAGTGAATTAAAGATTAAATCTCCCGGCACGACAGTAGCCATGGTAATGAAGGTAACAGGTGCTACGAAGCACGCAATTGAAGATCCTCTCCAGAGCCATTTCTCGGTCGTAGTGGGAAACTGGTAGTTCCAAGCAGCGCAATGAATAGCTGAGAAGCAGGCGGAGCTAATGTATGCAGCGAACGTCGATGTGCCCCTCGGTCTGCCGAAGTCTCGCCACCAGGATAATATCCTCTCTGGCTCTTCATGCACATCGAGCTCCACGTCGACAAAACATGGCTCCTCGATATCTTTTGGCTTTTGCCACCAAAAGATGAACGTAGCCATGGCAAGTACGACGTACGAGATGGTGGTAACCTCTAACAGTGAAACAGAGTCCCCTTGAAGCTTACGCCCTAGGACCTGGATAAGTAGCCAGAGGATTTGTGTGCATGTTGAGAGCTTTCCAATCAATTCGGTCTTGCTTTTGTCCTGGATTGTTGCCTTTGAAGGGAACGCCGCCCGAAATTCCAAGCTACCGACGACGTCTGAAGGAGTCAGGTGAGTCTGTCCAATTCGTATCCTGTCCTCCACCTTGTTCCTGACTGCGACACCCCTCATTGACAAAAAGTGCGCTTCGATCATGGTCGCATTGATCCAACCGTTCTCTTCCATGTGTTTGACTAGAGCTCGGGCAAACAGCCACTGTGAGTATGCAATAGATGTAATGACCTCCGGAGCAAAGATACCGGCCATGATCCATCTGAGCTTGCGTCTGGTTGGGCCCCACTTTGTCGAAGTTCGTGTTTGGACATCCAGGTGGAGAACCGTATATGTACACAAAAATGTGGTGACCAAGCAGGCCCAAATGATGCCAACGGTTCCTCGGCTATCGTTTTGTTCCGATCTGAACCCTGTTATGGGTTCCATCAAAGATGAAGGCTAACTTTGCGACTTAAGAAGTCTTCACCGGAGAGTCTTTGCGGAGCTGCGGGGAAATGGGGGCTAATCTAGATGAATGGTATACAAGGTATTCAAGAAAGGGGACGGCGCTGAATTTCATCAGAACAAGTGACCCCTACGGCGGTGAGGCTGAGTCGCAGTATTGGCGCCATTTCTGCAGGGTCTCTCCAATAGGAGCTGGCGGAAAAGGAGCTATCGTGGACGCGTCCTAGGCATGCGATAGGATATTCTTGTTATTGTAAGTAGACTTTTTGAAGCTCCATTTGGGTCTGGTGCGACAGATCGCACAGCCTAGTGTGGCGAGGTAAGGCAAATATGCAGCTGATCACTCTTTTTGTCTAGACGCTTCAAGCTAAATTTAGACCCTCCTTTGCTAAGCTACTCCCTAATGGATTTCATAGTCATAGTTTAGTGTTAACTATAGTTAAAGCAGCGATTAGAATAATATTGTGGTGCATTCTGTCGCCACCGCTAGTAGGGAGGACGGACGACCCGCACCAGCCATAGGGTTGCTATCAAGTTCATGGTATGAACATCTGCAGTGGATGGCATCTCTACTCTACCTTTACCTAGTTGTGGCGTCCCGCCACGCAGGGTGTCTCTCACAAAACCAATAAAACTAGAAATTCAAACTAAGCGGTCATTGCCCACTAAAACTAGCTATTAAGAACATAAAATATTTTCATCACAACGTGCTTATTTCTAAATAAAACTTATGCTATCGAATACGCATAACGTGTTCCACGGGCGAGCGCCGCACACGGGCGAGCGCCGCACCCCACCAAACTTATACACCTCTACAAGCGCGTAGCTCCACCATGAATTAATTATTCTATTATATATTAAGATAGTAGATTAAGTACTATCTAAAGTATCTTTCTTGCATGTACGTGCATTGTGACCAGTCTCCCTACACCTACTACAGCGCGCAAGAGCCTAGCGGCTAACACCTAATCGCTCTCCTCCTTAACGCTCTTCATGAGCAATCTGCTGATCAGCCTCACGCTGAGCGAGTAGATCCTCGCCAGCTCCCTTTATAAGGACTCCACGCTTCTGTATCCGCTTTTTCTTACGTTTTCTACGCTCTGACACTACTGTATTAGCTCTCTCAAGGCTGGCAATTCAATCGCGCATTAGCTCAGCTAAGAGCATCATTACCTCAGCCCCCTTCTTAAGCTGATTAATCGCCGCAATGATTGAAGCTGGTGATGAGCTCTGGTGCTTTCGAACGCGCTCGCTTATTAACGTTGATTGAGCCTCTAGCTCACGTACGTTACTTAGTGTACGAGCCTGCCAGAGAGCCTCTATAAGAGTAGCTGGAGGACTAGGCGTACGTAGCTGCACATCAAGCTTTAATAGAACAGCGTCTAGATGGAGAGGGACAAGGCCTGCGCCTTGAAAAGCTGAGCAGATATTAGCTGGCGTGAAGGATCAATCAAAGGCTATCCTAAACGTTGGTAGAAACTCAAGCTTAGTAATGTAGTTAATGTAATGGCGGATTAGACTCTCTACCTCGCGGCTGTACGCGCGCTTTAATGGCGAGAAGCAGCCAACGTTAAGAGGCTAGAGTAGATGAGACGAATGAGGTGGCATACAGAGAGTGTAGATATTATTCTTCTAACAGAACTCTTAGAACTCAAGAGACTAGTGGCTCTCATAACCGTTAAGGATAAGTAGACGACGTGTACTAACAACGCGAGTCTTCGTATGAGCGTCGAAGTGCTTTATCCATATAACGCCTAGCTCATTATTTATCCAGCCATTGTCGCTGACTGCGATCACCCAGTCGCGCAGGACCTCTGCCTCCTCGTACCAGGCAGATAGGTGGTGCTTACCAGTAAAGATAAGAAACGGTAGGATAGCCCAGCCAGCCGCGTTAATCCCAGCGATAAATGTTACCCACTCACGACCACCTAGCTGAATAGATTTTAGCCGTATTCTTCTCTCTGACGCTGTAATAACAAGCTAAGTTATAATCTTGCCTATTATAAAGCCAGCTTCGTCAAAGTTGTAGACGTCCTCGTTACAGATACCGTACTTGGCTTTTGTCTGCTCTATAAGCTTAAACCAGCTCTTAATTAGGACTGGATCTTTACATAGAGCTCTCTGCCTATCGTACGCTCGGTTGAAACGCGTCGTAAGACTATCTATACGCTTAACAAAGGTAGACGGCCAGTTAACTCCAACGCGTCCTCCACTGCGCGTAGCCAGCAGCTTATCAGCCATATCGCGCACGGCTGCGTACGTAGGCGCGAATCCACGCTGATCTAGATCGAGTATATAGCTAACAATCACCTCCTCTTCTAGCTGGGTTAGCTTCTTTGAATTGGGCTGGCAATCGCGTCGCGCAGGGACACCAGCGCGTCGGCGGCGGATCGTTCGTTCAGACACGCTATAGATAGCAGCAGCACTCCGATTACTTAGAATCTGCTTAGAGTTGATTGAGGAGATAGCAAGCTGAATATCTGATTCATTCGAAGCTAATAGAGTAGCGCTGCGTTGAGCCATTGTACGATAAGATGGGAGAGGTGTGTAAGTTTGGTGGGGTGCGGCGCTCGCCCGTGTGCGGCGCTCGCCCGTGGAACACGTTATCTTGCTTTGATAGTTCTGAAATTTCTAAATACTAATTCGCATGTATAAGAGATAGATTAACGTAAGAAGCAAGCGGGCAGTATTTTTGCTATGTTTTTAGGTGGTTTTGCACTGCTGGGAGGGGCCGTCATTTTCCGGTTTTACCGGTTTTGTGAGAGGGTGTCCCGTTACGCGGGGACGGACGTTACACTAATTTGAACGCTGCACTCTTGCCCTCAAACGCCTCAATGCTACCACCAAGTTTCTTGGCATCACCATAATACTTGATGCGATATGTACCCGCCGCAGGTGCCGTGAGACCCGTGTCCCACGTGATAGTAACGTCACTCGTACCCGTCAGGCCATTGACGCGCTTCCACTCGTAGACCAACTCCCAGTCTTCGTCATTCTTGACCTGTGTCCACGTACCGTCGGCTGCCTGTTTTTCCACGGAAGCAAAGGTGCCTTCGAGACGGAGGTTGTTGCGTGGGTTGGCGCCAACAAAAGTGGCACTGACCAGGGCGCCGCGGGCGTAACTTGACACAACGTCTTTTGTGACTTGGCCGAACGAGCGGCCGATGCCTGCGCCATCGTAGACGACACCGGTGATGAGCGAGATGCTCTTGTCACGGTGATCTGGAGGCGAAGGGCCTGGTGGAGGAGCGCTCCTTGATCCATCAGAAATGTAGGGTAGGTATGTCAAGGTGGAGTTGATGAAAGCGTTTAGCGTATGTGGGCCGTAAAGCGTGGACGCACCCTCGTAACGCTGGATGCTGTACTCTTCCTCGGTAGCAATGTAATGCGTGTATGTGTTTCCTGGTCCACCAAGCACGACAATGGGTGACGAAGCAATGTCTGCCGAGACAACAGCGTTGTGAACTGCTTCACGCCAGCGGCGACCAGACATGGTGGTTGCTTCACCAGGTGAGACAATAATGACAAATTGACCAACGCGAAGTAGCTGAATGTCAACAATGTTGGGGGACCAAAGGTAAGGCACGGTGGCCTGACCGACATTCAGTAAGACGGGCTTTGGGTATTGGCATTCCCTTTGCTCCTTGCTTGGTGGGGAAATGGCGCTGCCGACAACGTTCCAGAAGGGATTCGAGGGCGCACCGGGATCGTTTTGGACAAAATCAAATGCACCAGGTCCATCAGAAGTTCCGGCGGCGAATGAATTACCCATTGCCGCAGGGCATGTACGGACTGTAGATCCATTGCTCAATGTAAATGTAAAGTTGGAGAAGTCGACAAAAGTGTGGAAAGAGCGAATGCTACCAGAGATGGCTGTGAAGGAAGCCGAATTGTAGATGCCCTTGGCGCCTTGATACTGACGCTTGCCAATCTCATAACAGGACTTGTGGCCACCATCGTTGAGGCCGTAGTATGGACCACGACCATGACAGTCCTGGCTCTTGCCTCCGCAAGTACTGTCGTTTAGTCTGCACTGCGAGCCAGTTCCATCTTCGCAGTAAGCACCAAGAACGTTGGGGGTCGTGTCACCGACGTTGGCCTGTGAGAAGCCTGCGACAAAACCCTGGGCGGCATTTGCTTGGTCGGCGCTTGCCTCCATATCTTGCTCGAAGAGATATGCAGCGACACCCTTGTTGTCTCCAGCGATGAGCGTTTGGTTGCCAAGCAAGCTGGTACCGTGGGTTGGGAACCAGTTCAAGACACCAATATTCTTTCCATCACTGGCTCGCGTAAACTTGAGCAACGTCATGGTCTTGTCGACATCGTCCGTGTAACGGTCGCGCTCAGCCTGTGGGTTGGCAAGATAAGCAAAGAGACTGCGGTTGATGTTTGCATTGGCAATTTTGGCGCTGCCAGCACTGACAGTTCCCAGCGCCAGGCCTTCGTGTGCTCTCTTGATCGACAACAGCGTTCCGTCAACAATAGCTTGATAGCTCTGCTTGTCAAAGCCAAGGCTGGTGATTTGTGGGAGGAGATAGTTCAACCAAGCACCTGGGCCAGCATGGCTGTGGGTGCCTGTCACGGCTACATTGTTCTTTGTGTAAACGGAATATTCGGGACCCATTTTCTGGAGACCCTCCAAGATGCCATTACGAATAGCAGTGTCTCCAGACTGGGTGTCTAGGACGAGGTACACAAATCTCTCGCTTGCCACGCTCGGGTTGCCGATAATGAAGGCGCGCGAGTAAATGCGCTGGCGTAGTCCCGTTCCTTTTTGCGATGAGTTGGCATAGCCCATCAAGTTGAGCTCGACAACAGGGCTGTCAAGCGGTTAGCGACGGCAAAAACTCAGGCAACATCAGTTATATAATACCCAGTGATATCTCCTTTGCCAACGCCGATGAGGTACGAAGACGCGTCTTGGGCGGCGGGACCGTCATCCTGCTTCTCACTGAAGAACGAGTCCTGCTGTGCGCCAGTGTAGGTTTGGTCTAGGCGTGCATGCCAAAAGTCGACCGAAGGGAATCCCAAGTTGATAACGAGTTGGCCAATGATCAAAGAGGCAAGTAGGGCGGCGCCCAAAGCGACGGCAATGTGCGAGCGGGCCATTGTCGCAGCAAGATGGGCGTGCGGAAGTGTGCGGAAGAAGAGGAAGAGAGCGAGACGCTCAAGAGGGAGGTAACAGGTACTTGTATGTTACGGTGGGCACATGGAGAAGGAGCTGTGGTGCAGGTGTGTATGTATCACAGGATTACAGGGAGTATGCTTTTGGCCACAGAAGCCGCCCTGGCTGTGGTTGGAGGGTTTAGCATTGGTTGCATGACGCTGCGGGGATGCTGGCGTTGTGGTTGGTGGGGATGATGTGCGAACAGGGCCCAGTAGCTTAATTTTATGGGGTCAAGCTTTCTTTGGCTTTGCGACCTTGGGCACAGCCAATACACCATCTTCCCGTGCCCCTGCACATCGCTTGCAACAATGCCACTCATTCAAGCATCCTACGATGACCTCCCTTGTACGTAAATTACCGTCGCCAGGAACAGCTGCAAGTCCGATGCGCTGCGCTGCGTGCTGGGGGGACTGCGCGCGTGATAACGGATGCAAGCTGCATGCTAACTTGTTGCAGACGTAGATACGGAACTGGATGCAAACAGCATCGCTGCTGCCAAAGCTGCCATTGACGCCGACATCCGCAGCGCTGGTGTAGACACTTCAGAAATGCATCCCGCCCTTATACCAGCCGCCGCCGTATACACACCAACTTTTTCCGACTTCATCTCGCGCGAGCATGCGCGCCTCGACGACGACCCCACCTCCAAGCTCTCTGGCATAGACCTGAAGCGCTACGAAGATCTCGACGCGCCTGAGAATACGACTCCGACGACTGATGAGGAGCGTCCCGAGCTGCTCGAGCGATGGAGCAAGTCCCTGAAGCAGGCGTACACCAGCTCCGAGTACGTCCAGGGCAGACTGACCCAGCTCAGCTTGCTGGAGAAGTTTGGCAAGAACGCGTGGTTGGTAGGCAACTCGCAACTTGAGGACATCTTGAAGAACATCGAGGCTGAGCTGGCCAGCCTGAAGAAGCAACAAGAGGAGACGGATATGGCTAGGAGGGCGCAGCAGGACAGTGTGAGCGGCGAGATCAAGACGTTGGAAGAGACGTGGAAGAAGGGCCTGGGTAGACTGCTTGAGACCGAGGTTGCGGCAGAGGGACTCAAGCAGCAGATTATGGACAAGAGGAAGGCTGGCGCTGTTTGAAGTGCCCATGTTGTGCCATTTGAATTGGTAACTGCTGTGTTATGATACCCGATTGCAATGAATATATTATCTTTGCCCTCGTGATATTAACGTTTGTGAAGCTTGGCCATATTTTCAGGTGTTATATTCTCCTCACGGAGAATATAATAGCAAGAGCGTTCACAAACGACCCGCTTGTCCTTGGCTCCTCGTATATGAAAAGCAGATCAAGTTCGTGTGCAGAATAGTCCCAGCAGGGGTACGCCGACGTCAATAGCCCGACATGAGCCTTGATCTGTATATCAGATTTTCCTCTTAATCGTCTCCAAGCACGGAGCTCACCACAAACGGATAACAACGCAAATGCACCATCTAAACCTTGGCACCTCAACTTCTCACTCTAACTAGCGTCCCAGCCAGCCTTTTAACCCATCTCAACTCCGGAACAACCAACCCCCCGAGCCTCGGCTCAACCCCAGCTTTCCACCCCAACCAACATCCGACGCGACGATCGCTTTAGCCGTGGGTGCCGCCATGAACCCACATATCCCTCTCCCTCCCCTGTCCTTCCTACTATCCACAATCTAAACACCTTACCCAAACTTCTTCCTTCCCAATCAAAAGCAAAAGAAGAAAGAAAAAAAACATATCGAAAATATGGAAAACACCACCCTCTTCGACGTCAGCGTACGTAATCCCCTGACGCAACGTACCATTCCATTTTGTATACTATAGACGTACTAAACCATCCAACAGGGCAAAGTCGTCCTCGTAACCGGCGGCGCCAAAGGCATCGGCCGCATGATCAGCGAGGGCTTTGTGCGCAACGGCGCCACCGTTTTCGTCTCCTCGCGCGACGCCAAAGCATGCGAGGCGGCGTGCAAGGAGATGAATGCGCTGGGAAAAGGAAAGGCAGATTTTATAGCTGCGGATTTGTACAAGGAAGATGCGGCTGCGTATATTGCTGCGGAGTTGGGCAAGAGGACTACAAGTACGTTTTCTTATCTCATTCTTTTCGTGATATAGTTATATGGGGGATGAGGGCTAATGGCTTTTGGGACAAACAGAACTCGATGTCCTCGTCAACAACAGCGGCAGCAACTGGGGCGAGTCCTACGATAAATACCCCGCGGCGGCATGGGACCGCGTGCTGAACCTCAACCTCAAGCGCGTCTTCCAACTCACACAGGCCGTTACACCCCTGCTGGAAGCAGCAGCAACACCTACTTCGCCAGCCCGTATCATCAACATTGGCAGCGTAGACGGCCTGCGTGTCCCCGCGCTCGAGACATTTGCGTATTCGGCGTCTAAAGCCGGATTGCACCATATGAGCCGGGTGCTTGCGAGCCATCTAGGGAAGCGGGGGATTACGAGCAATACGATTGCGTGTGGGCCGTTTCAGAGTAAGATGATGAAGGCGACGCTGGAGAAGTATCAGGATGTGATTACAGGGGGCATTCCGCTGGGCAGGATCGGGACGCCTGAGGATGTGGCGGGGACGTGTATTTGGTTGGCGAGTCGAGCCGGGTCGTATGTCAATGGTGCGACGATTGCGTTGGACGGTGGTAGTGTTGTTGGTGCTAAGTTGTAGAGTTTGGAATGTTGGGATGTATGTAACAAAAGCCTACGTAATGTCGAGTACCTGTACACATACAAACAAAAATAGAGAAGTAATCATACACTCAAGAATCCATGAGTATAATATTAATAATTTCTCTCTCTCTCTCTCGAATTAGAACATCTAGATATATGGAATCTAGTATACTCTAAAATACATCCCAACCCCTAATGCCATGCCCGCACACATAAGAAATGGAAGGAAAACAATGCAAAGGATGAAGGTTGTTTGTATCCAGTCCGCTCAAAGACAAGAAAACACACATGCCTTAATAGTCCCTTAATTTCCTGAGCCAGAAGAAAAAAAAGGAGGAAAAATAAAAGGGGAAAGAGAAAACGAGACAAACGAAAAAAGAAGAAAAAGAAGAAGAAGATAATGCGGTGGTATCATCCATATGCAAAAAAAAGACCCCCAAAGAAACACCTCATGAACGCCCCCTATACTTTAGGGAATTTGAAATTGCAAGCTTGCACTCAATTCACGGACAAGTCAAGCTCCTCGACCTCTTACTCTCACCCAAGGCCAGGGCGTCTGCCCTCAGGTTCTTCGGTACCTTAGCCTTAGCCCAGCACTGCATCGCCACCCGCCTCATGAGCTCCACCTCCTCATCACGGAGCCGAAGCTGTCTCTTTGCGAGCTTGCTCTTCCTGAGCTTGACACCCTTTTCCGGGGCTGCTTGGCCAAAAGCAACGAAGGGGACGCTGGGATGCGTCATGCCGCGCTTGGAGGCCGGGCGGTCAGTGGTTGTAGGGGATGAGACGAGGGACTCGAGATTTATGCATTCGGCGATGAGGGCCTGGATGCCGGCGGAGAGCTGGGTGGCGCGCGAGAGGATGTAGCTCCAGATGTCTGAGCCTTCCCAGAAGGGGTCGTTGATGACTGCGTGCTGGAGGGCGGGAAGGATGTGGGGGAGCGGGGGCAGAGTTCGGTCTTGAGAGTCCTGCGAGGGGGGTTCTTCCTGGGTGGGGGTGGCTACGGTTGCAGTGCTGAGTAGGCTTGCGGCAATGGTCAGGCGGATGTGGCTGTCGGTGCTCAATGTTTCGGTCACGACGCAGGCTGGGCAGCCTCGAGTGTGGCACCAGTCGGCCTCCTCGGTGATGAAGCATTGCAGGCCGATGAATGCACTGCGGGATTCGCCCGAAAAGGCGAGTTCAAGGTCGGAGGCCCGCTGTGTGCACAAGGCGGCAGAAGCTAGGGTCGAGGCGCGCGAGAACAAGGTCACAATAGGCATGATCAGGGCGTGGAGGATATCGCGGTGGAGTAGCCATGTTTGCTTGGCTTGGGGTGAGCATGTCGAATGTGAGGCACAGAAACTATTGGATCCATGTTAGCCCGTGTATTTGCAGATAGATGCTGACGTTGGGTAGGTAAGTGGTTGGTTGGGTTGGATTGGGTAGCATGCTAACTGCAGTGGTACTGGAGCAGCAAGCGTGCGATAGGCCGGTGCGATAAGCTCCCGGACGCGGACAAGAGAACAACAGGACAGCACATACTCGGCCTGGCCCGCCAAACACCTCCTCAGCGCACAAAACGCCTTTGACAAGTTGAGGGCATCGACATCCTCCTGGGAAATGGCAAACGGACTCTCCGTGTATATCGCGTGACAGTTATCCATTGTGGTGGTAGTGGTGGGGGTTGTAGTCGTAGTAGTAATAGTAGTAGTATGTCTCTTTGGGCTCGCTTTGCATCGGTATCCGAGTGATGAGTGACGTGTGTGCAGGCTCCGGGGCTATTATAAGCTGTCTCTCCCTGTCTCTTTCTCTGGTCGGTATCTCCCTCTCCGCACAAGAACAAGCGAACGGGACAAGGGGGAGGGCGGGTGTGCCAGAAAAGCAAGGCGAGAAGGTTGTAGAAAGCAAAGGGGAAAGCAAAGGTCAAGAGGAGAGGCGGGATGGAAGATTCGAGGACGGGTTTTTTTGGGCAACTTGGAACAAGGGACGCCGTTCCCTATTATTTCACCCAAATGACGCGAACGAGCCTCCCTCACGCCGACATGCTAGGGGCGTCTGGGAGTGGGGGCGTGTGGTCGATCTAGACTTGCATCCGCACACGCCCCCTTTCCCTATCCGCTTGCACGCTTGCATACCACGCACCGCCCGTCTGCATCTCGCGACACTCTATTCAGCCACGGCCTGCCCTAGCAAGCCTGCCCTCTTGCTGTCACAGAGGCGAGGGGACTCGGCCGGGAGCCTGTGTTGCACACAGACTTTATTGTTTATTGTTAATATTGTTGTTTTCGTCCGCCGACAAGGGCCCGCCAGCAAGGCCTCGCTCAGGGGCGGGGGAGCCAATTCAGCTAGTCAATTCGCTTGCTGCAGTCAATCATCGTGGCACATTATCAGAATGGGTTTCCTGTTATCGGGGGCGGAGGTTGGGTTAGACACGCACGCCAACGATGTTGGCATTAGGGTGGAGAATGGGGAAAGCAAGATATGGGTCGACATGGCATCTGTCGTCGTACAGCTCTTCACCGCCCATGAACCCACCCACCACCGAGGTTGACAGCATTAGCCCATGCGGAACCACCTACCTTCTCTCCAATCGATATGCCACACGGAATTCATGCCCGGGTATCTGGTGCCTTGTCCCTCTACTGAGACAAGCAAAACAAAAACTCAGAGACTGACCGTGCTCACACGTCTACCGTTGGCTTCGTCATAAAACATGTTTCGATAGACACAGCTGTCACTAGTCTCGTCAATGTCCTGCATCGTCGACTCGTGCCTACGTGTGCCGGCTGAGCAAACAACCGCTAACACTATCGAAAAAAAGGCCGCAGCTGCGTTAACCGCCAACGTCAGCCAAGCACCCATTTCGACTATCGTCATCTCACTCTCTTCTTTCCAACGGGCCGTTGACGGAGAAGTCACTGGAAATTGCAACACCGGCGGGGATTTTCAGTTCCAGATGTCGCGCCGTGGGATCGGCGGGGCAGGACGCGTACGCCTGCCAATGGCGAATACATACACGCCCACACATAGTATGTACATGTACAAAACACACACAACCTTCTTCGAGTCAGTGCACTCGAGTGCACATGAACACCATACATGTCTGCATTGCAAGCGCCCAGTCGATTTCCTCTGGGACCGAAGACTGCCTCCGGACTTCCTTGCACGCACTAGATTGGCTGATTCACGCACTGGTGGGGGCTGGTGACGATGGCGTCTTACGCTACGGGCAGGCGGGCACTCCCGTGATCGGCACTGCAGCTGGAATTTCTCCTCCTAATACCCTAAGCCTTCAAGCCTACTCTCCCTTTTGTGTCTCTTTACATCTCTGGCGCACAGTCAAAGTGGCGCTATACACTTCGCAGTCAGCTCATACTATCTGGGCCATCGTCCCATCATTCCCTTGCAACAACCATGCACAAACTGCCAGCCATCGCGTCTCCTGCACGTGCGTGCTGCTTAGTGACACGCCGCTGGATCGGCTGCTAGTAACTGGGAACCACTGAAACATGTCAGTGCGCCGTCAATTGAATGCCCATGGCGCAACACGGAGCGCCGTCCGCTTGAAGACGATGCCATATATAGCACTGTGACAAGTCTTGCGCGTCGAAGCACTCCATTACAAGCGGAGGCTGACTCTGTGGTTCAGCGTGGGAGCACTCAAACAGCCGCTAATACAGCTTTCGAGATGCCACAGCGCCACCGTTTCGCTATCGCTTCGGACTCTTAAGGACGCAGCTCTGATGAGGCGTCAGAGACTCTCTCTCAAGCTAACCGGTTGACCAAACCATGAAAAGTAGTCATGACAATCATATCCTCTTCACCTGAACCAGAAAACCGAGTATGATCCATCGGTGCTCAGTACTCGCCTCCCGATTCCTTCATCGTTTTGTGTCCTTCCGAAAGGATCGGTAAAGAGTGTAGTAATCTTCTCGGAAATCGGCCCCATCTCCTGCTTTGATACCGGTACCGGGGGGCTCAACAAGCTCGGATCAGGCTGCAGGATGGCGAAGATGCTGCTTTTCGACCTCCCAACCATCCGGCGAAGAACATCTTGCAGATTGTCGTACAATGGCCACAGTGTTTCCAGGTACCGTGCTGCGACCGGCTCACACGGCTTACACGGTTCCAGCATGTCCATGCATGATTTGGCGTACGCGAGATCGGCCTCAACCCCGTCTGTCTGGCCATCCATGAGTTTAGTGGTTGCACTGAAAAGCAGGCAAATGGCGGCTGAAAATGACCAATATATACTACACTTGTCAGCCTGCTTCACTTTCCTTCACTTTCCTCAATAACTTACACTATCCAGCAGCGCTTACTTAATGTGCCATCAAAGGAAATGAGCCCTAACATGCGCGCAATGTTTTGAGCGGCTGTTGAACACTCTCGTCTATACATCTTGATATCATCGGCTGATAAATTGTTCAAGGGAGTTGCTGCCTCGTCGGTGAGCTGGGCTCCAGCCGCAGCAACAAGCAATTGACGGTATAGCAAAACTAGGGTGCCAAGATACATAATCTACCAAGAAAAGGTCAGTGCTGACACACAATCCGAGGAATGCGGCTTCGTACATGTACCATGAAAATGGCTCGCCTCTGGTACTTGTTCAGTTCTTGAGCTTCGCTGGACAAAAGGGTAGGAATCTGCAAGTTGTAGGGTACATCCTGGCGCCACTGCTCGAGCTTACGAGTAAGCAGAGTAATGTTAGCCTCGGTGGCTAAGTTGGGTGATGCAAGCGTCTTTGCAACTTCAGCCGCAATCAAATTGATCTTGCTAGTTTGTGTGTGAATCATGTCATCTATCGAAAGGTGGTCTGGCCAGTCCACAACACACGCAATCTAGCCATGTTAGCGCTATATGGAAATCTAGCAGTCTCGCCATGCCATACCTGGACATCGTTGGCTGTCACCTCCGAAGGATAGCCAAGCGTGTACGAAAGCCATGTGTCCATGAAAATGAGACTTCGGAAGATTTTCCTCCAGCCCACATCGGCTGTCTGCGGCCAGCTCTGCGGTGCTGCACATTTCCAGCGGGCAATCTGTAATCCTGCGGCTGCGTCTTGTCAGCCTGTGGGTTGAATAGCTTAGTAGGGAGCTCAACTACCAATAAGATATTTTGCGCTCATGTGTTTCTCGAGGAGCGAGAAGAAAGACAATGAGAGCAACAAACGCATTGTTCGAAAATGATCTTGCCGGGCTGTCCGTTCATTGAAATGAAGGGTCCCAGAGGCGTAGAGTAGGCGCAACATGTCATCAGAAAAGGCATCAATATCATAATGCGCACCCATGGCAGCCACTGTAAAACATTCAGCAAGGGTCATATCGTCAACCTTTGTCTGTGGCCGGTAGATTCGGTCGAGAATCTCATCGGCCTGTTCAAATGTCCACATGAAAATGAGCGAGCCAGTGCCTCGGATGAAGGCATACATGGACCGACGCACTCGCTCTTCGGGCGGGAGACGATTTTCATTGAAATGCTGAGCGCCTCCATTGATGATCTCGCTTCTGAGAGTTACCAGCTCACTAAAGGCTAGGGTCAGTGCGTTGTGACAGGCTTCGGCGCCAGGCCCCATGGGCGGAGCAGGCATCAGAGACACAGGACTGTCTATGGAGCTAGGGCTTGTGTGTGAATATGGACGGGTGTTGTTGGATGTATCTGTTGTCGAGCGGCTGTTTCCTGGCCGTTGTCTGCCTGAAGAGGCGGTCGACTGCTGGGCTTTGAATTCATTGAGGTACATCTGGTGCTTTTGCCAACTGTCGGTCTTTTTGTACTCGTCCATCTGGGCCTCAAACTCTTGCATGGACCGCGCAGCATTACTTTCCCATACGCGCTTCTTCTCGGCTGGAAGCTCCTGCCATCTGCGACCCACCTCGCGTGCAATGTCGACAAAGGACAGCTGGCTGACTTCTGGGTCTGTGCGAAGCTGGTCAGCAAAGTTGACATCTACGATTGTTAGTAAGTGTGTAATATCAAATCGACAACGCGCAAGCGTCTTGTTGTCGTACAGGCTGTCTTTGGCTTCTTGGGCGCATTGGGATCTGGCCGGGGATGGCGCCGGTACCGCCGCTTCTCGCGTGGTGGCGGGGTAGTCGTCTGTCTGGTGAAGCTTTCGAGGGCCGACGCAGAGAGAGATACTGGCTCTGGTGAATTGGACTCCGGGTCGAGTGACAGGGACTGAGGAATGCCGCGGTAGGTTGCAATCTCGCGCTGGAGCAGTCTGCGGTGGCCAAGTTTGAAGTTGAGGGCCGTCATGTCGTCCTCGGTAATGTCGAGGACGGCGCTCCAGGTATGGAAGCCATTGTCGGCAAGGACTTGAAGATATTCGGTTAACCCCAGCCGGCTCAGAACATCGGGCAGGCCTGGTGAAGTCGGACTTGAAGGGGAAGGGATCGCCATGAAGGGTGACGTCTGCAGAGAGAAAGGATGGGAAATGGGACAAATGGCATATTTGAGCGTCACGCAGACGATATGGAAAGTGCCGCAGCAAAGACCATGCGGTGCAGACAGACAGAAGCTGAGAGAGACGGTATGGGATAGCGTGCAGCCGTGGCCTGTGATTCCAGACCCAGTAGATGAAAAGAAGGGTGTTCGAGGCCCTCACAGTCTCGACCCACCCTTTTGTCGGGCGCTAGTGGTTGCTGCAGCCCGGTCTGAGTGCGTGCAGCCGACGCAGCGCTGCAGTCAGATTGCTTGAATCTGTCACGGCCGCCTGCGTTTACAAAAGAGGGGGATAAGTCATCACCATGGCCTGAAATGCTACAGACATGCGTACGTATACTGACTGACTGGCCACACGTGCAAGTAGAGTACGCACCGCTATACTACTTGAGAGCAGCACCGCGTCGCCCTCGAATGCCGCAGACTGTCGTGTCGGCGGCACTCGAGCCGGGCCTATTCCCGTCCAGAGCACACTGTACACGACACAACGGACTGCCTCTGAAAAGAAGCTTTCGGCGCCAGCGTTGATGGGACGATGGGCGATGGGCGATGGGCGATGGGGCGATGTGCTTGTAGAGCTAGACGCCGAGTGATACAACACTTACATGATGAACAGCAGCGGGGACCATTCCAACAGGCACGGAACGTGTTCCCTCCTCCCTGTTGCATCCAAGGACCATTCACAGGCAGGGCACTACTGGCTGTCATCTGCAGCGCAGTGCCCGCGTGGTATTGCAGGTAGCCGGGGAGTGCTGATCGAAAAGTACTCTCAGATCGCAGTGGTGCAGCAGAGGTCTAGACTACTCGTCCATGTTCATGTCAGCGCCCCCAGCACCGCGCTCGCCCGCCTCCTGTCTGCTTGCTTCCACGCCCTCCCAGCTCCTGTATTGACAGGCCTCACTAAGCCGATTCAGGACCTTATGGCATTTCCCCTTCTCGCAAATCGGCTGATTTTCTCCACGCCCTCCCTGCACTGCCATAACGCTATCGTAGATCTGCCCAAGCTCCAGTTGCTCAGCCTCACCATGTGTCAAATCATTCGACTTGGGCGCACTCCTCCCGCCAACGCCCTCTGCCAGCCACGCAGTCTCGACCGCTCCTGCTGCTGATGCTGATGCTGATGCTGTGCCCGCTGTCGTTGTCCCTGTCCCAGACACATGGCGAGCAAAACAACTGTATGGTCATGTGGAGGAAAAACCATGTTTCACGGTGTTATCCCTGGCTTCAGGCACTAGCCCCTCTCTCCTTTCGCCAAGCACTAGTTCGAGCCACTAAGCCATTTCGGGACTACGCTCTCTGCTGCAACTGCTTGACGATTGCGCAACACTGCGCGCCACAACCACATTTACTATTTAGACAATACCATTCTTGTCTACAAACTACAATGCCCATCTCACAAGTATTTTTGCATCAGCTCCTTGACGCGCCCCAGGTCTAGCGCCTCAATCTTGTTCCCATTCCCGTCCATCGTTTCCGCCATGCATACCGCGTTATAGATGGCCTCTTCAACTATATCTGCGCTTGCTTCAAAGAGCGCGTTGATGGTCTGGTCATCCGTCATGGCGATCTGTACCTCCCGCGCCTTGTACGGGTCTACGCTTGCCTGGCCTGCTGTTACAGTCTGCACATTCAGCTCATTCGCTGTGGAAAACGCCATGAAGATGTCGCCAGACGGATTCGTGCCGTAGCCGCCTACCCGAGCCAGCCCAACCGTTGCGCGCTTGGCTAGCCGTTGAAGTTGTGTTGGGTGGAGCGGTGCGTCTGTCGCAATAATGACAATGATGGACCCGTCTTTCTTATCCTTTGCCTTTTCGACTTTGAACAGCAGTTTGGACTGAGCAATCAACTCTGGATCCTCGGGATTTTCCTCCATCTTTCTCTTCTGCTCTTCGTAAATGAGTCTCCCAATTGGTGCCCCGCCAATCTTGAAATCCCACATCTTGCCATAGTTTGCTTGGACGAGTGCGCCCACGGTATAACTGCGTCCTTCTTCGGCTGGAACAACACGAGAGCTCGATCCAGTACCGCCTTTGAAGTAGTGACATATCATACCCGTTCCGCCACCCGTATTTCCTTCCAGTACCGGTTCACTGCTCGCCTTGTCCATACCATCCACGATGTGCTTTGGCGTCACAGCAAACTTGGCAACATCATGCAAAAAGCCATCAAACGTCTCCGCCACGACTGGCAACAAGAACCAGTCCACCTTGCCCTCGGCGTCACAATTTTCCCGGATAGCATACTCGTAGATTCCATTGTATGCTGAACCAACACCAAAGCTACCAGTAATAATAATTGGCGAGAACAACAGACCCATCTCCTCGATTAGGTGCGACCCAGTCATCTCCCCAGACCCATTGAAGCGGAAAATGCCTGCAAAGCAAGCTTTGTGAAACCAGTCTTTGCGTGGCAGGATAGTTGTTACGCCTGTATTCATCGAATTCGCCGCTGCATTGGGGTATGTAGGTGAGGAGTGGATGGATTCAGTGTGTACAAGAACCCCAGGGATGTCTGTGAGACTGTTCTTTGGACCGGGCTGGTAACGGCCCAGGTGTAGGTTTGGGAGCAGCTCGCGGATGCGCTGGCGTGGATGTGACGAGGTAGATAGGGAAGTCATGATGATCTTTTCTGTGATTCTGAGAGAAGAGTTTACAAGCGGTGTAGGATATGTGTAGCACTCAAAACAAAAACTCTATAGCTTGAATTTGCTTTAGGGCCTTACGATATTTATATAATAAACTTTAATAGTAAGTCACTGGAGAGCACATTGATGACAGATTTCTGCTTCTGTCTTCTCCAGGCACCAACCTCATGCCTCACTTTACTATGGGGTGGACGGCTCGCTGTTGTGACGCCTTAACCCCTCGGGGGAGACGTATTAGGCAGGTGCACAATATTCTGATCCGCCATAGTATTGGGACTGCCGCCAGTTATACCAATGATTGCCGCGAAGCAGTGCAACAACAATGTGAACTCCATCCTACAGGCGCGTTCCGGCAATGCTCATAGTGAGTCACCTTGGCAAGACCCCGCCCTCGTACATGACTAGCGTACATCCTCATTCCCCTGCGCGTAATCGCCGCTTCTTCACTTCTCTCGCCTATCGCACCATATCGACTGATGAGTAAAACCATACCATAAACTTGATAGCCAGGATTCTATCTTTTTTCCGATCACCCACTGTGTCGGTGGGACCTGAAATGTGCCATATTGTCAATGCCGCGAAATTCCCGATGTGTTCACGACTCAGTTGACAGATCTGTTATCGGAATACCGGTTCCTGCATAGCGCACTTCCAACACCGCAAGCTTGACCCTCTCAAGTTCAGATCCCCATGCTGTGCCGTGTCGGACTTATCTGACGTAGTCGGCCCGCTGTTCAAGTAAATACATAGTCTCTCCCCACTCTTGCTGGAAGACAAAGAAAAGTCTGTAGCCGGACTGCTGGCGATACCAACTCCCTCGCCATCGCCATTTCCACAAAGATGTTATCGCATCTTCTCGCGATTGGGCTTTTGAGCCTTGCGAAGACATCTCAAGGGAGTTATGGATTCTACGTCGGCAAGGCACTCACACATGATGGCAGCGTTATGCTGGGCGGAACGGGCGAAGAAGTGTCATCGCACTGGCTTCAGATCTTCCCTGCCAAGGACCACAAGGCAAACGACACCATTGTCGTCGGCGTTACGGAAGACGCGGTGATGCCGGGAAAGTTGATGAACATTTCGCAAGCACCGCACACCTTTCGCTATCTTTCCATGGAATACTCGGATTTTGAAGGGTTTCCGGCGCCTCTCACAAACGGTGGTGTTAATGAAAAGGGCGTTGCTGTGCGCGATATATGGGCTCAGAACCGAGATGACCTCATTGCCATGACACCAAATCCGCAGACTGGCTTGCAATACTCCGACCTGGCCCGCGTTGTACTGGAGAGAGCGAGTACCGCAAGAGAAGGCGTCGAGCTTATTGGACAAATGATCGCTGATTATGGCTATGCCGACTATGGCGGTAACTCGCATCTCATCGCTGATGCAAGCGAAGGCTGGGTGGTTTGGGAGATGTCAGGAGGCCAGAAACTCTGGGCGGCAGAGCGTCTGGGTGAAAACGATGTGCGCGTTCTTTACCCCGGCTATATTGAAGACTTTCCTGTGGACTTTGAAAACAGCCCAGACTACATGGGTAGCCCGAACATTGTGAGTTTTGCGGTTGAGCAGGGCTGGTGGAACCCAAACAGCACCAAGCCTTTCAACATATTCAACGCGTACGCACCCCAAGAAGAAGGCTACACTGCACGAGATGGCGGAGCGAAGTACATGTCGCAAGCTGCACTTGAAGATGCGACCCGCGCAATGGCTCCTGTAACCGAGAAAGACCTCATCGAGCACGTTCGAGACTACAGAATCTCAGACGATGAAGCCGGTTACGGCCAAGTCGTATCTCTACGTCCAAATATGGACCCCGATCTGATCCGTGTTTGGGTTGCACCTACCGGTTCGGTAACAGCACCTTTCAACCCATGGTGGCTGGGTGTAAAGAGCATTCCGCCAGAGTATGGACTACACCGCTATCTGTACAAGGATGCTGCGGCTACATTTCTGGACACTGACTACCAGTATCAAGAAGCCACCCAATTTGCTGGACGTATATTCAAAAAAGTACTCTACTACACATGCTCAGATCCGGAAAGTTATCTGCCCGTTGTGCAAAACATGCTGCATGGATTTGAGAATGCATCTTTTGCTGATATGGAATGGGTCGAGCGAGCTGCCCATACAATGGTGGAGGCCGGGCAACAGGAGCACGCACTGGATCTCTTGACATTCTACTCGCATGCAAGGGCAGAGAAGGCACTGGCGCTTGGGAGGACTATGGCCGATGCTCTCGATGCCTACGTGAAGCTGACGGGTCAGTTCCGCATGCCGAGTGGCGATCGAATCAATGATCCTGGGCTTGGGGCTGAGACAGTAAACTGTTTGGTGGGATGGGATCCGGTGAGTTAGACATGAGCATAGAGATATTTGATGCATACTGATGTTGTTGTACTAGGATCAACCAGCTGACAAGCAGAAACCTTTGAAGAGATTTCGACGATCAAAATGACTTGGACAAATGGGCCGGGGCTACCGCGACAAACAATATACTATTGGTACTTGAGATACCGGAGAAAATGATCTAATACAATCACACTTTAGCAGAAGGAGCAAATATATAGAGAATGTGTGCTGTGGATACAAGCCTGGAATGTGATTGCAGACGAAGAATGACTACGGTAGCCACTCAATACTGCCATTGACGAAGCGACAGGACTCTAAGCCGAACCAGTATGTATCGATTATCCATAAGTAAACCAAGTGGACACTGTATCCATGCGGCTGCCGTTGTTGGTGCATGCGTCGCATGCATAGCGATTACGCAAGCCTCGATTTACCCGGTCATCACGCCACGACTTCGGCGGTAGACGTTTGCAATCGTCACCAATCTGCTGGCACTCTAAAGCAACGTAGTTTCAGAAGGAGCGTTGTCAAGCATTTGTACTACTGACTTGCATATTGTGTCTCTGCCATGCAGGAGGTAGCAGCTAAGTTCTACAAACGAGCAATAGCTTGTACACGTTTGTCGACTAGAAGCCGAGCATATGGTAAGACTATCACGATACCAGGCGTCTGTGGTAATAGCCCGACAGATAACGGAAGCTCCGACTCTTTCGCCAAGAACGCTTGACAGCAGTATCTAACCATTGGTTGATGCTTGACACTGGACTAAGTTCAAGAGCCAAACTTGGTGCCAGCAGCAAGCCACCATTTTGGACCCTTACCATTACTCACAGGCTGCAGGAACCACTCGTGTATGTGGATGCAAGCATACATACTGGTTAGTCTGAACGTTCTATTGGCTGGTGAGCTACTAGATCCGTTTACCGTCTTTCGCTTGTTGTACGCACGGAACTACTGCAAGGCCGGGACGGGCTAGAAGGCAAAAAATCGAACATTGAATCCCTCCAAAGCCAAACTATCGAACGGCTGAGGGTTACGCAAGTATCAGGCAGAGGATTCACTCGGTGTCCGTGGCACGAGTGTTTTTCCTTTTCTGTTAGCTAATAAACTTGTGCGTCTATAGGATTTGGCGGAAGAGGCATCGACGCCACAGCTCGTTGGTACATGGCCAAGCAATGATTTTTTTCTTTCTTTCAAAGACATGTCAGCATAGCTACGATGCTGTGTTATCGAGGCCCCCATGCGCGTTCCGGGAAACTCTTCGCCCATCTGACGCACCTCGTGGAATGCCGAAGTAATCTAGCAACTATATTTGCCAGCCAAAAGAAAAATCGACACCACAGTTTGCTCTGGGTTTATCCTTCGCGAGCGAGCCGCCCATCCTACTGACCGCAACTTCTGAAAGTAGAAAGACGGGATAGAAAGAGAAAGGACTTGTGATGTCAGCGCGGTGTAAGGTTATCGGCTCCATACAGTAAGATTCTTGTTCGGTCTAGCAACCGGCTTTTTCGGAGCGAAGCATGTGCCTTCCTTTGAAAAGAAAAGGAATCCATGTTCTCGGGTGCCTTCGGTGTCGCGGCGAGTGTGATATGACGATCGGTTATTGGATCGTGATGTAGCGGGGCGAGATACCCGTCCCAAAGCTTACTACCACTGGGTGTAAGCGGGATGACATGGGGTGTCCTAGTAACCAACAGCAAAACGTGACAGTACACTTTGATCCGGCAGATACATGAGCGTAGCTTTTTCTTATATTTAGAAACACAGTGAGTTAGGGAAGAATGTGCTGTACACTTCTTCTATTGTACTGCACCGAAAAGATCCTGCAGGAATCCTTTTTGTGAGTCGTTCGAGACAAACATATCTCGCTTTGCTTAGTAGTCAGCCGCATCGCACTATCGAACTCTAGCGTCATAATCTCCCCATTTCGAGAGAGAGAGAGAGAGAGCGAGAGCGAGAGAGACGGAGAGCCGATGACATCCGACCAGGGATGTGGGCCGGTTTGTACGCATGTACCGTGCCGTTAGGATAACTATTCTTGCGCCCACCCGAGAGCTTTTTCTGCCACTACGCTCGAGGGTAGCAAGCTGCATGGAAGGATCACTCAGATGGAGACTGTGTACCATAGACGGGAAGGCTAAGTGCTGATGCGTGCGTGCGTGCATGTGCCGAGCGTGAGGCAAACATCTGTATGTACACTACGTCGGGTGAGAAGGGAAGGCTGGCCAGAAGGGTAGATGGCGAAAATGTATAAGTATAGAGAGTAGGCATGCTCCCTTGACATACCAACATCTACTACTCATCCGACCTTCCAAGTCTAACACCACGAATCTTGGAAAACTTATACTTAATATCTTAATCCCCTACCCATCCACCTATACCGTCCCAATCCAAGAGAAAGAAAATGCATGCCCTCACTCTCCTAATTGCTACCCTGGGCCTCGCCTCCGCATCCCCCATCTCGCACTTCCTCTCTCCCCGCTCATCCGCCCCCCGCAACGTCGTCGCCTCTGTAGACCGCTACGCCGGCGCCAGCTGCACAGGCAAAATCTGCAACATAGCCGGATCGGGCGATTTAGTGCCTGGATGCAACGCCATTACCGATGATTGTGTCGCGAGTCTTAGCTTGAATTATGCTAACAAGGGGTGTTCTGGTACGTTCTTCTTTCATTCTTTCTTACTAACGGTTGATACTAATGTTTGTGTGTGTGTGTGTGTGTGTAGTCAAAGTTTTCGCAGACGACAAGTGTAAGCAGGAGGCTGGGTCGGTGGGATTGCAGACGGCGGGGGTGTGCAGTGCGCTTGGTGCTAGTATGCCGTTTAAGAGTATTTCTGTTAAGTGCTAGGTTGAGCTGAGAGAGGGAGAGAAATGGGGGGAAGGAAGGGATGATGTGACGAAGAGATGTATGGGGAAGTGATAAAAAAAGATAACGCAGTGATGATTATGAAGATATAGAATAACGTGTAGCCACGCTCATTAATTCGTAAATGTTTGAGATGAAAAAGGGGGTTGAAATTCCATCTTCTCGCTCTTCCTTTCGTTTTCATGAAATGTGGCTGTCTTGGTAGCTATGCGCTGAACGAAACCTTTGCGTGCTGGTAAGACTACAGACTTTACACAATATCAACTAACAAACAAAAACCATCCTTTTCTCAAAATGGGTATCATCGCCAACCTATCATTATTACAACTCAACTAGCCATCTATTTTGCTGGACTAGCAACTCTATCAACTGGACTCGCCGTCCGGGTCGTGCCTACACCCGAGGCCAATAACTCCAGTCTCGAGGCCTGGACGCGATGCTTCTTCATGACATCAACCCATTCCTCATCTGTCTCGCTCTCTTCTACACTCTCTTCTAGCTCTGCGCGCAAATCTTCTTCGAGCAGCGCAATCATTACGCTAAAGTCTGCACCGAGTCTGCCTAGCGAGCCAGCACAGTAGAGGACTTGCGTGAGAAGCGAGTCTCTTGCTGAGCGATCTTGCACGTTGGGCAGGTAGTCGCGCAGTGTATCGAAAAGCATTTCGACGAGGTGCAGAGGAAAAGTAGAGAGAGCAGAAGGGATGGGTTGAAGAGGATCAGACGAGTCGGCGGGCTTGACAGCCGGGGCTGCAGCGTCTTCGGATCCTGGTGTGGGGAGAGCAGAAGGAAATATGCTTTTGTACATGGATATTATTGCGAAGCTTTGTTCGCGGAACACTTCTAGGTACTTTTTCAAGTACTTTTCTGTTTGTTGGCCAGCGGCCCAGCCATTGTCGGTAACTTTTGTGGTCTTACTCGTGCGCTTTGAAGTTTCCTGGTCTGCAAGGTCGCGGAGAGGGGATAGGGCTTCAAGCATGGATTCGAGGCAGACTAGCCTGCACACAAGGAAAAGCGCGCCCAAAGTGCCCTCACCACTACCAATAGCGGCCTGCTTGGTGGACCATAATTCATCTAACTCGGGGGCAACACGTCGGAGCCAGCCAATGGTTCGCATTGCACCTGCCAACTTGATTCCCTGGGCCTGGAGAGCTGTGATGAGGTTGGTGGTCATGGTCTTCATTTCCTGTTCGGCCTGAGCTGTGAGCGAGGAGACTAGAGGCGATTTGGGGTAGAGAGTATGCAGGCGTTTGACGTGGGCATGTAGATCGAGGGCCGAGGCGTAGTTTGCATTTGCGGTCGCCGTGGATGAGGTCGCTTGTGCGGCGGCTGTCGACGAGGTTATGGCAGACGAGAGGAGGGTGGGGAGGTCGAGGACATCGGAGACGCGGTCAATGTTGCGCGATAGCAGCATGGCTTTTCTCCGCCTGTCGAGTATGGCATTATCGGTGCCTCTACTGTATTTGTCGGAGAAACGCTGTGCTGCTGTTTCGAGCGCGGGCAGCTCGTCGTGGACGGTTGCTGCATCGTGTCCAATGTGCGGGAGAGTGGTACGCAGATGCAGCAGGTGGTCGGCCGAGGCGATGATTGGCTTGTGGGATTTTTTGGAGAGGGTCTGAATGGAGCGCAGTATTGATTGCGAATTTTGGGCCAGCGATTGTTGCTCCGACGAGGTGAGGGCTGGTAGCGGGAGGGTGGTTAGGCGGGTGAGGTAGGCATTTGTGGCGGCATCGTTGGGGACAGGGCGGGCGTCGAGATAGGGAATGAGGAGATCGTAGAGAGCGTCAGCCATGGTGTATACAGGTGGTCATATGTGTGTATGTGTATGTGGAAGTGTAGTGTAGTAGTATGTATGTACATGTACATGTACGGTGTAGAGTAGATGTGGATCCCTGCAAGCATCGACGCTTCACATGCGAGAAAGGCCCCGCCCAAGAAAGTATCCCAGTACCTTCATCCATCTCGCCCTGTCCAGCGCCGCCAGCTTCTTCGCACCCCGGGGCAGCGCACTCCCAGCCGCACACACCGGCCCCCGCCTATCGACTCCCCAAATGCAAAGCGTCCAGCATGTCGTCTTCTGCGTCGAGGACACGGTCGGGCTCATCGACGACAAATACAGCGTCGGCATCATAGAGCGCTCCTTTGGCGACGTCGACTCGCACGAGCCCCGCCCGCAGCGCGACTACCCCGACGACATCGAGTGCCATGGCGACATTCCCCAGGATCAATTCGCAAAGTTTATCAAAGACGGCATCCCCCCGCGCGGCACCGTCCTCGTCTCGTGGCAGACGCAGTACAAAACGGAGCTTATCCCAGAGGCCAGACTGCAGCTGCTCGACCGCGCCCTCTATGTGGGCGATGTCGTAAAGCGCAAGGCTGAGGACTACATGAGCGGCACTGTCATCGGCACACAGGCTGTCTGCACTCTGTTCCCCGCCACTCTCTTCAACGGCGGGCACATTACCCAGGCCATTACCGACGACCACTCGGTGCGTAATGTGGCCGCTGACGAGCTCATCAACGTCCACGAGTTTGTTGAGGGAGCCCTCGTCGTCTATGGCGACTGGGTTGGCCGTGTGGAAAATGTCTACGACGAGGTCGCTATCAAGCTCGCAAACAACTCAGTTGTCGTCGTTGAGGACCCCTCGGAGCTGACTCAAGACGACACTACCATAGACCGCCTCAGCGTCGGAGACACGTGCAAGACAAAAAAGGGAAATCTGCGGAGGGGCCGCTGGCGCTTTGGCGCATACGACCCTAGTGTGCCTCCCGTCGGCATGGTAGTCGAGACACGAGCAACCGAAATCGACGTGCAATGGCTTGCAAGAAGCATCGGCTCCCGCAATCGCGCTTTCGCCGCGGAGGAGCCGCCAGTCACCCTTGGCCGCGACGAGTTCGAGAGCCCCACCTTCTACAAGTACGACGCATCAGGCGGTACCGCCACAACACTTCCTCTGTCTGAGAATGGTGTCGATAAGTCATATCACGTTGCTGATGTGGCTGTGGGAGACCGTGTCCGCTTCAAGGATGTTGCGGGCGCAGCTGTCAAGTATGACGGCACCCACACTCTGCCCGACGGACATGCACAAGGCAAGGTCACGCGCATACCCCGGACTGACTCTTTGGGTTATGACCTCAATGTCTTTCTCGTCACGCAGACCCACAGCCAAGTCACTGTTCAATGGCAGGACCTGTCAATAACACACGATCTTAGCTCCGCCCTACTGCCCGACCCCAACGTCGAAGATGACGACGAGGTCTGGCCGGGAGAGCTTATCTTCTCAAAAGAAAACCGCAAAGACGATGATGAAGAAGAAGAAGAATCGGAGACGAAGAGGCCTGCAAAAGTAGGCATTGTCCAGACTGTCAAGGGTCGAGATCGGATAGCAACTGTGCGGTGGTTCAAAAACGCTTTCGTAGAGTTTTTTGGCAATGACCTGCTCCCGCCATGCACTACAGGCGAGCTCAGTGATGCCATTGAAGATGTTAGTCTGTACGACATTTACTCACTGCAGGCCCTCACGCGACGCCGTGGCGATTTTGTCATTCTAAATCCAGACAACGTTGAAGCTGTACAGTCTGCGACCAACATTACTGGCCCCAATTGGTTTGGCGAGGTCATTGATCTAGGCTTGGACGGTAAGCTGACTGTTCGTCTTGGTGCCGCGAAGCCTGTAGTTGATGTCAAGGTCCCTTATGAGTGCGTCCACCTTGCTTACAGCAGTGATATGGCCGATGATTTCGTCAACAACCTTGGGGAGCTGGATGGTGACTCCATTGAAGACTCAGACGAAGAATTTGATTCCGATGACTTTGACTCTGCCTCTTTTAACGAAATGTGGATTGAGTATGAAGGCATGGAAGGCGAGCCACCCGTCGGAGATGAGAGCGACTGGTCAACCGAAGAGGAAGACGACGACCCTGACGACGACGATAACGATGACGAGTCAATGCCAGATCTAATTGACACCACAAAGGAAGATATCGATACCACCAAGACTACCCCTGAAATCAAGTCGCCCCCGACAAAAGAAGAGAAGCCTGATTCACAGCCAGAGCCAGAGGCCGACGACACGCACATGGAGCACGGAAACACCGAGTCATTCACTGCAGGACCGGCATCCTTTGTCATCCTAGATACGCCCCCACCATCGTCACATCGCTACGTTGGAATGTCGTCGACATCGTCATCCGCCTTCATGCGCCGTATTGCGAAAGAGCATAAGATCCTTCGCAGCTCATTACCGCCTGGAATCTACGTCCGCACCTGGGAGTCACGTCTCGATCTTCTGCGCGTGCTCATGATTGGCCCCAACGACACACCCTATGAGTTTGCTCCATTCGTCATCGATTTTCATCTTGGTTCATCGTACCCACAACAAGCGCCCGATGCCTATTTTCACAGCTGGACCAACGGCAACGGCGCAGTCAATCCGAATCTGTATGAAGATGGAAAGATTTGTTTGAGTTTACTGGGAACATGGCACACAGATGAGCGAAACGAGAGCTGGAGTCCTGCAAAGAGTACGCTGCTCCAAGTCCTGGTTTCGCTCATGGGTCTGGTGCTGGTAAAAGAGCCGTACTACAATGAAGCGGGATACGATGTACATCGTTCGGCACCAGAGACCAAGCTCAGCAGCGCCTTGTACACTGAGCGAGCCTACTTTCGCGCAAGGGCTTTCATACATCATGCACTTACTCACGACGTCGAGCCTTTTAAGCAGGAACTAGACTATCTGTACCTGAGTAAAGAAGACGACGCCCCAAAGCTACTCGACAAAGCAATTGCTGCCGCCAAAGATATCGTCGAGCGCAGTGCCGACGGGAGCGAAGAGGGGGAGCGTGATGGTCTGCGCAAGATCAGTTTGGGTGCTCTAGTTATGCTCAAGCGCCAGATTGAGAAACTCGAGGACTTGAACAAGTCAAGGGCGTGAGTGTTGGGAAAAAGAGTATAGAGCAGTGGAGTATTTGCCGTGTAGCTGAGCGTCTGATGTGGTGCAAGAAAAATGAATAGCATATATGGTATACCCCCTCCCGCGCCGCTGAATCAAGGATTTGAGTTAAAAAGAAGTAAAGAGAACAAGAAGAAAAATATAGAATATCTCTTCAACAGTTGCAGTGTATTGCTAGAGAGTTGAGGTGAAGTTAAGTGAGAGCAGGGCAGCCCCTGCTCTAAGCCAAACCTCACCCGGACTCCAACATATCAGCATAAAGATTCAACGCACTCCCAATCACGTCCACAATTGCCCATGTCTCGGACCCCCTAAAAATCATCGCCCACACCCTCAGCACCCCCGCACTAAGCTGGCGCATAAAATGTGGTGAATCAGCCGGGACATCTGGGTGCAGTGCAAACTCCGTTTCATCAAGCATACTCTTCACAATAGCCATGATTTTATTCTCGTCTTCAGTTAAGGGTGGATCCGGATTGGGTATTGCAAGAGCTTCGAGCCATTTACTCATTAGATATGCGCATTCAAGCGTACACAGCGAGTGCTGGATGCTCCAGATGAAAGATTGCGTTTTGGCAACGAGGCGATAGCCAATCTTGATAGGGATGGAGAGGGCTTGGGCAGAATGCAAGACTGCTCTTGTGATTTTCGGGGATCGACGTATTGCGGGTCCTGCGCGAAAGGCGTTGGCGATTAGCACTGGATCTCGTGTTTCCAGGGCGCGGCCTGCGGTGTCGACGTAGAGGCGGATGTAGGCAAGGCGGAGGAGGGCGGTCGAGTTGAATGCTACAGGGCCGTTGTGGTTCATGGGGTCGAGAGAGGATTCGGGGTTTTTGCGCCAGCCGATTTGCCAGTTTCGTAAGGCGTTTTCGAGGGACGCTATGTCTTCGGTGCTGAGGTCGCCGGGGCCTTCGAAGCGGCAGCGGGCTACTTGGCGGAGGAAGAAGATGTGTTGGATCAAGGCGTGGATGAGTGCGTAGTTTCCTGAGGATGAATTGACTTCTGTGACGTCCCAGCCTCGCTTGGTGAATAGCCGCTTTAAGGCGTCTTGGAATAGCACTTCTGGGATTTCTTTCTTGCGAGCTTCTCGCCACGAGGCTTCGGTGGATGCTCTGAACTCGGCTTCGTTGCAGGGTAACGTAAGCTTGACTTCGCTTGTTAGCATAAATGGTGGGATGTTGTAGACGATGCAGTGGAGATTAGAAAAGCCGTAGACGATGAACTTTGTTCGCTTGACAGTTTCTCGGCGGATCCAGTCTGCCCAAGATATGTCGCTATGGAGCGGTTCAATCTCGAGCCCGTCATCTCGGATGAGTGTTGCCAAGATACTCTGGATTGCGAGCGCTTCTCTTAGAATCTCTTTGTGCTTGGCCCAAGTAGATAAAGCCATCAGCAGGAAGAGGGCCTGGGCTGTTTGCATGAGATCTTCTCCTGGAACAGTCATGTCATCGTATGGTAGGCCGAGCGGACCAGTGGTAGAACCCTTATGCTGAGGACTTCGCGAACACGACTCATTCTCGTAATTGTTTGGCGATGTACAGCTTGACGGCGAATGGTACTGAAGCTTCACTAGGCGTGCGTCGCGCCTCCTGATCCGCTCTATCGCAATCGCCTTACTGATGTTGAACAACTGTACCCCCTTTTCGCCTTCAAATGTATACTGCGTTCCAACTGCAGCTAGTGCCAACAGCAGCTCAATCGAACAAGTATCCACAGACATGGTTGGTATATGGAGCAATGGCATGTGTTCGTGGAAGCCGTTGATATAAGCTGCAAAATATCTGCACAAGGCTAACCGAGTTGGGAGGATAAAGTCGGTGGGTATGACAGAGGAGAACTCGGTAAGCATCTCGAGAATTCTTTGTCGATCTCGATGTGATATTTCGGCAATTGGCCTGTTGCGTGTGGGTGGCTCTGGTATTACATGCTCCTCTGGTTGCAGGGATGGAAACCGTGACCCAAAGCGCGAGAGCGAAGGAGGCTCATCAGAGTGAACCTGTCGCCAACCAGTCATTGGCGCTGTTGTTCCGCTAGGATCAGACATCATTCGTTGGCCATAGCCAAGCGAGTCGGGTGAGAAGAATGGTATGGGTTGTTCAGTGTTGATCAGTGACGAAAAGTGGTACGAGTCCAGGGGTTCACTATCTAAGAACACAGCAAGACTGTCTAGCGAATTTGATATTGAAGATCCGTAGAAGCTATTGGCATGTTCAGTCGGAACGGTTGTATGTTGGTTACCTACTGCCGTAGCAACCGTCTCAGGCTGCGAGGGCAGAGGTGTCGGCATTGCGTGAGCAGCTCGGTCCGTCATATTGCCATGGAGCGCCTGGTACTCGGCAGCCATTGATAGCGCGGTCAGAGAGTAACCGCTATGTAGGCCAAACGTCATGGACGCATGCGATCTCGAAGGCTGGTGCATGGACGACTGCACATCCACAACAGCTGGCGAGGGCATCATGCTGGGTATCTCCGGAACTGGACGACCAGCATCGAAGCTCGACCGAAGTCGTTTGTTGGGGCGTGTCTCTGCAGGTGTGTAGACGCTCTCAGCCGGAGATTGCATATGATTCTGCTGATTGTCTTGGCCCTTGCGATGGGTGAGCCGCTCATGGCGAACAAGCAGATCACTTTGATCCAGAATAAGCCATGCGAATGTTTAAAGAGAACATCTCATACCTTCTCGTGAATGAATAGCTGCATTCTGAGCAGCTAAAGGGTTTCACGCCGCTATCTCGAAGCAAGTGAGCGAAAGTATACGATCTGAACCAAGCGACTTACGAATGCGCTCATGTCGCTGCAAATGCTCGAGCCTAGCAAAGGCACGCTGACAGTGTGGGCACTGAAAACGCTTCTCTTTTTTGCCAGGCTGGGCTTGGGTCATTTGCGCTTCGCTAGGGGCGGCTTCCATGGAGAGTGTATGGGAATTTCGACGGTCCACACGGGATCAGTTGCGATTGGTTCAGTTGATGGTACCGAGATATTGGAGTATCCTCAAGGCACTGTATGGCATTTGGAGACTGTGGGAGAATGTATGACACGGTCGGATATGGAGTGCAGCAGTGTGGGGAAGAGAGACGGAGCGCGGAGATCAACCAGCTGATATGCGGGGTGCAGAGGGAGCCGGCAAAGCCACCAATCAATCCCGCCACGCAGCGGCGCCGGATTGAGTTCACCTATCACGGCACCAGAAGATTGAGTTTTTGACAAAAGGCTCATATTGCGATAGTCCAGTGTCTGGCTGGTGGTGATGATGATGATGAATGTTGGTTGCAAGCAGTGTTTGTAGCTCGGATACTTAGCAAGTAAACACGTGGGGGTCGTATCACTACTGGCCACCCAGTAAGACAGCAAAAGACACCACATCCTACATCACCCCCACAAAGTAAAGCTGCCGCTCAGACCCTGGCGCTTCTGTTGCCCAACTCTCGCGGCATCTCGCCCTTTTCTGCCATCTCATTCAGAACCTTTTCGGCCGTCTTCATTGCGTCCACGCCAGCTGGCACGCCGCAGTATGTCGTCGCGTGGATAATGGCCTCGCGGATTTCGAGCTCAGAGAGTCCGTTGTTCCGGGCTCCTCGAACGTGGACAGCCAGCTCAGGCGCACGGTTGAGCGCCATAAGCATGCCGATGTTGATCAAACTCCTCTGCTTCTTGTCGAGACCAGGACGTGTCCACGCGTAACCCCAGCACATTTCAGTGACAAGCTCCTGTCCGGCTCTCGAAAATTCTGTCGAGCCATTTTCTAACGCACGGTTGACGTACTCGTCACCCACGACGCTTCGTCTCACCTTGAGCCCTTCTTCAAATAGCTGTTTATGTAGCTCATCGTACTTGGGGTCGGTCGACATAGTCGATGCACGATAGGGACGGTGGTGATGGCTCGGTTAGGTAGGTGCTGCAAGATCTGCCCTTTTCTGTGATGGCTATTTGACAACAAGGAGTAGTTTTTTTCTGGAGAGTTACTGTATTGCGATGAGAAGTATGTCGGTAGAATTGCGACAGTTCTTCAGAGAGATCAATTGACGGTAATTGACGGCGGACTCAGGCCATTACCCCACCCAAGCTTCCCCAACTTCTCCAACTTCCCCAACCTTTTACTGTGGACCATCATGACTAGCCTCAGATGAACGATTCACCCTAACTTGTTTCTTCTGCGGAACACCATATGTCATGCAGATTACGTGGCCTTCTTACAAACAACTTGCCACTCATGTCCCGTTTGACTTAGCCTGCCAGTCTTCCTGCCCGCCGAGATAGCGATAGACTACACGAGAATCCAAATCTCTACAACGCGGGTTGTTGGCAGCTCCATCATATGTCTTCAATCCAACCTCACCCAGTACATTCTGAGAACCCACTCTCTTTGCCATGTCCACCGCGAGTCCAAAGTCCTTCCGCATCAGCTGTATCTTGAAGCCCTGCTTCCACCCTCCCGAAGATGGTGCCTCTGGGTAGACATGAGGAACAGGACAGAATTTGTCGCATATAGTGTTTTGAGCTGTACCTGCAGCATACACCTTGGCCAACGTACGAGGGTCCAACCCACTACGCATGCCCATATCAAACGCTTCGGAGCAGGCTATTGCAATTATGCCGGAAAGGTAGTTGTTTGATAGCTTTGCTGCGAGACCAAGAGATGGCCCACCACAAGGTATAACTTGTCCACCCATAAGACCCAGCAAATAAGTGAGGCACCCCATATTCGCATCCGACTCTCCGCAGCCTAGGAAGAACGCGATTGTGCCTTTGATTGCGCCCACCACACCGCCACTAACCGGAGCATCATAGAACGCTGCCGAAGGGAAACGATTTGTAACATGTTCTTTCACTGCCAGACTTGTTGCAGTATCAATTGTCGAGCAATCGATAAGCAGCTTGTTCGAGATATCCGTACTGCATACGCCATTATCGGGGTCGAGATATACAGATCGTACATGCGAACCCTCGGGTACCATTGTGATAATCGTGTCCTGCTTACCGATTAGTGACGGTTGCACGCGTTCTACGCTCAGCATACGGCTTGTTGTGCGACATCCTTAGCGTTCTTCCCCTTCAACACTTTGTTGGGAAACTCAGCACAGATGTCGTCTACCACTTGTTCGACAACATCATGGACCCATATACGCGAATCTTTTGGTAGCTTTCTAGCCAGGTGGGACAGCATCGGTGCTCCCATGGCACCCAGGCCAATGAAGCCGAGCTTGCTGAATTCGTATGGTTGCGGCATTTTATTCGCGTACGGTAGAAATCGCAAGAAGGTTGGGGGTCAAAATCGTTCGGTCATAAATTTCTGACACTTGTATCGCGTTAGATAATAAAGCTTGGTGTAATGATGAGGATTTCCTGGGAACCTAACACAATACGTACGCCCACCTACCAAACTCGTAGTGGCTGGCTTGCAACTAACAAGGTGGGGCACAGTTCTCCAACAGTCTGTTTCAATCAGCTTCCCCAACACCATTGTGCGCAAACTCTGACGCACACACCACCATTTGTGGAATAGATGAGATGAAGGAATGATCATCTGTGCGATATTTGTCCGGATTCCTGTTCACATAAGGCCTTGTGCTGCCCTGTTGTTTTCCACCAGACAACAACGAAAAAGCAATACTCATAATAAGAGCACAATATTCCGATACGTCGACGAGCTAATTAAATTGGTTCTTCAATTTGTGGGAGAATATGACTGTTAACAACACATGTCACAACTTTCAGCATGAATCGACAGTTGTCGTTTCAGTTCATGCTCTATCATGTGGCCATCTTTCACTCCCAGAATACCAGTTTGTGGATCATGCTACGCCCGACGCGCGTCGAACTGTTCCTTCGTTAGCATTCCTGATTCAACATGTGAATCGGTATACCGGAAAACGAACACGACTCATCTTCGATCTAGGCTTGAGAAGAGACGTGAAGCACTATCCACTGCCAATACAGAAACACATCGAGGCCAGGCAGCCAATGAGCACTGATCCGGACGTTACCAAGAGCCTCGCAAAGGGCGGACTTACACCCAATGATATTGACTATGTAGTTTACTCGCATGTAAGTACAGATTAATAGGGTTACGCTGGTGGATGATGAGTAACTTACTTGTGCCAGGTACATTGGGACCATGTTGGAGAACCTCAAGACTTTCCAGGTTCAACCTTCGTCGTCGGACACGGCGCAGTTACTCTGCTCAACGGCACTTCTTCACTCCGAGGTGGCCATTCCTTCTTCGAAAGCGACCTCTTGCCGGAAGGTCGGACAGTGGAATTACCCGAACCTGTTGTGTATGAATTGAAGAAGCATGATTCGGGCACAATCCGTGGGGAGATCAATCTCCATGGGTCATGGCAAAGTCAAGGCTGTCTCCCGGAAGTTCTAGATCTCTTCAACGACGGGTCCCTTCTAATCGTAAACGCACCTGGGCATCTCCCTGGACATATCAATCTTTTGGCAAAGACTTCTCCGAGCCACCAGATCTACATGGGCGGGGATGCCTGCCACGATAGGAGAATATTGACCGGTGAAAAGAAGATCGGTGAATGGAACGATGCACATGGTCAAGTCTGCTGCATACACGCCAATCGGAAGCAAGCCGAGGAAACCATTGAAAGAATCCGGATTTTGGAGAAGGAAGGGGTTGAGATAATCTTTGCTCACGACACTGAGTGGGAAAACGATCCGGCGAACAGGATCAGATTCTTTGGTGTAGCGTGAGTATTTTATGCAAGTAATATTATCCTATGCACAATTTTTATCCATTGCAACTTTAATCAAGGACCTGAAACTCTATCATTCCAGCAACCAGAAATCAATCTGGCAATCTGCGATCTTTGGCGCGCGTGCGTCGCGAACGGGCAAATCGCAAGTGTTACCGAACCCTGTCGTCTTTTCCCCACATTTGAGAGTTGGGGAAATGTGGGGCGAGCCGGTAGTTAGCTGAGCCGCGGGTTCCGACTCCTTTTGGGAAAATAGGGACAATCTTTGTAGATCGATCTGTGCCCGTTTCCGTATTCTTGTCCCAAAATGGATCATAGGGGTGTTTATCCATCCAATGGTGGCAAAACCTTCTTGGGATGTTGGGACAGTTCGGCATATTCTGAATCATAGTCACAGGATATGAATAGTAATCAGTCATTTTGATGCCAGTCGAACATGGGTACCGACATATTCCTGTCGTTTTCATGGGCACAACAATCTGCCTCGTCTCGAACAGCGTTCATTAATTTCCATTGGTTTGTTTCGGTTGTAAGCAAGACCCTACCTTCTCTCTCCCACTTTTTTTTACCCCACCTTTGGAGAAGATGGTACTGTAGCATCGGCACTTTCACATGCTGAGAGCTCGGCTTCGTGGGTTGACAATGATGCGAAATGGTTACAATGCATTTGATGTCGTCATCATGTTATATAAATGACGCATTATGATACCGCTCTACTAATAACCGGGGAAGAGAGTTGGGGAAATGAGTCCCAAATAGTAACGATATGGGCAGGGAGGATGAGCAGAATGCATGTGAAGTTCACAGCTTTATAGAAACAACCTAGGTACAGTATTGTTGCGAAGGTTATATAGAATTCAGGAACATGGAAAAACAAGCGCATTTTCAAGCTGTAATGGCCTTTTACAATTTTGATGTTGAACTCGATCGTAAAGCAATGCAGCACCAGATTGTACGACGTGGCGTACTTACATCTAGTCTTGTTCGCCTGAACTTTGCATTTGGCGGGTAGTGTGTAATAGTAGTCATTTATCTAACAAGAGAGTACAATGGGAATTTTGCTTTCGCGAGTAGGTGTAGTATCTCTGCTCCTAAGTTGCACGCTCACTGCAAGTTAAACTTAGATATCAGGTAAGAGAATACCAAAGACACCATATGCCTATACTAGTCGCTTAAGTGTACTTGGAAGAGGATTGAGAATGCTTCCTAGCTTACCGCAATCCACTAAGCGGCTATCTGCCATATACACATTGAGATACAACAATATTTCGCTAAGCTGCATTTCGTTGACAGGGTTCACATTGGACATAATACGGTTTTATCTAGCAACATTTTAACAAGTCCACGGCATTTAGAATATTTCGTTACTTTGCATCAGGATGCCAAAGCTTATAGAAACGTAGATGTGAGGACACGGATAGTAACCGGATGTGAAATTATACGTATATTTTTATACGCGATGATCAAAAGAATGCGAGGTCATGAAAGACAGTTTCAGGGGGGAATACTAGCTTTCAACCAAGATACTACGAACAATGTTTCGCCTATGACTTGACAGTAACTACTGCAAGGCCATTGCATCGCTATTATTGACTATGTTTTTTTGTAATAACAAACGCAGCAGATATTAGTCCATGACAGATACTATAATAGTCTGCTTAAGGTAAAAGCTTAGCAAGAACCACGGTGATGATCCCGACATGGAAGCTGATACGGATAGCTGAAGTTAGACAACACGCATACACGTGAATCTTTTACTACCATATCCTTGTGAGTAAAAAAGATTAAGATAAGAGGAAAAAGAGGTTGAATTTCAAGCCTGGCAAAGACGAAAGAATAAACATAGATCTTCAGTACAAGGCCTATGCCGTGGGCTATTCACTGAGGAATGCCGAGAAGTTGGAAAGATGAGTTGTAAGCTGAGATAAGCATATCCTCGGAGGAGATATGCAGCAGAGCTGAACCAAACCATCAAGGCATGAAGGTTGTACCTACACAGAGGTTAATCGTGTCCGAGAAGATTCGGAAAGGTTGACACGGAAATGCACGTTTAGCCTTCGAAGGTGTGGTAAAAGATTAGAAATCATCACAGGTGGATGTGCACAAGATGCAAGCAAGAATTTGGAATGAAGCAAGGAGATTGCAAGTACCAAGTGGCCACGTTCAACACCAATTCGTGACCTCCCTCGTCCCGCACCTCAAAGACTAGGTGTACATCCTCACTACCCCAACAAGACAAAATTAGGCATCCAGCACCCACACGACCCACCCATCCACCCAATTTCATCTCCCCCCACCTCTTGATAGCATCAACCTGGTGCCGACCAGCCTCACGCTCTCCCTCCATCCCAAGGAACCTCGTATGCACGATCTCCACTGCCTGGAATATTTTATGACGCTACTTCCAAATCGGATCCGCACCCGGCAACAAAAAACTTTGCCGAAGGCCCAAAAAAATAAAGAAAGGTAAACCACCATGTTCATTGCAGAGCGAGTTAAAAGTCACGATGTCGATCCCGCAAGATAGGACATGTGGTCGCAAAACATACTCATCATGCAATGCAAAAGGGCACAGACAACAGGCAAAAGAAGGCGCAAAACGCTAAAAAGTTCACCCTCACCCTCCTTGTTCGTCGTGGCTATCCCCGCTGCACAAGTCTCCGAACTAAACGAAAGGTGTAGTCACGCGCATGGATCTTTGTCTAGCCGCAGATCATCCTTTGACGTGGCTGTGGCTGGAGGGGGTGGGATGATCGACAGCCACTTGCAGAGAGAGGGAAGGATGAGATGGGTTGAGGGTCTGCAGACTAAAAGATCCGGTAAGCGGATAGTAAGCGACGGACCAGCCCATCGCTAGTGAGCGATTTAGCTTGCAGCCTTGTTAGCGCAATGCACAAAAGCTGCTAATGTATGGGTGTGGGTGTGTCTGTGTGCCTGACTATTCATTTGTTTTTTTGCTTTCGTACGTATGGCTAGCTTTTGAGTGAGAGGGTCTGTTGGTCTGGCAAAAGAAAAGTACCTTGTTTCGAACTTTATGCCTGGCCTGCACTAGAAGGAAACAAGAAATTACATCTTGCGTCAGGAAAGCAATATAGAGGCATAGACCCAGTTTTTATTCCTCTCATTTGATCAGATCGGTTGGTTGTCAGGGCTTTGCGAGGGTGAAAGGGGGTGAAGGGTTCAATTCTCTGGCTTGTCCTGTCGCGTGGTTTAGCTAAGGCTGTGGGCGTTGAGCAAGCCCAAGTTATGCAGCTGGCATACAAGGTATCGAGTCAAATGGATTGTGCATTTCCTCAAATCTGGTCTTGTCTTTGCTTGCGGCCCAATGGAGTGTTCGTCAAATTCATACTGTGATAGCTGAATCTTTGCGGTTGTTGCATGGGTTGGGATGGAGATGTTCAATTGTGATAATCATCCCGGTATTTTGCCCAGTATGAATCAGTCTGAAGGATGGTTGAAGTTTCACAAAGATCGGTGATCTCGATGTCCGAAGACTGTCGGGTGGTTATCGTGATATCGTGCTTAGATCGAGAAGTTTACTATCTTGATGTTATCTACACCTAAGCGACTCGCAGCCCACAACATTCCCATTCACGTCATGGCAGTCCGTGTACTACGGGCCGTCTCGCACTGTCAAGCGATGCTGAGGGGTGTAGATTGCGAAGAATTTCGGATACAAAGGGGTGGCTGATTACACGTCTACACCTAGGTGTAGAGTGTGATCTCGATGACAATGTCAAGTACCCTGTACACCGCGATACACATCGACGTCATTGCAATGTCCATTCTCCGAAAAGGGAACTCCCGTGTCAAAGGTGGTGTACGATCCCGATGGTGTACCTTGTAAGGCGTTATAGAGGTGTAGTGGGTGGTTACACAGTAATTTCAATCTCGATCTCGATGATAAGAAGCACATTGTAGGCCACGCTATCCTCGAACGCTATTGCAGTGTGAGTAACAAGGGGACGCCCGTTTCACAACTGCCAACGATTCCGATTTTCGCAGATCCTGCGGCGTAAAGGCGTATATTGAAATCAGATTGGTGGCTCCAAAGTGATCTCGATCTCTCCATTCTTTGATCCCGATGACAAGAAGCACACATGTAAACCGCCTTTTCACGTCATACCGACAAGCGGACCGGAGGTTTCTTAACGGTGAACTGCGTCGATGCTCTTAGACAATTGTTTGTGCGTCGTGGTGCGAAGCAGTTGAGTTGTAGTGCAGTGTGGAGTAAGAATTGAGGCAGAGGTGGTTAGGTTAGGACTAGATCGCGACGATGCCAGGCACAGTTTCTGAGAGATACCTTTTTCCAATCGAAAAGGATCATCACATGGGCGGATACGTACGAGTATTGGCTGTTTCACTTGGGCTTCGATTTCAATGCCCTGTAAACCTGTTTCTCATGTACTCAGGCATCGCTGGGGGTGTCTCAATCGCGATTACACATCGACCGATGTCTATGAGATCATCAGTGGAAAAGCAAAAAGATGGGAGATGGCGTCCATCAAAACCACATGACATGCCCCGATTGGGGATGCGGAGTTATCGGAAGTCCTAAAACGTCGTAGCACTTCCTACACGTGGGTAGAAACACCAAATTGGCTAAATGATACACAATTTGGTGGCACACCAATGGGTAGAGGTTGCAAAGTAAGCCTCCCACGACACCCACGTCATATTCAGATCCCAAAGCCTGATTCGCTAGGTTTGGATTCCCTGATGATTCCCATACATGAGCGAATCAGCACCACTGTTATGACATCTTTCCTTCCACACCCATTATGCCCAGTCCTCTTCCCATCAAAAGCACCCAGCCGCACCATTGTCAACAAAATCCAGCGAATCCAGTCACATGCAAAAGCAACCCAAACTCGAGCCATTTTCTCGCTACAGGACACACGGTACCGCGATGATGAATCGTCAAATGGCCATAGACACGATGAATACAGAATTAGGCGACAGCATCGATTCTTTTTACAACACCATAGACATGTTCTTCCTCACCGATACATGAATTCCCCGTAACACTACCAAAACGTAAAAAACAAACACGTAAACGACCGGGAAAGAAGAAACCAACCACCGTAAGAAAATTATCCTCGGAGCAACACCGATGACTCTACGGACAAGCACCACAAGAAAGGTAAGCGAGAGCGAAAAAAATCTACTCGTTGCAACCGCGTAGAAGAATTACGGAAAGGCAAAAAACGCCATGCAGAAACGGAGGATTACTACATGCATCACGGAAATTTCATCCACGTGGAGATTTGCAAAAGACGGAAAATACCTAATCACTCCACAGGACGAGAGTCGCCAATTACTACCGATCAGAAGTCTCATCTCAAAACGCCAAATTTCACAAAAACCTATCCGACACATAGTAGCTAACAAACCACCGTCTCCAGAGACACTCCCCCATCCCCTCACCACCCCTCTCCACTTCAACTTACTCCTCCGCACCATCAACCTGCTCAAAAACATGCTGCAACAACCCCTGCATCGCAGGCCCCTCTTTCTTCCCCAACAAACGGCCTAAATCACCCACACCTCCATTTACACACTACTCCAGCATTTCGAATCCGTACCTTGGACCCGCGCGACTGCGTTGTGCACCACATGAGTATCCGCGGCAGAGTCGGAATGGGAGGGTGGATAAGGGAAAGGAGAGGGTACAGGAGGGAGTGACGACGATGGCGAGAGGAGGAGCAGGAGGAGGAGGAGGAGGAGGAGGAGGAGGAGGAGGAGTGCATATGATGAATTATACAGGAGCGAGGAAGAGGTGGAGTCATGATTTTGTGTAAGTTTTGTATTTCCTTAGTACTACTGTTTATTATAATCTTCGCGACTTTTGGGATGATGTTTTTATTTTCGAGTTCCTAACCGATTCATGCAAGGAGAGTTACCGTTTTTGCGATTCTATATTTTATTCATAGTTACTACTATTTTGGCGGGCTTTCCGTTTTGCCCACCCCCC